>NC_083584.1:24743904-25084404 GCF_027579695.1 Neoarius graeffei | reverse complement strand
TGGGGTACACCCTGGATGCCATTCTATCGCTAGGCTAACACAGACAAGATGGCCATTCACACCTATGGGCAATTTAGTTTGAAAACTCCAGGGTAGTGTTTTCGTGTAGACGGGCAAAAATGGAGACATCTGGAAATGATGCCAACACCCACGCTCTTTTCCTGAGTGGGTCTTATCAGTCACAACATATCCTTCCCTGATTCGTCATACTCCTATCATGTGACCTTTTTCCAGGAGAAAACATATGGCATCAGCCATTTATACCAGCACACCCATGCCCACTGTGTGATATGCATTTATAGGCATGTTAGTATGGACGGAGATTATTTCTGATATGAAGCTAAAACGCTTGGCTGGACAGAGATCATTTTCATTTTTCAAATGCTGTTTTAGAGCTAAAACATATTACTGTGGATGTAACCGTAGAAAAGCCTGTTGACCTAATCTGCATGTCTTTGGACTATGGGAGGAAACTGCAGCACCCAGAGGAAATCCATGTAGGCACAAGGAGAATATGCAAACTTGACACAGAAAGGCACAAAGGTTCAAACCTGGAGCCTGCTTTCTGTGAGGCAACATCGCAAACTACTGTACCACCATGCCGCCCCACAAATAATCCAGTTTTGTATAATTTAAAGCTAGACGGCCTCTTGATTTCATAAAATCAGTGAAATTTAGTTCCCTCTGAAATTTGGTCATTGTGATATGTTTATTTCTGTCATATCTCACAAAATATCAGGTCATTCTGTGGCTGGAAAGTTATTAAATTTGAGGGGATTCCCGAGCAAATTATATGCATAAAATTGCTCACTTCGCGCAGTCAAGCAGACAGAGGAAGTCCGTGTGCGCATGTGTAGGTTTACCACCTTCTTTTGGGTTTTGCAGCAGCTGGCATCTACAGTGTTGCATTACTGCCGTCTACAGGTTTACCTTTGACCGTGCACTGACGGTTACAATCACTCAGTCACTAAATGAACAGCTGGTCACACCGAGGTGCTTGCTGACCGCCGATATTTATTAGTTTGGTCCTGTTTCTTTTTCTTGCTTTCTGTTACTGTAGTCAGTCTTTCACATTTCATTCGCACAATCACATCCTCCATTTTTTTTTTCTCCTGTTTCAAATTTTTATCCCGCAATGCCTTGTGTGAATGGGGAAAGCCCACCGCATGATGTAGTATCTTGAATTGTATCATGGTGAAGCAGGAAAAAATAGTGAATTTAGGGCCACATGGCCCTAAATTCATTAATTGTTCTATTTTAAAAACGTAATAAAATTGGAAGTCTGTGATTCAAATTCAGTAGCTTTTAGTCCACTGAACAAAAATAATTGGGTGTCAGGGAAAATTCTTTTTATGATCTACACTTGAAAAATCTGAAAGGCTGTCTAGCTTTAATGTATAATTTATTGGGGTGATTTATATAGAACACGTGCTACTGTATACCTTTTGTCTTCATTTTTATATGCCCGCAGTTGCATGTAATAATAGAATGCCTTTATTGTCACTGCACAAATGTACAACGAAATTTAGTTCATCATATTGGAGCAAAGCCACTGCATACGTGCACACCGCCACTCTTGGGCACTTCAGCCCAAGGCTGTCCCATGTTAACCTAACTGCATGTCTTTGGACCGTGGGGGGAACCGGAGCACCCCCCAGAGGAAACCTATGCAGACATGGGGAGAACATGCAAACTCCCCACAGAAAGGCCCCTGTCGGCCACTGGGCTCGAACCTTCTTGCTGTGAGGCGACAGCGCTAACCACTACACCACCATCTATAACTATAAAATTGTAATTGGGGAGGGGATAGGTAATTTTCTGTATCTCCCAGTCCCGATTCTAATTTATTATGCTTCCTGGCTTGCCAGAATGATTGCACTGGCCCTAGAATTGTTCCCTTTGCTATCACCTCTTTAATTTCCAACCAATTTGTCAGATTGCTACTGATTTTCTCCATTTTTTTCTGTCATGTTTTTAATCTGCCCAAATAGAACTGAATACATTAAGTTAGTAATACTGATATTAATTCAAGGCCACACCTATATATGAATGTGTCACCCGTTATTTCTTTGCATTCCTCAGCCTCATAGGATTGCATTGGTATTTTAGCTGTCTTTTAACAGCTAGGTGTAAATTATATAATCTTAACTGTCCAAATGTACAGTTTCAATTATTTGCTAGTATTTATTTACATAGTGTATATTTTGAAATCATTGACATCTAGAAAAAGGGTACAATTAATGCATACATGTACTGTATATTGTATAGTTCATAGCATCTGAGCATAATTACTTCACTTAGATGTCATCAATGCAACCCCGTGTTCATGTCGGTGAATTTCATGGGAAAGGCTACGCCTGAGTTGCAGATGTTTTGAGAAGTGTATGAATTTGTCAAAACAACCTTCTGTGACCTTTGTCTCAACAGGTTTACAGACTCCGTATTCTACTGCATAACCTAAAACTTTACCAAACTGGTATGAAGCTTTATTCTCTGTATATAATATACATGGTATAACATGAAAATCATGCTATATAATTCATCAGTACAATTTAATAAGAATTACTAAATCCTAATGCAGATTTATTCATTGCATTTAATGTAACTAATGACAAAGCCAGCCTCTGCTACTGTGTTGACGCACAGGCTTAGCATTATACTTATCCAAGTAAGAACACGAACTCATTAATAATAAAACATTTTATTTATAATGTGCTTTTCAGTGATCCAAAGACATTTTCAAAAGTTGACAGAGGTAATCTCAGATAGACATGAGTAAAAGAAACAAACAAAATTTAAGAGGAAACCAGAACATTGTACAAGCAGAAGGAGCTAAGTTGCAGAAATATTAAAAGCTTAGGAGAAAAAAGTGGATTTTGAGACTGGATGTAAATCAGGAAAATGAATGGTATTGTCTGATAGTTAGAGGGAGGGAGTTCCAGAGAAGGGGTGATGTTTTGGAGAAGGCTCCACCACCAAAGTTGTGAAGGTTGGAGAGGGCGCAGAAATCAGACCAGATAAGGAAGCTCTAAAGCTCAATCTATGGGATTGGTTGTGTCGATGGTGAGGGCGAGCAGGATGCTTATATCCTCCTGAGAACCAACCCATAGACTTGTGTCCTCTGTAGTTGACATTTGTTTTACATGCACACCCTCTTACTCTTTCAAGCTATTCACTTGAATCCTGGTGTCTTATAAAGAGTACATCCTGGGCTTTCCAATTATGTATGTGACTAGGAGGGTTGCTGGGAAATTCCTAGTAAGGAAATCACAACAAAAGAGAAATTGAGACCCCCCCCCCCTTGGGCCCATAGTCAGCTGGGATAGGCTCCAGCTTGCCTGCAACCCTGTAGAACAAAATAAGCAGCTCCAAATAATGGATGGATGGGTTCCCAGGAGGATATAGAACACGTGTGTGCATTTATCCCTCCCCCACTATTATCACCACCTTATTAAACCTTAGCTACTGACTTTCCAACCAGTTTGTCAAGTAAAAATGTGACCTACATGTCATAAGAATATTAGCAATTAATTTTGTGCTAGTAAGACTTGCAAATATCTTAAGCTAAATATCTACAACCCCAATTCCAAAAAAGTTGGGACAAAGTACAAATGGTAAATAAAAACGGAATGCAATAATTTACAAATCTCAAAAACTGATATTGTATTCACAATAGAACATAGACAACATATCAAATGTCGAAAGTGAGATATTTTGGAATTTCATGCCAAATATTGGCTCATTTGAAATTTCATGACAGCAACACATCTCAAAGTTGGGACAGGGGCAATAAGAGGCTGGAAAAGTTAAAGGTACAAAAAAGGAACAGCTGGAGGACCAAATTGCAACTCATTAGGTCAATTGGCAATAGGTCATTAACATGACTGGGTATAAAAAGAGCATCTTGGAGTGGCAGCGGCTCTCAGAAGTAAAGATGGGAAGAGGATCACCAATCCCCCTAATTCTGTGCCGACAAATAGTGGAGCAATATCAGAAAGGAGTTCGACAGTGTAAAATTGCAAAGAGTTTGAACAAATCATCATCTACAGTGCATAATATCAAAAGATTCAGAGAATCTGGAAGAATCTCTGTGCATAAGGGTCAAGGCCGGAAAACCATACTGGGTGCCCGTGATCTTCGGGCCCTTAGACGGCACTGCATCACATACAGGCATGCTTCTGTATTGGAAATCACAAAATGGGCTCAGGAATATTTCCAGAGAACATTATCTGTGAACACAATTCACCGTGCCATCCACCGTTGCCAGCTAAAACTCTATAGTTCAAAGAAGAAGCCGTATCTAAACATGATCCAGAAGCGCAGACGTCTTCTCTGGGCCAAGGCTCATTTAAAATGGACTGTGGCAAAGTGGGAAACTGTTCTGTGGTCAGACGAATCAAAATTTGAAATTCTTTATGGAAATCAGGGACGCCGTGTCATTCGGACTAAAGAGGAGAAGGACGACCCAAGTTATCAGCGCTCAGTTCAGAAGCCCGCATCTCTGATGGTATGGGGTTGCATTAGTGCGTGTGGCATGGGCAGCTTACACATCTGGAAAGACACAATCAATGCTGAAAGGTATATCCAGGTTCTAGAGCAACATATGCTCCCATCCAGACGACGTCTCTTTCAGGGAAGACCTTGCATTTTCCAACATGACCATGCCAAACCACATACTGCATCAATTACAGCATCATGGCTGCGTAGAAGAAGGGTCCGGGTACTGAACTGGCCAGCCTGCAGTCCAGATCTTTCACCCATAGAAAACATTTGGCGCATCATAAAACGGAAGATACGACAAAAAAGACCTAAGACAGTTGAGCAACTGGAATCCTACATTAGACAAGAATGGGTTAACATTCCTATCCCTAAACTTGAGCAACTTGTCTCCTCAGTCCCCAGACGTTTACAGACTGTTGTAAAGAGAAAAGGGGATGTCTCACAGTGGTAAACATGGCCTTGTCCCAACTTTTTTGAGATGCTGTCATGAAATTTAAAATCACCTAATTTTTCTCTTTAAATGATACGTTTTCTCAGTTTAAACATTTGATATGTCATCTATGTTCTATTCTGAATAAAATATGGAATTTTGAAACTTCCACATCATTGCATTCTGTTTTTATTTACAATTTGTACTTTGTCCCAACTTTTTTGGAATTGGGGTTGTAATTAAATGTTTCACAGGAAAGAAAAAGAAAACTAGCTAACATGTAATGTAATGTTGGTTCCTCTTATCTGTTTTCTGGGGTAAAACAGTAGTCTATGCAAATAATGTGGCATCACCTTTAATTTTATTTAAATAGATTATGGACTTTAAGAAATCATATTTGTGGAGATTGAACTGTTGAAACTTCTTGACAGTGAATTACTGAACCTCTCTTTATATAAACTTACTAGTAATTATTTTAGTACTATTTCTCCCAAATCATCACATAGCATAAAATGAAAACCAAGCCTGTTCTAATAATGTCAGTATTACCAAAAGAACATAAGGCTTTGTTCACTTCACATGCCTATGTGGAATATTTACGTAATAACAGATCTAGAATATATATAGATTAATAGAATTAACAACCAGGGCCGCGTTAACCCTTGCTGAGGCCCTGGGCAGCGACGGGACAAGGTGGGCTTCCTTACGGATGGACGAAATGCATCAAAAATGTTAATATGATCAAAACTTCTGAAAATATCGTTTCATATTTTCCGATCTCGCTACCTCTGAGGCCCCGGGCAGCTGCCCATGAAGCACATTAGGATAACGCGTCCTTGTTAACAACGTAGGCATGTCTAGTTTTGTCATTAGACGATCTTGTCAATCATTTACCAGAACACTTAGGGCTAGAGTTAAAGCAGGTGAACATGTTGAACCATTCTGACATGTCTGACAGAATAGTCTACTGAAAGTTACTTTGAAATATACTGCACATTAGTGTTGTAGTCAAGACCATTTAAACCGAGATCATGTCATAACCAAGACCAAAGTGTATCGAGAGCAAGGCTTTGAGGAGTTGAGACTAAAAGTCAAGACCAAGAAAAAAGGCAGGGTGAGACCGAGTCAGGACCAGACCAATGTGTGTGAAGGGGGGTGGGACATGGTGGCGGTCATTAACAGGAAGAAAAATTTCAAATTAGCAATGGGTCACATTTTGAAGCAGGAAATTTTATATCTAATCACAGTAACGATGTTAACAAATCAGACAATGCACAGGTAATTTAGTGAAATCCCCCAGTTGTGGTCTTGACCAGTCTTGAAATAAAATCCAGAGTCCTCCATGTCTGAGACCGAGACCAGACCGAATAAAAACGTGGTGGATGCCAAGACTTTCAAAAAGTGGTATTGAGACTGGTCTCGTATACTACAACACTACTGTACATACACAATACAAAATGTATTACTGTTACTGAAACACACAGTTAAAAGCTGAAGTTCCTTTTTGAAACACTTTGTAAATGTACAACGTTGTAAACTGAAGATTATAACACATTATACTGTACATTTAAGAGTAAATAGAACAATATATAATGCAGTTATTACTTGTTTCTTCACATGGGCAAACTATAACACTTGGATTATTGTACATATTTAACTTTTTTGTAGTTAATGTTAATCAGCATGTCAAGTGTTGTACCTGTTTCAGTATCCATCCATCCATCCATCCATCCATCCATTTTGGCACTTCACTACAGTGACATGGCCGCTTTGATGGCTTCAGCCATCAGAGTGTCTGGGGAACATTACAGTAGTGGTTTCCTGTTGCCTTCTGCTGGATTATAGAGGCTTTCTCCTCTCAACCATTGACACACTCATTCACACCTATGGACAATTTAGAGTCACCAATTAGCCTAACCTGCATGTCTTTGGACTGTGGAGGAAACCAGAGCACCTGGAGGAAACCCACACAGACACAGGGAGAACATGCAAACTCCACACAGATGCCCCTTTTCCACCAAAGCAGTTCCAGGGCTGGTTCAGGGCCAGTGCTTAGTTTGGAACTGGGTTTTCTGTTTCCACTGACAAAGAACTGGCTCTGGGGCCAGAAAAACCGGTTCCAGGCTAGCACCAACTCTCTGCTGGGCCAGAGGAAAGAACCGCTTACGTCAGCGGGGGGGTGGAGTTGTTAAGACCAACAACAATAACAAGACTGCGAAAGATCGCTATTTTTAAGCGACGAGAAGCTGTACAAACGCGAAGTCATCCGTTATTATTGTTGTTGCTGCTGCTGCTTCCGCGTTGTTTTTGCTTCGATATTCACGCCAAGGTTGATACAAACGTAATGACGTATACAGCGACGTAACTGACGTATACAGCAACGTAATGACGTGTCTCCTCTTAGCACCGCGAGCTATGGAAAAGCAAACTGGTTCTCAGCTGGCTCGCGAGTTGAACGAGTTGTGCACCAGCACTGGCCCCGAACCAGCCCTGGAACTGATTTGGTGGAAAAGGGGTAAGAGAGGCCCCCGTCAGCCACTGGGCTCAAACCCAGAACCTTCTTGCTGTGAGGCTAGCCACTTACACCACCATGCCACCTGACCCGTACAGTATCAATATATACATTTTTTTAAAATATATGGTCTTGTTTACTTCTCATGCAGCCCTCAGATCAAATTGTGACCCATTTATCCATCTGTTATCGATACCGCTTTTTCTTCAGAGTCACAGGGAAAGCTGGAGCCAATCCCAGCTGATTTGGGCAAGAGGCAGGGTACATCCTGGGCAGGTAGGAAATCTATTGCAGGGCAAACACAGAGACGAACAACCATTCACACCCGTGTTGGTCTACTCTGCATGTGGAGAACATGCAAATGCCCCAGTTGACCTTGAGGTTTGAACCCAGAACCTTATTGCTGTGTGGCGACAGTGCTAACCACTGCACCACTGTGCTGTCAACCCAGTTGTCATCTTTAATAAAAGAAGAAATATAGAACAAATGAATTTTCTAACTGTAACTTGGTGGACTTATTCTCTGTCAGAAACATGGACAAAAAGAAAAATCTACTCTACCTGCTTGCATACCTTATGAGGTCCTTGAGTCAGTTTGACCCAATAATATATTGATGCAAAGAGTAATTGAAAACAGGCAGATCATGGTAAATATACAATGAAAATGAGTTCATGTCAAAGATGCAAGGTTGTACATGGAGGATATTACACAGTTGCACAAAGATATGAAGTTTATCTTCAAGTGGTAAATATGTTCAGGAGCAAGCAAAGCGAATGATTGAAAATATTTTTCAACACGAGACGATAAACTTTGCATCTTTGTGCAACTGTGTAATGTTCTGTATATTACACATCCACAAAAAAAAATTCAAGTTAATCAAAATAATTTGAATTTTGATCCAGTTTGCCATTTTGACAACACGCGTCCAGTCAGTGGGGAAAATACTGAGAGCGATGTCATCAGAGTGGAATATTAGGAAATATGTCACTCAGATCCGCGATGTATTTCATATGAAAAATGCAATTTTTTCACCATAAGATAAATTTCCTATCTTCAAGCCAACGTGTGATTTTTTTTTTCCCCCTTTTATTACAGTGGTGCTTGAAAGTTTGTGAACCCTTTAGAATTTTCTATATTTCTGCATAAATATGACCTAAAACATCATCAGATTTTCACACAAGTCCTAAAAGTAGATAAAGAGAACTCAGTTAAACAAATGAGACAAAAATATTATACCTGCTCATTTATTTATTGAGGAAAATGATCCAATATTACATATCTGTGAGTGGCAAAAGTATGTGAACCTTTGCTTTCAGTATCTGCTGTGACCCCCTTGTGCAGCAATAACTGCAACTAAACGTTTCCAGTAACTGTTGATCAGTCCTGCACACCGGCTTGAAGGAATTTTAGCCCATTCCTCCATACAGAACAGTTTCAACTCTGGGATGTTGGTGGGTTTCCTCACATGACCTGCTTGCTTCAGGTCCTTCCACAACATTTTGATTGGATTAAGGTCAGGACTTTGACTTGGCCATTCCAAAACATTAACTGTATTCTTCTTTAACCATTCTTTGGTAGAACGACTTGTGTGCTTAGGGTCGTTGTCTTGCTGCATGACTCGCCTTCTCTTGAGATTCAGTTCATGGACAGATGTCCTGACATTTTTCTTTAGAATTCACTGGCATAATTCAGAATTCATTGTTCCATCAATGATGGCAAGCCATCCTGGCCCAGATGCAGCAAAACAGGCCCAAATCATGATGATACCACTACCATGTTTCACAGATGGGATAAGGGATAAGGAATGCAGTGTTTTCCTTTCTCCAAACATAACACTTCACATTTAAACCAAAAAGTTCTTTTTTGGCCTCATCCGTCCACAAAACATTTTTCCAATAGTCTTCTGGCTTGTCCATGTGATCTTTAGCAAACTGCAGATGAGCAGCAATGTTCTTTTTGGAGAGCAGTGGCTTTCTCCTTGCAACCCTGCCATGAACACCATTGTTCAGTGTTCTCCTGATGGTGGACTCATGAACATTAGCCAATGTGAGAGAGGCCTTCAGTTGCTTAGAAGTTACCCTGGGGTCCTTTGTGACCTCGCTGTCTATTACACGCCTTGCTCTTGGAGTAATCTTCGTTGGTCGACCACTCCTGGGGAGGCTAACAATGGTCGTGAATTTCTTCAATTTGTACACAATCTGTCTGACTGTGGATTGGTGGAGTCCAACCTTTTTAGAGATGGTTTTGTAACCTTTTCCAGCCTGATGAGCATCAACAACGCTTTTTCTGAGGACCTCAGAAATCTCCTTTGTTCGTGCCATGATGCACTTCCACAAACGTTGTGACGATCAGACTTTTAGATCCCTGTTCTTTAAATAAAACGGGGTGCCCACTCATAACTGATTTCAATCAATGGGATGACAAACACCTGACTCTAATTTCACCTTCAAATTAACTGCTAATCCTAGAGGTTCACATACTTTTGCCACTCACAGATATGTAATACTGGATCATTTTGCTCAATAAATAAATGACCAAGTATATTTTTTGTCTCATTTGTTTAACTGGGTTCTCTTTATCTACTTTCAGGAATTGTGTGAAAATCTGATGATGTTTTAGGTCATATTTATGCAGAAATATAGAAAATTCTAAAGGGTTCACAAACTTTCAAGCACCACTGTATATCAACCCATTCATAAACAAAAAGTATCCAAATTTATCAAAATTCATCGATTTCCTCACGAGTGACATATAGAGATTTGTCACGGTTTTGGTTCTCCATGTCCTGGATGGAACTCATATGAAAAATACGACTGGCATATTTCCCGGTAAAACACTCGTATCATATATACAAACCACACACAGTCCTTATATCTGGAGAACAGAATAAGTGTCAAGCACCTGAGCATCTGCAGTCATGGGGAGAAGGATTTGGGAGCAGGCTCCTGCTACACCCAAATACACATCCCAAACAGCCAACACTTTCCTTGGTTAAACTAAAGTGTGTGACTTTTTTTTAAATAATGCATGTATGTATTTATGTATGTGTCTGTGTGCGCATCTGTGAACGTTTTAGGAGCATTAGGTATCTAACAGATTTTCACCATTGTAATTCACAGCTAGGCATGCACTGCAAAAAAATATCTTAGCAAGTGAAAATATCTTGAAAATAGTTGAAACTATCTAACATTTCCGATTGGAAGAATACAAGACACCAATTCTGAGATTATTAAACTTGGTTCTAGATTGCAACCAACTTATTCTAATATGTCTTATCAAGTAAAAATATCTGCCAGTGCAGCAAGATAATTTCACTAGTATTAAGTAATTTTCTCCTCAAATTCAGTTTTCAATTGTTTGCAGTGTGTGTACCAACAAAGGATACTAAAACAATTTCTACATGTCCTAAATGCAACAAGTGCTTGGCTTTGGCTAATGCAAACAAATAATGGCTCGAATCTCTACTGGAGTGCTGTATCTCTACTGGAGTCCTGTTCTAAAAAGCTTCACAACTATGAATAATCATCCACAGCTGTTTTGGAAAAGAAAGTCTTCTGTCAGCTTGTTGGAACAAAACAGTCAAGGGCATTTTTGTTTTAAATTGGATTTGACAGTCAAGAAAATTCAACCAAGAATAGGTATCAGATTGATTTTATTTATTTTTCAAGGAACATTTCAGTTTCTAAGTGTTTTGTTGATTTGATTTAGACAAAACTTAGAGGCTGTCCACACGGCAACGGATTCAGGTGAATCTGATAAAATTGTTTGTTTCGGCCTGGCGTCCACACGGCACCGGCGTTTTGGGTGCCCCAAAACGATATTTTTTGAGAACGGGTTCCAGAGTGGAAAAATCTGGCAACGGCGCCGTTGCGAAGTCGTCTGGATGAGTAGAACGGATTTGTTTACGATGACGTCACAACCACATGACTAGAACAAGCAGCACTCTCGCTGTTTTGTATGAACCACTGCATTGCATTCACTTTTGTATACAGCTTTTCTTTTAAATAAACAAGTAACTGAACCATTTCTTGAATTTTTTTTTTATTGGATAAGACTGCTTTTCAAAATGTTCACACACAATATAAAAAGTTATATAAATTATATAAAAATGCTTTTCAAAATGTTCACACACAATAAGAAAATTAAGTTATATAAAACTATGCACACTAATAATTAATTTGTACACACACAAGGCACGATTTCCTCGCGTAGTTGCAGCCGCCATCTTGTTGTTGTGTGTTTGTTCCTGTGAGTGCTTCACGCCGGGTAGAAGAAGGGGTTTATGCGCATGCGTCCTACTTCTATTGTTCTGGTGTCTCCGATGGGACCGTCTTACAGCGCACGTAGAGGTGTGGCATGTGTATTGCATCGTTTTCAGCAAGCGTTGCGTTGCCATATGTACCTGATATTTTACTGATCCGTTGCCCATGTGGACGCGATATTTTTTTTTTTAATAAAATCTCGTTGCTGTTGCCGTGTGGATGTAGCCTTACCCAAATTAGGAGTGTGCTAATATAATTGGCATCTGATGGGAGTGCTTGTTGATATGTTGCTGTAAGTCGTCCATTAGAGAGCTAAGAATTTCCATGGACTTCTGAAGCAATCATCATCTGGGCCCTCATTAGTCCCTGGGCCACATGCAACTACATATCCTAATTATCCAGTAGCTATTCTTCAGCATTCCTGATGCTCAAATAGAGGTGAAATAAACAGCAAAACAGCATGGAGACGTGTCCAGACAAGTAAATGTTTTTCTGGAAGATGTTGATGAATAGAAGTGCCAGTTACTGGGTCTATGATTTTTTGGCAATTACTTGAGGGAAAGAGGAGGAAAAAAAAACAAGAACGGCCAAGCATGCCATCTATGGGAGTGACTGCCGACAGAGCAGTAGCAGTAATAGTTGTTGCAATAATAATTGAATTAACCAACTGTACAATAGTAATGTCAAAGAGCAAAATAAAAATACAGTCTAGGGTATACAAAGCTGTTAATTTGGCCAATACTCTTTCCCTAAAAAAAAAAGGGGGGGGTGGGGATAAACTGGAAATTTGAGGAAAGGCCAGTAGTTAACAAGATTTGGTAGCCGTGTGAAAAACTCAAATATTTTCATTCAATCATGGTGGATATTGTCTTTCTAATTATCATTTCACTTTCCCATATTACTGTCTTTTGCATTTCATTGCAAAGTTTTTCTATTACATTTGTGTCATCAACCAGTTCTTTAATATCTTTCAGTTGGTTTATTCCTCCTCCTAAACACCCTGTTATCACAGGGATTACTGCAACTTTAAATTGTTCTAGTCTTTCTTGTAATTTCAAACACAGCTGCTGGTTTTTTTTTTTTTATCTCATCTCATCATCTCTAGCCGCTTTATCCTGTTCTACAGGGTCGCAGACAAGCTGGAGCCTATCCCAACTGACTACGGGTGAAAGGCGGGGTACACCCTGGACAAGTCGCCAGGTCATCACAGGGCTGACACATAGACACAGACAACCATTCACACTCACATTCACACCTACACTCAATTTAGAGTCACCAGTTAACCTAACCTGCATGTCTTTGGACTGTGGAGGAAACCGGAGCACCTGGAGGAAACCCACGCACACACACACGGAGAACATGCAAACTCTACACAGAAAGGCCTCCGTCAGCCACTGGGCTCGAACCCAGAACCTTCTTGCTGTGAGGCGACAGTGCTAACCACTACACCATCGTTCCGCCCACTTATTATTATTTATTATTATTATTATTATTATTATTATACAACACTTCATGGTATTTGTACTTGTAAAATGACTTGGAGACCACTCGTGTCTAGTCTTTCTGTGGCTTAATGTAACAAATTATAAATGTGAGAAAAATCTATAATTTTCTTTCACTACTGTGTTGTGACTTTCATTGCCCATTCTGCTTAGCTAGTGTTCCCAGACTCACATAACCAGTATGCGTAACATTTTATTTATCTTTGTTTTACCTTGATTGTAATGCATTTAAAGAAACACCCAAGTACAGTATTACCTTGCAACATATGTTCTCAATTGTACAACATTTCTGCTTCTTTGCGGCTGGACCGGGATCATGTCTCTGTGATCTCAAAATATTCCTCACTGTCTCGATTAGGCTGATAAGAATCACCTACTTTTAGAAAGAAACTTCTAAGGTTCAGCAGTTTTGCCATCGTCTGTTTAAGTCAAATCAGTTTATTTGTACAGTGTTTTTAACAGCAGACATTGTTGCAAAGCAGCTTTACAGAAAAATAAAGACTTAAAACATATGAGCTACAGTGGTGCTTGAAAGTTTGTGAACCCTTTAGAATTTTCTATATTTCTGCATAAATATGACCTAAAACATCAGATTTTCACACAAGTCCTAAAAGTAGATAAAGAGAACCCAGTTAAATAAATGAGACAAAAATATGATACTTGGTCTTTTATTTATTATGGAAAATTATCCAATATTACATATCTGTGGGTGGCAAAAGTATGTGAACCTCTAGGATTAGCAGTTAATTTGAAGGTGAAATTAGAGTCAGGTTTTTTCAACCAATGGGATGGCAATCAGGTGTGAGTGGGCACCCTGTTTTATTTAAAGAACAGGGATCTATCAAAGTCTGATCTTCACAACACATGTTTGTGGAAGTGTTTCATTGCACAAACAAAGGAGATTTCTGAGGACCTCAGAAAAAGCGTTGTTGATGCTTATCAGGCTGGAAAAGGTTACAAAACCACCTCTAAAAAGTTTGGACTCCACCAATCCACAGTCAGACAGATTGTGAACAAATGGAAGAAATTCAAGACCATTGTTACCCTCCCCAAGAGTGGTTGACCAACAAAGATCACTCCAAGAGCAAGGTGTGTAATAGTCGGCGAGGTCACAAAGGACCCTAGGGTAACTTCTAAGCAACTGAAGGCCTGTCTCACATTGGCTAATGTTAATGAGTCCACCATCAGGAGAACACTGAACAACAATGTTGTGCATGGCAGGGTTGCAAGGAGAAAGCCACTGCTCTTCAAAAAGAACCTTGTTGCTCATCTGCAGTTTGCTAAAGATCATGTGGACAAGCCAGAAGGCTATTGGAAAAATGTTTTGTGGATGGATGAGACCAAAATAGAAATTTTTGGTTTAAATGAGAAGCATTATGTTTGGAGAAAGGAAAACACTGCATTCCAGCATAAGAACCTTATCCCATCTGTGAAACATGGTGGTGGTAGTATCATGGTTTGGGCCTGTTTTGCTGCATCTGGGCCAGAATGGCTTGCCATCATTGATGGAACAATAAATTCTAATTATATCAGCGAATTCTAAAGGAAAATGTCAGGACATCTGTCCATGAACTGAATCTCAAGAGAAGGTGGGTCATGCAGCATGACAACAACCCTAAGCACACAAGTCGTTCTACCAAGGAATGGTTAAAGAAGTATAAACCAATTTTGGAATGGTTTTGGAATGGCCAAGTCAAAGTCCTGACCTTAATCCAATCAAAATGTTGTGGAAGGACCTGAAGCGAGCAGTTCATGTAAGGAAACCCACCAACATCCCAGAGTTGAAACTATTCTGTACGGAGGAATGGGCTAAAATTCCTCCAAGCCGGTGTGCAGGACTGATCAACAGTTACTGGAAACGTTTAGTTGCAATTATTGCTGCACAAGGGGGTCACACAAGATACTGAAAGCAAAGGTTCACATATTTTTGCCACTCACAGATATGTAATATTGGATCATTTTTCAAAATAAATAATTGACCAAGTATAATATTTTTGTCTCATTTGTTTAACTGGGTTCTCTTTATCTACTTTTAGGACTTGTGTGAAAATCTGATGATGTTTTAGGTCATATTTATGCAGAAAAAGAGATGATTCTAAAGGGTTCACAAACTTTCAAGCACCACTGTAGTTTTATCCCCAATACATTTTTTGATCTCTGTTTAACCTGTGATTTTACAGTGACTTTTTGCCTGTAGGTTTTGGTATCAAGAAACCTTGAGATCTGCAAGGATCTGAATTTGTCAATCATGCAGGGTTTTTATATCTGGATATAAATATTTAACAGCTATTCCATGAAATCGAGTTGTACATGAGCTGATTTAAGCCATGTACAATGAGATTGAGTGGAAAGAAAGAAAGCAAAACTTTATTCATCACACACTTGTGAAATTCCCCTCTGTATTTAACCCATCTGAAGCAATGAGCGCGCACACACCCACAGCAGTGGGCAGCCATGCGAACAGCGCCCGGGGAGCAGTTGGGAGTTCGGTGCCTTGCTCAAGGGCACTTCAGCCCAAGGCTGTCCCATATTAACCTAACTGCATGTCTTTGGACTGGGGGGGGAAACGGAGCACCTGGAGGAAATCCACGCAGACACGGGGATAACATGCAAACTCCGCACAGAAAGGCCCCCACTGACCGCTGGGCTCGAACCCAGAAACTTCTTGCTGTGAGGCCATCGTGCTAACCACTTACACCACCATGCCACCCCAGAATAATGGTTTTATTCTATCCATATTAACTGGATTTTGAGAAACGGAGCATTTTTTTTTATAAATTTTTTTTTTTTTGCAAATTCAATGAATAAACACTTTTTATACAAAAGTGTAAAATAATTTCTGCTTAGAATGTAAACAAACCGGTGAAATGACAGTAGCAATTTGTGAAACATGCTATATTAATTCATCAAATACTTTTATTCCACATTTTGCTGCTTTTTTATTTTTTTGGGGGGGGGTTGTTTGAGTTTATTTCGTCCTCTGTTGGTTCAGCACCACGCTTCGCCATTTTGTTTTTCTCTACTCATGGTATATGAGCTGATATCCTAGTAGTAGAGTAGACAGACGTGATTGCTAATATCCAGTGAATGTGGACAGAATAATGGGAAATGAAAGCTGAAATTCAGACCCATTATCTCATTCATCTTTTGCTCACAAACCGGATTTACTTCAGTGTAAAGTAAAAACAAAAGAATCAGCCATGCCATTCCAATACATTCAGAGAGGACTGTACATAATGTTTTAGATGGATTTTTTTTTCAAATTAGTATCTTAATATGCCCTGGGTCAGCTGAAATGTATGTTATGACACAAATCTCGTCACTTGTTTTGGCATCACTTTGCTCTTACACAGCATGTGGGTGAAAATATTTTTCAGAATTGGTGCTCTGTGAGGACATGTTCTATTGAAATATCTACTTCATAAAATAAGAAGACCTTTATTATCCCACAATGGGGAAATTTCCTGTTTGCAGCAGCACAGTGGATAGCAAACAGAAGGGAACATATCAAGCCACACAAGAAAAAAATATACCCAAGATAAAGGTTGACATTGGTGTTTTTTAGCCTGGGTTTTGTGCTCATGATCCTCCTCCTCAACAGTGCTTATGGTCTGTTTTCCCAGACTGGGGCAGGGAAGCAGGTACTGTAGGGCAAGATGAAAAATAACTTTCTCTTGTGAAATCCTTAAAAGAGAAAAGTAACTTTAATTCACACAGACATAAGAGGACACACCTGCAATTACTGTCACAACACAAGTGGAGTCATTATGATGCAACTTAGTACTTTCATGTCCAAGTTTCATTTAATGGATCTCATCTCATTATCTCTAGCTGCTTTATCCTGTTCTACAGGGTTGCAGGCAAGCTGGAGCCTATCCCAGCTGACTACGGGCGAAAGGCGGGGTACACCCTGGACAAGTCACCAGGTCATCACAGGGCTGACACATAGACACAGACAACCATTCACACTCACTTTCACACCTACGGTCAATTGAGTCACCAATTAACCTAACCTGCATGTCTCTGGACTGTGGGGGAAACCGGAGCACCCGGAGGAAACCCACGCGGACACGGGGAGAACATGCAAACTCCGCACAGAAAGGCTCTCACCAGCCACGGGGCTCGAACCCGGACCTTCTTGCTGTGAGGCGACAGAGCTAACCACTACACCACCGTGCCACCCATTTAATGGATATAAAGCCATATTATAGTTAACTCCAGTGTAATTTTCCTATATGCAACTTCGGAAGGAAAACTCTTATCCATACGCTTGCCAGTGTCATTACATGAGTAAAGATTAAAACATAATGGAATACTATAATAAGAAAATAATAATTTGGGTTTCTGCCAAAGGTTGATTTTCTTGTAACGGCCGCTCCCTGGGTGGCAATAATTGTATTTAGTTATTAATGTATTACATCAAGTATTTTATTCTGTTGTAGTTGAATTTAATGTTGTTACTATAAACAGTCATTCCTTCACCAGGGTCAGTTTTTTTCTTTTCTTTCTTTCTTTTTTTTTTTTTTGAAGTTAATAAGCCAAAAAAATGCAGCTTGTCATGTTGCTAAGAAACCAGATTTCAAAAACCCCTTTGTGCATTCCTAACTTTCCTGTGTCAGGGATCACTGCAGACTCCTTCCTAAAACGGTTTCCTGTCTTCTCAAAGATCGATTATACACATTTTCTTTTCATTATAGAAAAGATAATTATTAGTTATTTTATTATTACATTAATAAAAACATGTTACCTTGCTGTCATGCTACTGTCTGAGTTACAGGAAATGAATAAACACATTTTAATGGTTCAGAATCGAGCACTCATCAGTGCTGTGCTATCAGCTGTTTCAAAAAAGTGTGACAACTCACACCTTTCCTTTTACAAGCCATATACTGTACTGCTAATGATTCTTGGCTCATGTTCAGAAGAGGCATTCTTTCACTGGTGTTTTGTCTCAAACAGAGGCGTGTTTCTGGGGTGGAGCCTTCTTCATGTAGATAAACTCTCAATGCAGAACACGGACACCAGTGCTCTGGTCCTGCAGCCAACACTGTGCGTGCCGGTCCAAGCCAGGGTCAACAGTTTGCCAGAAATCATTCTGTTCCTGACAGACTTGAATCTTCTCAGACACACAAACTAAGGTAAGTGGTACTATTTGAACACTGTAAATGTTTTGTCCTATTACAATTACTACCAAGCTCCAACTGAGTTAAATAGAAATAGTTGCAAAGAAGTCTCATCTCATTATCTCTAGCCGCTTTATCCTGTTCTACAGGGTCACAGGCAAGCTGGAGCCTATCCCAGCTGACTACGGGCGAGAGGCGGGGTACACCCTGGACAAGTCGCCAGGTCATCACAGGGCTGACACACAGACAACCATTCACACTCACATTCACACCTACGGTCAATTTAGAGTCACCAGTTAACCTAACCTGCATGTCTTTGGACTGTGGGGGAAACCGGAGCACCCGGAGGAAACCCACGCGGACACGGGGAGAACATGCAAACTCCGCACAGAAAGGCCCTCGCCGGCCACGGGGCTTGAACCTGGACCTTCTTGCTGTGAGGCGACAGCGCTAACCACTACACCACCGTGCCGCCTTGCAAAGAAGTACTTAAATAAATAAACATGGTTGTGAAAATAACAGTGTAATTCAGGGTTGAGTCATAGTGCTGTGTGGCTTTTACAGTTATTTCCTGCGATAAAGGGGTACTTCAGACATTACACAGCCAATGATAGAGGCTCAAATGAATGAAACGGACTGCAGGCACTGATTATAGTTCATTTTAGACTGTATTTCTTATTAGGTCTTATGATTGAGACTAAAAATGTACCATATTTTTGTCGCACAAAAACTATTCATCAGTGTCTAAAGTTGATTTATATGTTTGTTACCAAGTACAACAGGTTTTAATGTAAAGAGTCAGGGCTGACTACCTCTGTTTAGCTTCTTGCATAAATATTCTGATTTAGCACATCACTTTGGATTAGATTAAATTGTATGAAAGGTTTAAATTTTGTATCAGCACTGCTCACAGTAGACTCGCATCTGTACGTCTGTCAATAGTTGTTGCATTGTTGTTTTTTTTCTGTTTTATCTTTTGCAATTGTGACCACCTGATATGTGCAATAAGTGTATTTCATCTACTTTATAAATCCTCTAAGTAATTATCTTAGGTATATTTTTTTTCTTTTTGTGTGTGTCTGAGCTATATAATTTATTTTTTAAAAATATATGTACTTTTTTACTTGTGTGGCTTGATATGTCCTCTTCTGCTGCTATCCACTGTGCTGCTGCAAACAGGACATTTCCCCATTGTGGGATAATAAAGGTCTTCTTATCTTAATAGTACTACCTTTACTAGATGACTTATCTCTCTAACTGTCATGTAAGGACATGCAACCAAAAAAAAAAGTAAATGAATAATTTCCATCCCTATTCAAGTCAGGTGTTGGGGAACATATTTGCATCATCAGGAAAGAATGTTATTCATCACTAAACATAACTGAAACCTGTTTGTTACTAGGGCTACATTCAATGTTGGAAAAACATTTCTGGAGATGGTGGTTTTTTTTTTTTTTTCTCTCTCACCAAACAGAGTATTGTTGAACATGAACTGTATTTAGATATCAATTTCTATATATTTTATATATAGAAAATTTTGCTCTGTTTGAGGGGGAAAATATGCATTATACTCTTCAGGTCTTAACTTGGAGGCGGTGTGGTTTTAAAACTAGGAACATTCGAAACCATTTTATTAGTCACTATATTGTCAGAGTTGCAGGTATATGCATAGAACATAATTACAACTGACATATGGTAATATTTATGAAAGTTGCACTGTCATATAATACATTACCACATGACGCACTAGAGTGTACAACCCCGATTCCAAAAAAGTTGGGACAAAGTACAAATTGTAAATAAAAACGGAATGCAGTGATGTGGAAGTTTAAAAATTCCATATTGTATTCAGAATAGAACATAGATGACATATCAAATGTTTAAACTGAGAAAATGTATCATTTAAAGAGAAAAATTAGGTGACTTTAAATTTCATGACAACAACACATCTCAAAAAAGTTGGGACAAGGCCATGTTTACCACTGTGAGACATCCCCTTTTCTCTTTACAGCAGTCTGTAAACGTCTGGGGACTGAGGAGACAAGTTGCTCAAGTTTAGGGATAGGAATGTTAACCCATTCTTGTCTAATGTAGGATTCTAGTTGCTCAACTGTCTTAGGTCTTTTTTGTCGTATCTTCCGTTTTATGATGTGCCAAATGTTTTCTATGGGTGAAAGATCTGGACTGCAGGCTGGCCAGTTCAGTACCCGGACCCTTCTTCTACGCAGCCATGATGCTGTAATTGATGCAGTATGTGGTTTGGCATGGTCATGTTGGAAAATGCAAGGTCTTCCCTGAAAGAGACGTCGTCTGGATGGGAGCATATGTTGCTCTAGAACCCGGATATACCTTTCAGCATTGATGGTGTCTTTCCAGATGTGTAAGCTGCCCATGCCACACGCACTAATGCAACCCCAGGAATACCAGGTACTGTAGGCGCGGGAAGGACTTTAACTTTAACTAATACCATCAGAGATGCAGGCTTCTGAACTGAGCGCTGATAACAACTTGGGTCGTCCTTCTCCTCTTTAGTCCGAATGACACGGCGTCCCTGATTTCCATAAAGAACTTCAAATTTTGATTTGTCTGACCACAGAACAGTTTTCCTCTTTGCCGCAGTCCATTTTAAATGAGCCTTGGCCCAGAGAAGACGTCTGCGCTTCTGGATCATGTTTAGATACGGCTTCTTCTTTGAACTATATAGTTTTAGCTGGCAACGGCGGATGGCACGGTGGATTGTGTTCACAGATAATGTTCTCTGGAAATATTCCTGAGCCCATTTTGTGATTTCTAATACAGAAGCATGCCTGTATGTGTTGCAGTGCTGTCTAAGGGCCCGAAGATCACGGGCACCCAGTATGGTTTTCCGGCCTTGACCCTTACGCACAGAGATTCTTCCAGATTCTCTGAATCTTTTGATGATATTATGCACTGTAGATGATATGTTCAAACTCTTTGCAATTTTACACTGTCGAACTCCTTTCTGATATTGTGCCATTATTTGTCGGCGCAAAATTAGGGGGATTGGTGATACTCTTCCCATCTTTACTTCTGAGAGCTGCTGCCACTCCAAGATGCTCTTTTTATACCCAGTCATGTTAATGACCTATTGCCAATTGACCTAATGAGTTGCAATTTGGTCCTCCAGCTGTTCCTTTTTTGTACCTTTAACTTTTCCAGCCTCTTATTGCCCCTGTCCCAACTTTTTTGAGATGTGTTGCTGTCATGAAATTTCAAATGAGCCAATCTTTGGCATGAAATTTCAAAATGTCTCACTTTTGACCTTTGATATGTTGTCTATGTTCTATTGTGAATACAATATCAGTTTTTGAGATTTGTAAATTATTGCATTCCGTTTTTATTTACAATTTGTACTTTGTCCCAACTTTTTTGGAATCGGGGTTGTAGTATACTGACCACAAAACACCTTATATCAATAAATTATTACTATTTTAGCAACTGCAATCTGAGCTCCTGCTCAGGACATTCAATGTACATATGACAGTGACTATACCCAGGCAAACTGAGGTAATGTAAGTGGCCACTTAAGACAGAGCTTAATACCGAGAAAATTATAAACAAAGACTGAAAGAGTTGCATGTCTATATAATACAAAGTCAGGAACTGCAATCTGAGCTTCTCAGTCTAATAGACTGAGATAACTATACAATGATTTGTTCACATGCAACTCACACAGTCTTAAAATAAGTCTTAGTTCCCAAGACTCAGGAGATTTCAAGCAGATTTTCTTCAGAGCCATTGCAAAAATCAACATCTCTCACAGACCTATCCAGCCATTGTTGGAGAAATCAATGTGAGGCTCACCTCCAAAACGGCACGTGTACCATGTACAAACACGGGGTATAGTGAGTACAGGGATACCCAATTAATGAATACGAGCAGTAGCCAGACAGCCGACACGTGTGTATACAGTAAGCCTGCTGCAGCATCTTATCATTTTGGCTTGTGAACATGCGTGTTAACGATACTATAAACATAAAAGGATGGCACACACCCTTTACTGTACATGTAGTCTACAGTGCAGTCCAGGAATACAGTATGTTATTACAGTGTGGGAAATAAGGAATTTTAAGCAGACTTTCACAGGACAGACAAGTCTGAAATGTCTGTCTGTCCAAATTTCAGCCTATCCTAATAACAGACCAAAGGCCCGGAATAATGCGGCCAGGGGTAGCTGGAGGGCTTTAGATGCCTGGAGATGGCTTCTCAGCTATTTCCAGGCACATTTTTTTTGTGATCTTCAAAGGCCAAATTACATGACATTAGTTGCTAATTACACTACAAATTGGATAGAATTTACAAGAAAACATCAGAAGAAAAACATGTTTACAGTGGTGCTTGAAAGTTTGTGAACCCTTTAGAATTTTCTATATTTATGCATAAATATGACAAACATCATCAGATTTTCACATAAGTCCTAAAAGTAAATGAAAAAAGAACCCAGTTAAACAAATGAGACAAAAATATTATACTTGGTCATTTATTTATTGAGGGAAATGATTCAATATTACATATCTGAGAGTCGCAAAAGCATGTGAACCTTTGCTTTCAGTATCTGGTGTGACCCCCTTGTGCAGCAATAACTGCAACTAAACATTTGCGGTAACTGTTGATCAGTCCTGCACACCGGCTTGGAGGAATTTTAGCCCATTCCTCCATACAGAACCGCTTCAACTCTGGGATGTTGGTGGGTTTCCTCACATTAACTGTTCGCTTCAGGTCCTTTCACAACATTTCACTTGGATTGAGGTCAGGACTTTGACTTGACCATTCCAAAACATTTAACTTTATTCTTCTTTAACCATTCTTTGGGAGAATGACTTGTGTGCTTAGGGTCATTGTCTCGCTGCATGACCCACCTTCTCTTGAGATTCAGTTCATGGACAGATATCCTGACATTTTCTTTTAGAATTTGCTGGTATAATTCAGAATACATTGTTCCATCAGTGATGGCAAGTCATCCTGGCCCAGATGCAGCAAAACAGGCCCAGACCATGATACTACCACCACCATGTTTCACAGATGGAATAAGGTTCTTATGCTGGATTGCAGTGTTTTCCTTTCTCCAAACAGAACGTTTCTTATTTAAACCAAAAATTTCTATTTTGGTCTCATCCATCCACAAAACATTTTTCCAATAGCCTTCTGGCTTGTCCACGTAATCGTTAGCAAACTGCAGATGAGCAGCAATGTTCTTTTTGTAGAGCAGTGGCTTTCTCTTTGCAACCTTGCCATGCACACCATTGTTGTTCAGTGTTCTCCTGATGGTGGACTCATGAACATTAACATTAGCCAATGTGAGAGAGGCCTTCAGTTGCTTAGAAGTTATCCTGGGGTCCTTTGTGACCTCGCAGACTATTACATGCCTTGCTCTTGGACAGGGGCGGACTGGGGAAAAAAAGTGGCCCGGGAATTTAGTACCTGACTGGCCCACTCGGGCCAGGGCGGCGGATGCTGGAGGCAGATGATGGAGGTGGATGATGCGGCAGATGCTGGAGGCGGACGATGGAGGCGGATGCTGGCGGTGGAACAAATATGTTCACATATATGTGGGAGACAAAAAAAAAATGCACGTAAACATTATTGAAGGGATAATGACATCATTTAACCTGAGGCCTTGATTAGAACAAATATATAATAGTTTTTAGTTACTTAAAATGGTCTGCAATAGTTGCTTAATAGTGTGAAGATTGGTGAACATGTAAGTCACACTAATAATGATCATACCATAATAGTTAACGTATCATCACCTTACTGAAGTAGCAATTTCTGCAGCAGCACACTTTTCTCTGCAACACCATCTATGATGTCCTCGCTATCCAGCATCTTAAGAACATCTTGCTGAGTGGCCATGAGCATAAATGCCTCCAGGTGCTGCTGAGAGAGAGTGCTCCTGAGCCTGTCCTTGATGAATTTTAGTGTTGAAAAGCTGCGCTCGCATGCTACCTGTGTGACAGAGTAAGCAGGAACTTGTATGCAAGGCCGATTATGTGGTATGCATTTGTCAGGAGGTTGTACTTCCTCAGCATACAGTAGCAACACAATGGGCAGTTCTTGCAAGATGAGCACTTTGTGTTCTCCATCTCATTTTCAGCATCATCTGACCCAACCTCTCTTGCTGTCTTGGTTGTGTATTCCTCAAATATTGAGGCCTTCAACTTATCCCACTGTCCTGCCAGACTGAGGAGCTCGCTCTGTAAATTGGTGACCGTTGCTCTGTCATCAAATGGTAGTAAACATTTGCTCAGATCTTTGAGTGCTGTCTCTGGGGAAACCACTTGAATATGACTTTACCTGGCTGAAGTTTTTTGGGTCCAGAAGAGCCAAATCAGCATACAAGGTGCCATTTTTGAGGAATCGCTGGTGCATGCTCTCAATGACTGTATCCATGATGCGATTGTGGACATTGATTCTGTACAATGCCTCTGTGTCAGACACAGTCTCATCTTGGGGCATCTCTCCAGGCATGGATTTCTTTCTTTGACCCCTTTTTGGTGGCAGAGCAGCCTCAACCTCCAGCTCTGTTTCTTCGTTCTCTTCAAGTAGCTCATTGTTGGCCCACTGGACGAATGTGTCGGCCACTGTTTTCACTTTCTGAAAACCTCTGGCCATTCCTTTCAGCTGGGTTTCTGCAGACACAATCATCTGATGAGCTGTCAGGATGTTCATGCCACTTGTCTGTAGATATTTTGAGACTGGTGAGGTGACCTGAAAAATTTGGAGGAAGAGCTGAGCTATGAGTACTGTTTCATACTTCAGCAGCCTTGCAATGAAGCCACGTGCATCAACCCTAGTAGTGGTGTTAATGTTCTGTTCATCTTGGATGGCTGAAAGAGTGTGAAGGACATCGACATACAGGGCTCCATCTGGCTTTCCAAAAGCTCCAAATACCTTGGTTAAAGCACTGTCTTTTGCCCATCAACATGTCTGTCCAATTGTAGCAAGACGTCTGTGTTTAGGGTCCTTCCTCTCCTTCTCCCAAATGGACATCCTCTGGTAGGACTCTTTGACAAAAACAGCAATGTTATTGATGAGAGAAAAAAAGAGAGCCACTTTCTAAGACAGACTGTGTTGTGTCTGCTAAAACAAGGTTGAGGATGTGTGAATAACACCACACATGGATTTGATGAGGGGACTTTTCTGAGAGAAGTGCAGAGAAGCCTTTATATTGGCCCTGCATGTTGGCTGCCCCATCCGTTGAGTTTCCAATGCACTGCTTCATATCCAGGTTCATGTTTGCCAGCACCTCACTCACAACTTTGACAAAGTACTGCCCAGTGGATGCCTCACATTTAATTAGAGCAACAAGTCTCTCATGAACAATGTCTGTTACATATCTTATGACGACAGAGCACTGATCTTGGGCTGTGATGTCCTGTGTGGTATCAGTCTGGACAGAGAACATACCAGATTCCTGGATTTGTTTTGCAATGGTGGCCTTCATTATGTGTTGGATGGTTGTAATGATGTTGATGGTAGTTTTGGACAGGAAAGTAACTAGACAACCTCTACCACCTCTGGATCCAGACCGGTGTATTTTCTTATTCTTTTCTATGCAAAGAGTGAGGTGTTCCTTGAGGCAAACATCATATTTTGAAAGCAACACAATAATTTCCAAGAAGTTGCCATGATCCACTGTATCATCAAGCATGTATGCTGTCTCCGACTGTGACCCTCTGTAGCTCAAACCTCTTTTTCCAATGAGCTTCACCACATCTATGATGCACTCCAACACTTGCCGCCTCTTGCGCACCTGCACTTTACAAAGAGACATCTGATGTCCCTTGAGAAGGTTCTCAACATTGCGTTTTGAGGACCTAAGGAAATGTGCTTCTGCACAACCTCTGTGTAGATTGCTCCTCTCATGTTCTTCCACTCTCTGATGTATGTGTTTCTGGTCTGTCATGCCAGTGATGAACAAACTGCTATCTGTAGCCTTAGCAAATGCCATACAAAGGAAGCAGAAGAGTGCTTGTCTGTCTTCACTGTATGAAAGCCATTTCCTATTTGTGCCATCTTTGCAAGAAAAAGCTCTCTGCACTATAGCCTTCTCTGCCTTCTGCTGGGGATGATGACTCGAAATAATCTAAGTCCTCTGGTTTTGGCCTTGTAAAAAAAAAAATCAACTTTTGAAGAGAGAGCGCTGACTTCCTGGGCTTGGCTTCCTCTAGCAGTAGCTGGATCATCTTCAGTCTAAATAAGAGATTAGTACTGTTAGTAAACCACTAAACCAAACTATCAGTAAAATATATATTTTTTTGATAATAGGGCTAAGATGGTTAAAAAATGTTTTGTTAGTATACTAGGCCTAGCAGTACTAGTGTAGTCCATACACCATAATGACATTTTTACAGCCAAACTAGCCTAAATGCGTTGTGCTAAAAGTTAGCAAGCTAGCTAAATAATGTTATAACATTACAGCCGCCCACCGGAGTAGCATCCCCCTCCAGGTCATGTTGTCCTCCAGATGGCGACGCCGTGAGAGCTGCAGGTGCCGCGGAGGATGGTGCAGATGATGCAGCAGCAGAAAATATATTTGTCAGTTTCTGGCACTTGGCTGCATCTGCTTGTAGTGCATGCCTTTTCTTTTCTCTTAATTTTTGTGCTCCTCCCTTGTGTTTCTTCTCCATTTTTGCACGGCTGATTAATTGATTGACAGATGAAGAGGGAGAAGGGGGCCGGACCGAAACCCTTGGCCTTCGGCTCGGCTGTGATTGGCCAACAGCCCCACAACTGACGCCCATGTAAGCCAATGCTGATTATCCAGACACTAGAGAAACTGTTAACATTGCTTATCATATTAAAGGCCAGCGCAACTGTTTTTTTTTTTTTTTTTTTTTTCTCCGCCGGCCCACACTGAACCACCGGCCCACCGGGAAAACTCCCGCTACTCCCGATGGCCAGTCCACCCCGGAGTGATCTTTGTTGGTCGACCGCTCCTGGGGAGGGTAACAATGGTCATGAATTTATTCCATTTGTACACAATCTGTCTGACTGTGGATTGGTGGAGTCCAAACTCTTTAGAGATGGTTTTGTAACCTTTTCCAGCCTGATGAGCATCAACAACGCTTTTTCTGAGGTCCTCAGAAATCTCCTTTGTTTGTGCCATGATCCACTTCCACAAACATGTGTTGTGAAGATCAGACTTTGATAGATCCCTGTTCTTTAAATAAAACAGGGTGCCCACTCACACCTGATTGTCATCCCATTGATTGAAAACCCCTGACTCTAATTTCACCTTCAAATTAACTGCTAATCCTAGAGGTTCACATACTTTTGCCACTCACAGATGTGTAATATTGGATCATTTTCCTCAATAAGTAAATGACCAAGTATAATATTTTTGTCTCATTTGTTTAACTGGGTTCTCTTTATCTACTTTTAGGACTTGTGTGAAAATCTGATGATGTTTTAGGTCATTTGCAGAAATATAGAAAATTCTAAAGGGCTCACAAACTTTCAAGCACCACTGTAAAGTTATAGCCAAGAAAACCGTCGTATACACAGGTCAGTTCCATGTCTAGAAAAAAGTATGGGGGGCAAGGATGTTCCAGTTGGTAACAACTTACTGGTACTCATGTATAGGTACTATAATAACACTCATGAAACATTGTCAACAATTACTACTTTTATACTACATTTATAATAAGTCTATAAGAAATTTAGTCATTAAAAATACAGCTATTCTTACAAGAGTTAAAATTTTGAGTATGAGATTCCAAGAAACTTTGTAACAAAATGACTTTTAAAATGACTCACAACTAGACATGGTCATATCATTTGGCATTCAGCCTAAAGTCTGCTGGACTAGAACTTAGAAAATAGAAGAAAACATCGTGAAAGAGAAACCAATCAAAACCTGAAAGTGATTCTGTGAAATAGTCTTTTATGAATAAGTGCTTGCTCAGTGCTCCGACTCCAGTGGGACTGAGTAAGGTGACAAGTTTTATGTTTCATCTAATTTAGGTCATTTATGAATGAATGAATGAATGAATGAATTTATTTATTTCGAACATGTATAAAAATGTATGTAACTATTTTTACATACAAAAGAAAGAAAATGAAACAAGTGACAAAAAAAGAATAAATAAAATAACAAAGAGCTAAGACATTACAATACACCGCACATTGTTCGAAAAAGGAGTGGGAAGAAGTACAATACTTTAAAATACATTTAAAAAATGTATTATTTGGCAGTGGCCACATAGGAAAGTATAAAGTTTGTCACCATGTTTATCATGCTTGTATGATAAAAAATCAATGATATTTATCTAAATCCATGACCTACTCATTCTAAACCTGCTGAGCTTCGCCATAGAAGCTCTCGACCCCAGAGGGTTAAAATACGATGGAAAAAACACTTTGTCAGGGTCCAAAACCTGTAGTAGTCTATTTTCTTTTAACTTTAGTGGTATACCTACCCAGCTGATAACAGCGTTGCGTGGTGTCATGCCAGAATGCACTCATTCTCGCTGATGAGAGGCGACTTGTCATTCATCGAGAGCGTCCGCAATCAGCCAATCACAGGCTGGGTTACAACATAATGTATTTGCCCCATGTAACATTTGGAAGAAGATTAGAAGTAGATTAGACCCATATCTTTACCATTTTTCGTGGGCCATCCAGTCCGATGCTTTCGAAATACAAATGGACAAATGTGAAAATTACCAGTCGATGTCCAACTGTATTTCCCACACTGATATGTCAATGCACGAAGTTCCGGCGCCTTGTTAAAATCCAACAGGACTCGCCCAGCTTGCTTTTCACTGCATTCGTGTAACGAGCAAAAAAACCTAAGCTAGGACCTACTATTAAATTTAAATTTATACCATAAACTCTTGAGCTCAATCCCACATGATTTATTTATTCATTTAAAAAAAACCCTTATTAATAAAATAAAAAAAAAAAACACGGCAGGCATATCTCGGTATCTGCAATACTAAAATTTTTTTTTTTTTGGATGGGGGGCATGTGCCGGGTGTGCCCCCCCTTTAAATCCACGCCATCTTAAAAGGCAATTTACTCCCTTTTCACTTTTGGATGTAATCAGATTCTAAACTGTTAACTTTACTGGTGATTGAGATACATGCAAACGAGCAATATATTTAAGTCCAGGAGAGCCTATAGTTATCAGAACTACTAGTATAGAAAGTGTTAAGGGTGTCACACATCTCAGACTAATAATTTCCAACCTCTTGGGGCCAAAACAATCTGTTCTCCAGTAGAAAGTTGTTTAATGTTTAGTTAAGGATCATGTGATTGATCACCACAGATTCAATATGTAGGTTGAAGACAAGACATGCTTAGGCATTTTTGTTTTTGTTCATTAAATAAGACTCGGTTTTTTTTTCACTACTGAATTGTATAATAATCTGAATTTGTAAATGAAAAATGCTGTAATTATTTCACATGGCCAGAGCCCTAGTTGCTTTCTATATTATCTCCTGGAGAATGAAAAATAAAACCAGTGTCAAATATTTCGATGTTTGCAAATAAATAACAATGGAAAACATCCTAGGAGCAAAAAGTTCAATGTACATAACCTTCCAAAATTATCTCTGGGTGTCTCCGTGCAAGGGTATGTGAGGGAAATGTCACCATGTTGTTTCTTTGTGAGAAAATACCTTGTTGCAACACACTGTGATCTACAACTAAGTTTGATGTTAGTACATTTTTTTTTACCTTCATTTTACCAGGTAAAATCACTTCAGAACCAGTTCTCATTTAAAATAAATTTTACACTAAAGGTGTTCTTGAAATATGACCAGGCATCATGGTTGACTCTTTCCCAGTTTGCATCAGCAGCACTGTGTAAGAAGGCCTGATCCTCAAAAATTGAGTAAGTGCTTGGTCACAGTTGTTGGCAGGCGTTTAACAGAAAGGCCTGAATGAACACAAGCAATGGCACAGTGGTCAGTCAAGTCTTGACTGAAAACTCCAGATTGATAGTTTGAAGCAGTATTAGTGAGAGAAATGAGAGAGAGAGAAGGGTGGATGGTGTGGGGAGTGTAAATCAGAAATTAAGGATTGTAAATTATGAAGTGCACTGGATTAGCAAGGATGACGTGAGGACAGCTATGAAGAGGATGAAAAATGGAAAGGCAGTTGGTCTGGAGATGGCAGTGGAGTTAACTAGATTGTTAACATGATCTTGGAAAGTGAAAGAATGCCTGAGGAGTCAAGAAGTGTACGTGTACCTATTTTCAAGAATAAGGGTGATGGACAGAGCTGTAGTAACTACAACGGTATAAAGTCAATCAACAGTATGAAATTATGGGAGAGTAGTAGAATCTAGGTTAAGAATAGAGGTGGTGGTTAGCGAGCAGCAGCATGCCAGGAAAGAGCACTACAAATGCAATGTTTGCTTTGGGAATGTTGATGGAGAAGGTCAGAAGGAGTTGTATTGTGTCTTTGCAGACATAGATAAAGCATTTGACAAGGTGCTGAAAGAGGAGGTGTGGTATTGGGTTCTGGGTTCGAGCCCAGCGGCCAACGGGGGTCTTTCTGTGTGGAGTTTGCATATTCTTCCCGTGTCTGTGTGGGTTTCCTCCGGGTGCTCCAGTTTCCCCCACAGTTCAAAGACATGCGGTTAGGTTAACAAGGGGTGGCCTTGGGCTAAAGTGCCCTTGAGCAAGGCACCTAACCCCCAACTGCTCTCCGGGTGTTGTAGCATAGCTGCCCACTGCTCTGGGTGTCAAGTCAAGTTTATTTGTATAGCACTTTTAACAATAAACATTGTCGCAAAGCAGCTTTACTAAATTTGAACGACTTAAAACATGAGCTAATTTTATCCCTAATCTATCCCCAATGAGCAAGCCTACGGCGACGGTGGCAAGGAAAAACTCCCTCAGATGACATGAGGAAGAAACCTCGAGAGGAACCAGACTCAAAAGGGAACCCATCCTCATTTGGGCAACAACAGACAGCATGACTATAACGTTAACAGTTTTAACATGAAAATAGTTTCGTTGATGATGTAACTCTTCACTGATGGAAACTTGAGTGCAAAACTGTTCATGACAACTGCATTTCTAAAGTTAGCAAGTCAACTGCAGCCATAAAAGCATTACTGTAAGAGTCCAGAGCATCCTCCAGGTGTGACTTTCAACTGTCCTCATGGGGCCGTCCTCCACAGGAGCGATGCGATGAGACTCCAACCAGACACAGGGCACCAGGATGGATCAAGCAGGTCTGAGGAGCAGAAGAGGTCAGCATCTCGATCCCAGGACCGACATGTAACTCAGAGGGACAGATTGGGGGAGGGAGAGAAAACACAGGTTGTTAGGTATGCCCTAAAAATGACACAAGTATTAAGTCTGTGTGGTAGGCTCGCAGAGATGAGTCTTGTCATCAGGCATAATACACAACAATGTCATGTTAATATGGTTAAAAAATATGACCTGCTCTGGCTGGATGCTTGATTAGGTGATGGGAGCACACTCCTCAGCAATGATGGGATACAGATGGGACCCTTAGGGCTGGCCAAGACAATTCAGTTACATTTCACTGGGTCTGGGACATGCGACAATGTCTGACGGATGATTCCCTGCAGGCTACGATAGCCAGTCGAGGTCTCCACCAAAAGATTTCCTGTTGACTCCATGTAACTCAGAGGGACAGATTTGGGGGGGGAGAGAGAGAGAGAGAGGGAAAGAAAACACAGGTTGTTAGGTATGCCCAATGTCACCTGAATAAGTAGGAACAGTATACATATTGCACTGAGTACAAGCAGGGACTCCGGCAACTAACTATGACAGCATAACTAAAAGGGGAGAGCCAGAAGGTAACACAGGCATGAGGGAGCCCCGGGACATAAAGCAGCCAGTCACTACACCGTCAACAAACTCGAGTGAGCAAGCGAGTGGGGACTGACAGCATCCATACATCCCAGTTTACCAAAACACTCTGTCTGAGGACCCTCCAGATCTACACCTTTACCTCATAAACACCATTAACAAAAGGCTTGACTAAACAGATGTGTTTTCAGCCTAGACTTAAACACTGAGACTGTGTCTGATTCCCGAACATTACTTGGAAGGCTGTTCCATAACTGTGGGGCTTTGTAAGAAAAGGCTCTGCTCCCTGATGTAGCCTTCACTATACGAGGTACCAGCAGATAGCCTACACTTTTTGATCCAAGTAGGTGTGGCAGGTCATAGAGGAGCAGAAGTTCACTCAGGTACTGTGGTGCGAGACCATTTAGTGCTTTAAAGGTCAATAGTAGTATTTTATAATCAATACGAAATTTGATTGGGAGCCAACGCAGTGTGGATAAGACAGGCGTGATGTGGTCATATTTTCTAGTTCTAGTAAGAACTCTTGCTGCTGCATTTTGAACTAACTGGAGCTTGTTTATGCACTTATTGGAACATCCAGACAGTAAGGCATTACAATAATCCAACCTGAAGGTAATGAAAGCATGAACTAGTTTTTCTGCGTCATGTAGTGACATTAAATTTCTTATCTTAGCAATATTTCTGAGATGAAAGAAAGCTATCCGGGTAATGTTATCAATGTGAGTTTCGAATGAAAGACTGGGGTCAATAATCACCCCAAGGTCTTTTACTGCTGCACGTGAAGAAACAGAAAGGCCATCCAGAGTCACTGTGTAATCAGAAAACTTACTTCTAGCTGTATGTGGTCCTAGTACAAGTACTCCAGTCTTGTCAGAGTTAAGCAGAAGGAAATTAATAAGCATCCAGTGTCTAATGTCCTTAACACATTCCTCAATTCTATTAAGCTGGTGTCTCTCATCAGGTTTTGCAGAAACATACAAATGTGTCATCAGCATAACAGTGGAAACTAATACAATGTTTACGAATAATATCACCCAGAGGTAACATATATAGAGAAAAAAGCAGTGGACCCAAGACACAACCTTGTGGAATACCAAACTTTACCTCAGTACGTTTAGAAATATCACCATTTATATCAACATACTGATAACGATCAGTTAAATAAGAGCTGAGCCAGGAGAGGGCTGTTCCCTTAACTCCCACAATATTTTCTAGTCTATCCAGTAGAATGGAATGATCAATGGTATCAAATGCTGCACTAAGGTCAAGCAACACAAGCAGCGAGACACAGCCCTGATCAGACGCCAACAGTAGGTCGTTTACTACTTTAACCAAAGCTGTTCCTGTGCTGTGATTAGGTCTAAATCCTGACTGATACATTTCATGGATGTTATTCCTATGTAAATATGAGCATAACTGCTGTGCCACAGCTTTTTCAAGGATCTTGGAAATAAAGGGGAGGTTTGATATTGGCTGATAATTGGACAGCTGACAGGGATCAAGGTCAGGTTTTTAATCAGGGGTTTGATAACTGCTAGTTTAAAAGATTTGGGTACATAGCCAATCGTGAGAGAATAATTTATTATTTTTAGAAGCGGTTCAATTACTTCAGGTATTATCTGTTTGAATAGATGTGTAGGTAAGGGATCTAGTACGCAAGTTGAGGCTTTTGATGCCGAGATTAATGAAAGTAATTCAGTTTCACCACACTCATTGCTCACTTGTGTGCGCGCGCACTCATTGCTCACTTGTGTGTGTGTGTGTGCGCGCATGCATGTGTTCACTGCTTCAGATGGGTTAAATGCAGAGTATGAATTTCACTGTGCTTGAGTGTGCAGGTGACAAATAAAGGCTCCTTCTTCCTGTATGAGGGAGTGGCAGAGAAGTATATAGGAGGGTAGTGTGACAGTGGTGAAGTGTACAGTAGGAGTGATGAATGGGATCAAGGTGGAGGTGGGATTACATCAAGGATTAGCTTTGAGCCCTTTCTTGTTTGCATTGGTGATGGACCGGTTGACGGACGACACCAGGCAGGAGTCTCCATGGACTATGATGTTCACAGATGATGTGATCTGGCATGAGAGCAGGGAGTAAGTTCTGGAGAGGTAGAGGTATGCACTGGAGAGAAGAGAAATGAAAGTCAGTAGGAGAAAAATGGAAGACGTGTGTTAATGAGAGGGATGACAGTGGAATGGTGAGGATACAATGAGTAGAGGTGGCAAAGGTGGAGGAGTTTAAATACTTGGGGTCAACTGTTCAAAGTACCGGTAATAGGGAGTGTGGAAGAGAGGTGAAGAAAACGATGCAGGTAGGGTGGAGGCGGCAGAGAAAAATATCAGAAGAGATTTGTTTGCAACAGGAAGGTACCAGCTCTCGATCGGGAGATTGCAAGTTCTACTCGTGGTCAGGTCATACCAAAGACCATCATAAAAATGGTACATACTGCCATCTGGCAAGGCACACCACAATACAGATGTGAATAGGGAATCAAATTCTCACAGTAACCCTAGCTATAATAATAGGCGAGAGGCTGAGGGGTATAGAAACGGAGATCAGTGTTGCCCCCATGTGCCCCCCCCCCGAATTTAAGTTTCATAAATTATATATAAAATATGGTAACTCTAGGCTACATACTTTAATTCCTAACAAATCCCGAATTCACCAGCGTACATTAAACCATAGAATGGAGGTGGATTGCAAAGTAGAAAATACAAGTTTTGGTTGAGAAAATTACTGAACGGCACAAGCCTTGCTGCAGTGTCCAGCTTAGTGGCTCCAAAGAAAGTAGCTTACGACGTAGTCTAACTTCTGATGTCATCTAAAACCTGATTGGTTGAAAATAATTTATGGGAAGACAAACTGTCCCGGGCGGCACGGTGGTGTAGTGGTTAGCGCTGTCGCCTCACAGCAAGAAGGTCCGGGTTCGAGCCCTGGCAAGGGCCTTTCTGTGCGGAGTTTGCATGTTCTCCCCATGTCTACGTGGGTTTCCTCCGGGTGCTCCGGTTTCCCCCACAGTCCAAAGATATGCAGGTTAGGTTAACTGGTGGCTCTAAATTGACCGTAGGTGTGAGTGTGAATGGTTGTCTGTGTCAGCCCTGTGATGACCTGGCGACTTGTCCAGGGTGTACCCCGCCTTTCGCCCGTAGTCAGCTGGGATAGGCTCCAGCTTGCCTGCGACCCTGTAGAACAGGATAAAGCGGCTAGAGATGATATGAGATGATGAGACAAACTGTCCCAAGACTCCTTGTTCTCTGTGAATAAAAATATTTTTCTTTTTTTCAGCTATGCCTTTACCCTCTTGTTTTATATTGACTCAGTGTAAAACACATACACAGAGCCTAGAGCGATGTATCGGGGGGAAAAGCAAAAGATCACAATGGAAAATGGAATAATAATTGACAATAACTTATAAATGAACAGAATTGATCAGTGAATGATGACGTCAAATAATGGACCAGCCTTAAAAACAAGCAAAACCCCAATCGTTTTATGGCAATTTGTGAAATAAACACCATTAGGATGTTAAACTATTTACAGATCGATTCTTTACACATCAAGGATTGTCAATAGCTATTTTGTTCGTGTTAATCAAATTTGTGATTAAAATGCAACTGCTAAAGATTCAAAGGCATTTTAAGAGGGGATTCTTTCAGTGGATTTTGCATCTAAAGACATCAAAATATAGTGAATGGTATTTTCTGGTTGGTTAAATTATATGTATTGACATAGGAGATTGGGAAAGGCCTGCTTTTGGTCATAATGTTTAGACCCATACATCTCTTTGTGTATAAAAATGGCACGCGTTGGAGAACAGGGAAAATCTTGCATTCGGTAGCAATAAAAAAAATATTTATTGGTTTTGTTCATAGTAATAATAAGAAATGTTTTTAAGGTAATACAAGAGTTTTATTATGCTGTCTATTGGATATGAAGATCTGTGCAACTTTGTGTACTGACCCTTCAAAAGCAGAAGATTGAATGCAAAACATTGCTTCCATTGTCATTGCTAGTAGTACTCTCCTATATGTTAAACATAGGCAGAAAATTAATTGCAAATTATTTGCATGTTTTATATATTTTAATTTACAAATTAATTTTACATTTTTTTAATTTATTTACAGGCCACCAAAAGATCCTCAAAATGTCACATCAGGAAAAAAGCCAAAGACAAGAAATTGTGGTCACCTTCCAAGGCATCAAAAAGAAAGTAACAGCTCAGAACTTGCTAGAATCAAAAATTATTGACAAGTCATTATTTGAAGACCTTTGCAACGGAAAAGTCACAGCAGAGCAAGTAAGCACTAGGGATTCGGTGCGCAGGTACCTGCAGGGAACCGACTGCATTGCAGGAGTGTTTGTGCAGTCCACCAAACAGACCATGAGCATCTATGAAGCCAAATCCAAAGGACATCTAACAGCTGGAACGTCACTCGTTTTACTGGAGGCTCAAGCTGCCATTGGATTCATGATTGATCCATTGAAGAACAAAAAACTCTCAGTGGAGGAGGCAGTGGCTGAGGGAGTCGTGGGGGCTGAATGGAAAAGCAAGCTGCTTTCTGCAGAGAAGGCAGTCACTGGCTACACTGACCCTCACACAGGAAACATCATTTCGTTGTTCCAGGCCTTGAAGAAAGATCTCATCGTCAGAGACCATGGCATCCGTCTTCTGGAAGCACAGATTGCTACTGGAGGCATCATTGATCCAGTGCACAGCCACCGTGTGCCTGTAGAGGTGGCTTACGAGAGAGGGTATTTTGATAAAGAAATGAACCAGGTTCTTGCCGACCCGTCGGATGACACCAAGGGCTTCTTTGACCCCAACACGAAGGAAAACCTCACCTACTTGCAACTACTTGGCAGGTGTGTGAGAGACCCCCACACTGGCCTAAAACTGCTTGTTGTTGTGAAGCCAGGAGAGTTTTACTTTTACATTGACGAGCATACAAAGACAACACTCCAGTGCACCACCACAAAGAAAGCAGGGGGTAAATTCCAAGGAAAGGAGATTTCCCTCTGGGAACTGATAGACTCTGAATACATTGAAGAGGAAAAGAAAAGAGATCTGGTTCAGCAATTTAAATCTGGCACTATAACAGTTGAATACTTCTTGGAGCATGTGCTCACAATTATAGGTCAGAAAACGTCCTGTGTGACCGTTACGACCACCACCACCACTTCAACTAAAACGGGCCGTGGTTTCCGTGGAATCAAAAAGCAAGTAACGGCTCAGAATTTACTTGAATCTAAAATCATTGACCAGCAAACTTTTGAAGACCTGAGCATCGGAAAGGTCACGGCAGAGCAAGTAAGCACTAGGGATTCGGTGCGCAGGTACCTGCAGGGAACCGACTGCATTGCAGGAGTGTTTGTGCAGTCCACCAAACAGACCATGAGCATCTATGAAGCCAAATCCAAAGGACATCTAACAGCTGGAACGTCACTCGTTTTACTGGAGGCTCAAGCTGCCATTGGATTCATGATTGATCCATTGAAGAACAAAAAACTCTCAGTGGAGGAGGCAGTGGCTGAGGGAGTCGTGGGGGCTGAATGGAAAAGCAAGCTGCTTTCTGCAGAGAAGGCAGTCACTGGCTACACTGACCCTCACACAGGAAACATCATTTCGTTGTTCCAGGCCTTGAAGAAAGATCTCATCGTCAGAGACCATGGCATCCGTCTTCTGGAAGCACAGATTGCTACTGGAGGCATCATTGATCCAGTGCACAGCCACCGTGTGCCTGTAGAGGTGGCTTACGAGAGAGGGTATTTTGATAAAGAAATGAACCAGGTTCTTGCCGACCCGTCGGATGACACCAAGGGCTTCTTTGACCCCAACACGAAGGAAAACCTCACCTACTTGCAACTACTTGGCAGGTGTGTGAGAGACCCCCACACTGGCCTAAAACTGCTTGTTGTTGTGAAGCCAGGAGAGTTTTACTTTTACATTGACGAGCATACAAAGACAACACTCCAGTGCACCACCACAAAGAAAGCAGGGGGTAAATTCCAAGGAAAGGAGATTTCCCTCTGGGAACTGATAGACTCTGAATACATTGAAGAGGAAAAGAAAAGAGATCTGGTTCAGCAATTTAAATCTGGCACTATAACAGTTGAATACTTCTTGGAGCATGTGCTCACAATTATAGGTCAGAAAACGTCCTGTGTGACCGTTACGACCACCACCACCACCACTTCAACTAAAACGGGCCGTGGTTTCCGTGGAATCAAAAAGCAAGTATCGGCTCAGAATTTACTTGAATCTAAAATCATTGACCAGCAAACTTTTGAAGACCTGAGCATCGGAAAGGTCACGGCAGAGCAAGTAAGCACTAGGGATTCGGTGCGCAGGTACCTGCAGGGAACCGACTGCATTGCAGGAGTGTTTGTGCAGTCCACCAAACAGACCATGAGCATCTATGAAGCCAAATCCAAAGGACATCTAACAGCTGGAACGTCACTCGTTTTACTGGAGGCTCAAGCTGCCATTGGATTCATGATTGATCCATTGAAGAACAAAAAACTCTCAGTGGAGGAGGCAGTGGCTGAGGGAGTCGTGGGGGCTGAATGGAAAAGCAAGCTGCTTTCTGCAGAGAAGGCAGTCACTGGCTACACTGACCCTCACACAGGAAACATCATTTCGTTGTTCCAGGCCTTGAAGAAAGATCTCATCGTCAGAGACCATGGCATCCGTCTTCTGGAAGCACAGATTGCTACTGGAGGCATCATTGATCCAGTGCACAGCCACCGTGTGCCTGTAGAGGTGGCTTACGAGAGAGGGTATTTTGATAAAGAAATGAACCAGGTTCTTGCCGACCCGTCGGATGACACCAAGGGCTTCTTTGACCCCAACACGAAGGAAAACCTCACCTACTTGCAACTACTTGGCAGGTGTGTGAGAGACCCCCACACTGGCCTAAAACTGCTTGTTGTTGTGAAGCCAGGAGAGTTTTACTTTTACATTGACGAGCATACAAAGACAACACTCCAGTGCACCACCACAAAGAAAGCAGGGGGTAAATTCCAAGGAAAGGAGATTTCCCTCTGGGAACTGATAGACTCTGAATACATTGAAGAGGAAAAGAAGAGAGATCTGGTTCAGCAATTTAAATCTGGCACTATAACAGTTGAATACTTCTTGGAGCATGTGCTCACAATTATAGGTCAGAAAACGTCCTGTGTGACCGTTACGACCACCACCACCACTTCAACTAAAACGGGCCCTGGTTTCTGTGGAATCAAAAAGCAAGTATCGGCTCAGAATTTACTTGAATCTAAAATCATTGACCAGCAAACTTTTGAAGACCTGAGCATCGGAAAGGTCACGGCAGAGCAAGTAAGCACTAGGGATTCGGTGCGCAGGTACCTGCAGGGAACCGACTGCATTGCAGGAGTGTTTGTGCAGTCCACCAAACAGACCATGAGCATCTATGAAGCCAAATCCAAAGGACATCTAACAGCTGGAACGTCACTCGTTTTACTGGAGGCTCAAGCTGCCATTGGATTCATGATTGATCCATTGAAGAACAAAAAACTCTCAGTGGAGGAGGCAGTGGCTGAGGGAGTCGTGGGGGCTGAATGGAAAAGCAAGCTGCTTTCTGCAGAGAAGGCAGTCACTGGCTACACTGACCCTCACACAGGAAACATCATTTCGTTGTTCCAGGCCTTGAAGAAAGATCTCATCGTCAGAGACCATGGCATCCGTCTTCTGGAAGCACAGATTGCTACTGGAGGCATCATTGATCCAGTGCACAGCCACCGTGTGCCTGTAGAGGTGGCTTACGAGAGAGGGTATTTTGATAAAGAAATGAACCAGGTTCTTGCCGACCCGTCGGATGACACCAAGGGCTTCTTTGACCCCAACACGAAGGAAAACCTCACCTACTTGCAACTACTTGGCAGGTGTGTGAGAGACCCCCACACTGGCCTAAAACTGCTTGTTGTTGTGAAGCCAGGAGAGTTTTACTTTTACATTGACGAGCATACAAAGACAACACTCCAGTGCACCACCACAAAGAAAGCAGGGGGTAAATTCCAAGGAAAGGAGATTTCCCTCTGGGAACTGATAGACTCTGAATACATTGAAGAGGAAAAGAAAAGAGATCTGGTTCAGCAATTTAAATCTGGCACTATAACAGTTGAATACTTCTTGGAGCATGTGCTCACAATTATAGGTCAGAAAACGTCCTGTGTGACCGTTACGACCACCACCACCACCACTTCAACTAAAACGGGCCCTGGTTTCCGTGGAATCAAAAAGCAAGTATCGGCTCAGAATTTACTTGAATCTAAAATCATTGACCAGCAAACTTTTGAAGACCTGAGCATCGGAAAGGTCACGGCAGAGCAAGTAAGCACTAGGGATTCGGTGCGCAGGTACCTGCAGGGAACCGACTGCATTGCAGGAGTGTTTGTGCAGTCCACCAAACAGACCATGAGCATCTATGAAGCCAAATCCAAAGGACATCTAACAGCTGGAACGTCACTCGTTTTACTGGAGGCTCAAGCTGCCATTGGATTCATGATTGATCCATTGAAGAACAAAAAACTCTCAGTGGAGGAGGCAGTGGCTGAGGGAGTCGTGGGGGCTGAATGGAAAAGCAAGCTGCTTTCTGCAGAGAAGGCAGTCACTGGCTACACTGACCCTCACACAGGAAACATCATTTCGTTGTTCCAGGCCTTGAAGAAAGATCTCATCGTCAGAGACCATGGCATCCGTCTTCTGGAAGCACAGATTGCTACTGGAGGCATCATTGATCCAGTGCACAGCCACCGTGTGCCTGTAGAGGTGGCTTACGAGAGAGGGTATTTTGATAAAGAAATGAACCAGGTTCTTGCCGACCCGTCGGATGACACCAAGGGCTTCTTTGACCCCAACACGAAGGAAAACCTCACCTACTTGCAACTACTTGGCAGGTGTGTGAGAGACCCCCACACTGGCCTAAAACTGCTTGTTGTTGTGAAGCCAGGAGAGTTTTACTTTTACATTGACGAGCATACAAAGACAACACTCCAGTGCACCACCACAAAGAAAGCAGGGGGTAAATTCCAAGGAAAGGAGATTTCCCTCTGGGAACTGATAGACTCTGAATACATTGAAGAGGAAAAGAAAAGAGATCTGGTTCAGCAATTTAAATCTGGCACTATAACAGTTGAATACTTCTTGGAGCATGTGCTCACAATTATAGGTCAGAAAACGTCCTGTGTGACCGTTACGACCACCACCACCACCACTTCAACTAAAACGGGCCGTGGTTTCCGTGGAATCAAAAAGCAAGTAACGGCTCAGAATTTACTTGAATCTAAAATCATTGACCAGCAAACTTTTGAAGACCTGAGCATCGGAAAGGTCACGGCAGAGCAAGTAAGCACTAGGGATTCGGTGCGCAGGTACCTGCAGGGAACCGACTGCATTGCAGGAGTGTTTGTGCAGTCCACCAAACAGACCATGAGCATCTATGAAGCCAAATCCAAAGGACATCTAACAGCTGGAACGTCACTCGTTTTACTGGAGGCTCAAGCTGCCATTGGATTCATGATTGATCCATTGAAGAACAAAAAACTCTCAGTGGAGGAGGCAGTGGCTGAGGGAGTCGTGGGGGCTGAATGGAAAAGCAAGCTGCTTTCTGCAGAGAAGGCAGTCACTGGCTACACTGACCCTCACACAGGAAACATCATTTCGTTGTTCCAGGCCTTGAAGAAAGATCTCATCGTCAGAGACCATGGCATCCGTCTTCTGGAAGCACAGATTGCTACTGGAGGCATCATTGATCCAGTGCACAGCCACCGTGTGCCTGTAGAGGTGGCTTACGAGAGAGGGTATTTTGATAAAGAAATGAACCAGGTTCTTGCCGACCCGTCGGATGACACCAAGGGCTTCTTTGACCCCAACACGAAGGAAAACCTCACCTACTTGCAACTACTTGGCAGGTGTGTGAGAGACCCCCACACTGGCCTAAAACTGCTTGTTGTTGTGAAGCCAGGAGAGTTTTACTTTTACATTGACGAGCATACAAAGACAACACTCCAGTGCACCACCACAAAGAAAGCAGGGGGTAAATTCCAAGGAAAGGAGATTTCCCTCTGGGAACTGATAGACTCTGAATACATTGAAGAGGAAAAGAAGAGAGATCTGGTTCAGCAATTTAAATCTGGCACTATAACAGTTGAATACTTCTTGGAGCATGTGCTCACAATTATAGGTCAGAAAACGTCCTGTGTGACCGTTACGACCACCACCACCACTTCAACTAAAACGGGCCCTGGTTTCTGTGGAATCAAAAAGCAAGTATCGGCTCAGAATTTACTTGAATCTAAAATCATTGACCAGCAAACTTTTGAAGACCTGAGCATCGGAAAGGTCACGGCAGAGCAAGTAAGCACTAGGGATTCGGTGCGCAGGTACCTGCAGGGAACCGACTGCATTGCAGGAGTGTTTGTGCAGTCCACCAAACAGACCATGAGCATCTATGAAGCCAAATCCAAAGGACATCTAACAGCTGGAACGTCACTCGTTTTACTGGAGGCTCAAGCTGCCATTGGATTCATGATTGATCCATTGAAGAACAAAAAACTCTCAGTGGAGGAGGCAGTGGCTGAGGGAGTCGTGGGGGCTGAATGGAAAAGCAAGCTGCTTTCTGCAGAGAAGGCAGTCACTGGCTACACTGACCCTCACACAGGAAACATCATTTCGTTGTTCCAGGCCTTGAAGAAAGATCTCATCGTCAGAGACCATGGCATCCGTCTTCTGGAAGCACAGATTGCTACTGGAGGCATCATTGATCCAGTGCACAGCCACCGTGTGCCTGTAGAGGTGGCTTACGAGAGAGGGTATTTTGATAAAGAAATGAACCAGGTTCTTGCCGACCCGTCGGATGACACCAAGGGCTTCTTTGACCCCAACACGAAGGAAAACCTCACCTACTTGCAACTACTTGGCAGGTGTGTGAGAGACCCCCACACTGGCCTAAAACTGCTTGTTGTTGTGAAGCCAGGAGAGTTTTACTTTTACATTGACGAGCATACAAAGACAACACTCCAGTGCACCACCACAAAGAAAGCAGGGGGTAAATTCCAAGGAAAGGAGATTTCCCTCTGGGAACTGATAGACTCTGAATACATTGAAGAGGAAAAGAAAAGAGATCTGGTTCAGCAATTTAAATCTGGCACTATAACAGTTGAATACTTCTTGGAGCATGTGCTCACAATTATAGGTCAGAAAACGTCCTGTGTGACCGTTACGACCACCACCACCACCACTTCAACTAAAACGGGCCCTGGTTTCCGTGGAATCAAAAAGCAAGTATCGGCTCAGAATTTACTTGAATCTAAAATCATTGACCAGCAAACTTTTGAAGACCTGAGCATCGGAAAGGTCACGGCAGAGCAAGTAAGCACTAGGGATTCGGTGCGCAGGTACCTGCAGGGAACCGACTGCATTGCAGGAGTGTTTGTGCAGTCCACCAAACAGACCATGAGCATCTATGAAGCCAAATCCAAAGGACATCTAACAGCTGGAACGTCACTCGTTTTACTGGAGGCTCAAGCTGCCATTGGATTCATGATTGATCCATTGAAGAACAAAAAACTCTCAGTGGAGGAGGCAGTGGCTGAGGGAGTCGTGGGGGCTGAATGGAAAAGCAAGCTGCTTTCTGCAGAGAAGGCAGTCACTGGCTACACTGACCCTCACACAGGAAACATCATTTCGTTGTTCCAGGCCTTGAAGAAAGATCTCATCGTCAGAGACCATGGCATCCGTCTTCTGGAAGCACAGATTGCTACTGGAGGCATCATTGATCCAGTGCACAGCCACCGTGTGCCTGTAGAGGTGGCTTACGAGAGAGGGTATTTTGATAAAGAAATGAACCAGGTTCTTGCCGACCCGTCGGATGACACCAAGGGCTTCTTTGACCCCAACACGAAGGAAAACCTCACCTACTTGCAACTACTTGGCAGGTGTGTGAGAGACCCCCACACTGGCCTAAAACTGCTTGTTGTTGTGAAGCCAGGAGAGTTTTACTTTTACATTGACGAGCATACAAAGACAACACTCCAGTGCACCACCACAAAGAAAGCAGGGGGTAAATTCCAAGGAAAGGAGATTTCCCTCTGGGAACTGATAGACTCTGAATACATTGAAGAGGAAAAGAAAAGAGATCTGGTTCAGCAATTTAAATCTGGCACTATAACAGTTGAATACTTCTTGGAGCATGTGCTCACAATTATAGGTCAGAAAACGTCCTGTGTGACCGTTACGACCACCACCACCACCACTTCAACTAAAACGGGCCGTGGTTTCCGTGGAATCAAAAAGCAAGTAACGGCTCAGAATTTACTTGAATCTAAAATCATTGACCAGCAAACTTTTGAAGACCTGAGCATCGGAAAGGTCACGGCAGAGCAAGTAAGCACTAGGGATTCGGTGCGCAGGTACCTGCAGGGAACCGACTGCATTGCAGGAGTGTTTGTGCAGTCCACCAAACAGACCATGAGCATCTATGAAGCCAAATCCAAAGGACATCTAACAGCTGGAACGTCACTCGTTTTACTGGAGGCTCAAGCTGCCATTGGATTCATGATTGATCCATTGAAGAACAAAAAACTCTCAGTGGAGGAGGCAGTGGCTGAGGGAGTCGTGGGGGCTGAATGGAAAAGCAAGCTGCTTTCTGCAGAGAAGGCAGTCACTGGCTACACTGACCCTCACACAGGAAACATCATTTCGTTGTTCCAGGCCTTGAAGAAAGATCTCATCGTCAGAGACCATGGCATCCGTCTTCTGGAAGCACAGATTGCTACTGGAGGCATCATTGATCCAGTGCACAGCCACCGTGTGCCTGTAGAGGTGGCTTACGAGAGAGGGTATTTTGATAAAGAAATGAACCAGGTTCTTGCCGACCCGTCGGATGACACCAAGGGCTTCTTTGACCCCAACACGAAGGAAAACCTCACCTACTTGCAACTACTTGGCAGGTGTGTGAGAGACCCCCACACTGGCCTAAAACTGCTTGTTGTTGTGAAGCCAGGAGAGTTTTACTTTTACATTGACGAGCATACAAAGACAACACTCCAGTGCACCACCACAAAGAAAGCAGGGGGTAAATTCCAAGGAAAGGAGATTTCCCTCTGGGAACTGATAGACTCTGAATACATTGAAGAGGAAAAGAAAAGAGATCTGGTTCAGCAATTTAAATCTGGCACTATAACAGTTGAATACTTCTTGGAGCATGTGCTCACAATTATAGGTCAGAAAACGTCCTGTGTGACCGTTACGACCACCACCACCACTTCAACTAAAACGGGCCGTGGTTTCCGTGGAATCAAAAAGCAAGTAACGGCTCAGAATTTACTTGAATCTAAAATCATTGACCAGCAAACTTTTGAAGACCTGAGCATCGGAAAGGTCACGGCAGAGCAAGTAAGCACTAGGGATTCGGTGCGCAGGTACCTGCAGGGAACCGACTGCATTGCAGGAGTGTTTGTGCAGTCCACCAAACAGACCATGAGCATCTATGAAGCCAAATCCAAAGGACATCTAACAGCTGGAACGTCACTCGTTTTACTGGAGGCTCAAGCTGCCATTGGATTCATGATTGATCCATTGAAGAACAAAAAACTCTCAGTGGAGGAGGCAGTGGCTGAGGGAGTCGTGGGGGCTGAATGGAAAAGCAAGCTGCTTTCTGCAGAGAAGGCAGTCACTGGCTACACTGACCCTCACACAGGAAACATCATTTCGTTGTTCCAGGCCTTGAAGAAAGATCTCATCGTCAGAGACCATGGCATCCGTCTTCTGGAAGCACAGATTGCTACTGGAGGCATCATTGATCCAGTGCACAGCCACCGTGTGCCTGTAGAGGTGGCTTACGAGAGAGGGTATTTTGATAAAGAAATGAACCAGGTTCTTGCCGACCCGTCGGATGACACCAAGGGCTTCTTTGACCCCAACACGAAGGAAAACCTCACCTACTTGCAACTACTTGGCAGGTGTGTGAGAGACCCCCACACTGGCCTAAAACTGCTTGTTGTTGTGAAGCCAGGAGAGTTTTACTTTTACATTGACGAGCATACAAAGACAACACTCCAGTGCACCACCACAAAGAAAGCAGGGGGTAAATTCCAAGGAAAGGAGATTTCCCTCTGGGAACTGATAGACTCTGAATACATTGAAGAGGAAAAGAAAAGAGATCTGGTTCAGCAATTTAAATCTGGCACTATAACAGTTGAATACTTCTTGGAGCATGTGCTCACAATTATAGGTCAGAAAACGTCCTGTGTGACCGTTACGACCACCACCACCACCACTTCAACTAAAACGGGCCGTGGTTTCCGTGGAATCAAAAAGCAAGTAACGGCTCAGAATTTACTTGAATCTAAAATCATTGACCAGCAAACTTTTGAAGACCTGAGCATCGGAAAGGTCACGGCAGAGCAAGTAAGCACTAGGGATTCGGTGCGCAGGTACCTGCAGGGAACCGACTGCATTGCAGGAGTGTTTGTGCAGTCCACCAAACAGACCATGAGCATCTATGAAGCCAAATCCAAAGGACATCTAACAGCTGGAACGTCACTCGTTTTACTGGAGGCTCAAGCTGCCATTGGATTCATGATTGATCCATTGAAGAACAAAAAACTCTCAGTGGAGGAGGCAGTGGCTGAGGGAGTCGTGGGGGCTGAATGGAAAAGCAAGCTGCTTTCTGCAGAGAAGGCAGTCACTGGCTACACTGACCCTCACACAGGAAACATCATTTCGTTGTTCCAGGCCTTGAAGAAAGATCTCATCGTCAGAGACCATGGCATCCGTCTTCTGGAAGCACAGATTGCTACTGGAGGCATCATTGATCCAGTGCACAGCCACCGTGTGCCTGTAGAGGTGGCTTACGAGAGAGGGTATTTTGATAAAGAAATGAACCAGGTTCTTGCCGACCCGTCGGATGACACCAAGGGCTTCTTTGACCCCAACACGAAGGAAAACCTCACCTACTTGCAACTACTTGGCAGGTGTGTGAGAGACCCCCACACTGGCCTAAAACTGCTTGTTGTTGTGAAGCCAGGAGAGTTTTACTTTTACATTGACGAGCATACAAAGACAACACTCCAGTGCACCACCACAAAGAAAGCAGGGGGTAAATTCCAAGGAAAGGAGATTTCCCTCTGGGAACTGATAGACTCTGAATACATTGAAGAGGAAAAGAAAAGAGATCTGGTTCAGCAATTTAAATCTGGCACTATAACAGTTGAATACTTCTTGGAGCATGTGCTCACAATTATAGGTCAGAAAACGTCCTGTGTGACCGTTACGACCACCACCACCACTTCAACTAAAACGGGCCCTGGTTTCCGTGGAATCAAAAAGCAAGTATCGGCTCAGAATTTACTTGAATCTAAAATCATTGACCAGCAAACTTTTGAAGACCTGAGCATCGGAAAGGTCACGGCAGAGCAAGTAAGCACTAGGGATTCGGTGCGCAGGTACCTGCAGGGAACCGACTGCATTGCAGGAGTGTTTGTGCAGTCCACCAAACAGACCATGAGCATCTATGAAGCCAAATCCAAAGGACATCTAACAGCTGGAACGTCACTCGTTTTACTGGAGGCTCAAGCTGCCATTGGATTCATGATTGATCCATTGAAGAACAAAAAACTCTCAGTGGAGGAGGCAGTGGCTGAGGGAGTCGTGGGGGCTGAATGGAAAAGCAAGCTGCTTTCTGCAGAGAAGGCAGTCACTGGCTACACTGACCCTCACACAGGAAACATCATTTCGTTGTTCCAGGCCTTGAAGAAAGATCTCATCGTCAGAGACCATGGCATCCGTCTTCTGGAAGCACAGATTGCTACTGGAGGCATCATTGATCCAGTGCACAGCCACCGTGTGCCTGTAGAGGTGGCTTACGAGAGAGGGTATTTTGATAAAGAAATGAACCAGGTTCTTGCCGACCCGTCGGATGACACCAAGGGCTTCTTTGACCCCAACACGAAGGAAAACCTCACCTACTTGCAACTACTTGGCAGGTGTGTGAGAGACCCCCACACTGGCCTAAAACTGCTTGTTGTTGTGAAGCCAGGAGAGTTTTACTTTTACATTGACGAGCATACAAAGACAACACTCCAGTGCACCACCACAAAGAAAGCAGGGGGTAAATTCCAAGGAAAGGAGATTTCCCTCTGGGAACTGATAGACTCTGAATACATTGAAGAGGAAAAGAAGAGAGATCTGGTTCAGCAATTTAAATCTGGCACTATAACAGTTGAATACTTCTTGGAGCATGTGCTCACAATTATAGGTCAGAAAACGTCCTGTGTGACCGTTACGACCACCACCACCACTTCAACTAAAACGGGCCCTGGTTTCTGTGGAATCAAAAAGCAAGTATCGGCTCAGAATTTACTTGAATCTAAAATCATTGACCAGCAAACTTTTGAAGACCTGAGCATCGGAAAGGTCACGGCAGAGCAAGTAAGCACTAGGGATTCGGTGCGCAGGTACCTGCAGGGAACCGACTGCATTGCAGGAGTGTTTGTGCAGTCCACCAAACAGACCATGAGCATCTATGAAGCCAAATCCAAAGGACATCTAACAGCTGGAACGTCACTCGTTTTACTGGAGGCTCAAGCTGCCATTGGATTCATGATTGATCCATTGAAGAACAAAAAACTCTCAGTGGAGGAGGCAGTGGCTGAGGGAGTCGTGGGGGCTGAATGGAAAAGCAAGCTGCTTTCTGCAGAGAAGGCAGTCACTGGCTACACTGACCCTCACACAGGAAACATCATTTCGTTGTTCCAGGCCTTGAAGAAAGATCTCATCGTCAGAGACCATGGCATCCGTCTTCTGGAAGCACAGATTGCTACTGGAGGCATCATTGATCCAGTGCACAGCCACCGTGTGCCTGTAGAGGTGGCTTACGAGAGAGGGTATTTTGATAAAGAAATGAACCAGGTTCTTGCCGACCCGTCGGATGACACCAAGGGCTTCTTTGACCCCAACACGAAGGAAAACCTCACCTACTTGCAACTACTTGGCAGGTGTGTGAGAGACCCCCACACTGGCCTAAAACTGCTTGTTGTTGTGAAGCCAGGAGAGTTTTACTTTTACATTGACGAGCATACAAAGACAACACTCCAGTGCACCACCACAAAGAAAGCAGGGGGTAAATTCCAAGGAAAGGAGATTTCCCTCTGGGAACTGATAGACTCTGAATACATTGAAGAGGAAAAGAAAAGAGATCTGGTTCAGCAATTTAAATCTGGCACTATAACAGTTGAATACTTCTTGGAGCATGTGCTCACAATTATAGGTCAGAAAACGTCCTGTGTGACCGTTACGACCACCACCACCACCACTTCAACTAAAACGGGCCGTGGTTTCCGTGGAATCAAAAAGCAAGTAACGGCTCAGAATTTACTTGAATCTAAAATCATTGACCAGCAAACTTTTGAAGACCTGAGCATCGGAAAGGTCACGGCAGAGCAAGTAAGCACTAGGGATTCGGTGCGCAGGTACCTGCAGGGAACCGACTGCATTGCAGGAGTGTTTGTGCAGTCCACCAAACAGACCATGAGCATCTATGAAGCCAAATCCAAAGGACATCTAACAGCTGGAACGTCACTCGTTTTACTGGAGGCTCAAGCTGCCATTGGATTCATGATTGATCCATTGAAGAACAAAAAACTCTCAGTGGAGGAGGCAGTGGCTGAGGGAGTCGTGGGGGCTGAATGGAAAAGCAAGCTGCTTTCTGCAGAGAAGGCAGTCACTGGCTACACTGACCCTCACACAGGAAACATCATTTCGTTGTTCCAGGCCTTGAAGAAAGATCTCATCGTCAGAGACCATGGCATCCGTCTTCTGGAAGCACAGATTGCTACTGGAGGCATCATTGATCCAGTGCACAGCCACCGTGTGCCTGTAGAGGTGGCTTACGAGAGAGGGTATTTTGATAAAGAAATGAACCAGGTTCTTGCCGACCCGTCGGATGACACCAAGGGCTTCTTTGACCCCAACACGAAGGAAAACCTCACCTACTTGCAACTACTTGGCAGGTGTGTGAGAGACCCCCACACTGGCCTAAAACTGCTTGTTGTTGTGAAGCCAGGAGAGTTTTACTTTTACATTGACGAGCATACAAAGACAACACTCCAGTGCACCACCACAAAGAAAGCAGGGGGTAAATTCCAAGGAAAGGAGATTTCCCTCTGGGAACTGATAGACTCTGAATACATTGAAGAGGAAAAGAAAAGAGATCTGGTTCAGCAATTTAAATCTGGCACTATAACAGTTGAATACTTCTTGGAGCATGTGCTCACAATTATAGGTCAGAAAACGTCCTGTGTGACCGTTACGACCACCACCACCACTTCAACTAAAACGGGCCGTGGTTTCCGTGGAATCAAAAAGCAAGTAACGGCTCAGAATTTACTTGAATCTAAAATCATTGACCAGCAAACTTTTGAAGACCTGAGCATCGGAAAGGTCACGGCAGAGCAAGTAAGCACTAGGGATTCGGTGCGCAGGTACCTGCAGGGAACCGACTGCATTGCAGGAGTGTTTGTGCAGTCCACCAAACAGACCATGAGCATCTATGAAGCCAAATCCAAAGGACATCTAACAGCTGGAACGTCACTCGTTTTACTGGAGGCTCAAGCTGCCATTGGATTCATGATTGATCCATTGAAGAACAAAAAACTCTCAGTGGAGGAGGCAGTGGCTGAGGGAGTCGTGGGGGCTGAATGGAAAAGCAAGCTGCTTTCTGCAGAGAAGGCAGTCACTGGCTACACTGACCCTCACACAGGAAACATCATTTCGTTGTTCCAGGCCTTGAAGAAAGATCTCATCGTCAGAGACCATGGCATCCGTCTTCTGGAAGCACAGATTGCTACTGGAGGCATCATTGATCCAGTGCACAGCCACCGTGTGCCTGTAGAGGTGGCTTACGAGAGAGGGTATTTTGATAAAGAAATGAACCAGGTTCTTGCCGACCCGTCGGATGACACCAAGGGCTTCTTTGACCCCAACACGAAGGAAAACCTCACCTACTTGCAACTACTTGGCAGGTGTGTGAGAGACCCCCACACTGGCCTAAAACTGCTTGTTGTTGTGAAGCCAGGAGAGTTTTACTTTTACATTGACGAGCATACAAAGACAACACTCCAGTGCACCACCACAAAGAAAGCAGGGGGTAAATTCCAAGGAAAGGAGATTTCCCTCTGGGAACTGATAGACTCTGAATACATTGAAGAGGAAAAGAAAAGAGATCTGGTTCAGCAATTTAAATCTGGCACTATAACAGTTGAATACTTCTTGGAGCATGTGCTCACAATTATAGGTCAGAAAACGTCCTGTGTGACCGTTACGACCACCACCACCACCACTTCAACTAAAACGGGCCGTGGTTTCCGTGGAATCAAAAAGCAAGTAACGGCTCAGAATTTACTTGAATCTAAAATCATTGACCAGCAAACTTTTGAAGACCTGAGCATCGGAAAGGTCACGGCAGAGCAAGTAAGCACTAGGGATTCGGTGCGCAGGTACCTGCAGGGAACCGACTGCATTGCAGGAGTGTTTGTGCAGTCCACCAAACAGACCATGAGCATCTATGAAGCCAAATCCAAAGGACATCTAACAGCTGGAACGTCACTCGTTTTACTGGAGGCTCAAGCTGCCATTGGATTCATGATTGATCCATTGAAGAACAAAAAACTCTCAGTGGAGGAGGCAGTGGCTGAGGGAGTCGTGGGGGCTGAATGGAAAAGCAAGCTGCTTTCTGCAGAGAAGGCAGTCACTGGCTACACTGACCCTCACACAGGAAACATCATTTCGTTGTTCCAGGCCTTGAAGAAAGATCTCATCGTCAGAGACCATGGCATCCGTCTTCTGGAAGCACAGATTGCTACTGGAGGCATCATTGATCCAGTGCACAGCCACCGTGTGCCTGTAGAGGTGGCTTACGAGAGAGGGTATTTTGATAAAGAAATGAACCAGGTTCTTGCCGACCCGTCGGATGACACCAAGGGCTTCTTTGACCCCAACACGAAGGAAAACCTCACCTACTTGCAACTACTTGGCAGGTGTGTGAGAGACCCCCACACTGGCCTAAAACTGCTTGTTGTTGTGAAGCCAGGAGAGTTTTACTTTTACATTGACGAGCATACAAAGACAACACTCCAGTGCACCACCACAAAGAAAGCAGGGGGTAAATTCCAAGGAAAGGAGATTTCCCTCTGGGAACTGATAGACTCTGAATACATTGAAGAGGAAAAGAAAAGAGATCTGGTTCAGCAATTTAAATCTGGCACTATAACAGTTGAATACTTCTTGGAGCATGTGCTCACAATTATAGGTCAGAAAACGTCCTGTGTGACCGTTACGACCACCACCACCACTTCAACTAAAACGGGCCCTGGTTTCCGTGGAATCAAAAAGCAAGTATCGGCTCAGAATTTACTTGAATCTAAAATCATTGACCAGCAAACTTTTGAAGACCTGAGCATCGGAAAGGTCACGGCAGAGCAAGTAAGCACTAGGGATTCGGTGCGCAGGTACCTGCAGGGAACCGACTGCATTGCAGGAGTGTTTGTGCAGTCCACCAAACAGACCATGAGCATCTATGAAGCCAAATCCAAAGGACATCTAACAGCTGGAACGTCACTCGTTTTACTGGAGGCTCAAGCTGCCATTGGATTCATGATTGATCCATTGAAGAACAAAAAACTCTCAGTGGAGGAGGCAGTGGCTGAGGGAGTCGTGGGGGCTGAATGGAAAAGCAAGCTGCTTTCTGCAGAGAAGGCAGTCACTGGCTACACTGACCCTCACACAGGAAACATCATTTCGTTGTTCCAGGCCTTGAAGAAAGATCTCATCGTCAGAGACCATGGCATCCGTCTTCTGGAAGCACAGATTGCTACTGGAGGCATCATTGATCCAGTGCACAGCCACCGTGTGCCTGTAGAGGTGGCTTACGAGAGAGGGTATTTTGATAAAGAAATGAACCAGGTTCTTGCCGACCCGTCGGATGACACCAAGGGCTTCTTTGACCCCAACACGAAGGAAAACCTCACCTACTTGCAACTACTTGGCAGGTGTGTGAGAGACCCCCACACTGGCCTAAAACTGCTTGTTGTTGTGAAGCCAGGAGAGTTTTACTTTTACATTGACGAGCATACAAAGACAACACTCCAGTGCACCACCACAAAGAAAGCAGGGGGTAAATTCCAAGGAAAGGAGATTTCCCTCTGGGAACTGATAGACTCTGAATACATTGAAGAGGAAAAGAAGAGAGATCTGGTTCAGCAATTTAAATCTGGCACTATAACAGTTGAATACTTCTTGGAGCATGTGCTCACAATTATAGGTCAGAAAACGTCCTGTGTGACCGTTACGACCACCACCACCACTTCAACTAAAACGGGCCCTGGTTTCTGTGGAATCAAAAAGCAAGTATCGGCTCAGAATTTACTTGAATCTAAAATCATTGACCAGCAAACTTTTGAAGACCTGAGCATCGGAAAGGTCACGGCAGAGCAAGTAAGCACTAGGGATTCGGTGCGCAGGTACCTGCAGGGAACCGACTGCATTGCAGGAGTGTTTGTGCAGTCCACCAAACAGACCATGAGCATCTATGAAGCCAAATCCAAAGGACATCTAACAGCTGGAACGTCACTCGTTTTACTGGAGGCTCAAGCTGCCATTGGATTCATGATTGATCCATTGAAGAACAAAAAACTCTCAGTGGAGGAGGCAGTGGCTGAGGGAGTCGTGGGGGCTGAATGGAAAAGCAAGCTGCTTTCTGCAGAGAAGGCAGTCACTGGCTACACTGACCCTCACACAGGAAACATCATTTCGTTGTTCCAGGCCTTGAAGAAAGATCTCATCGTCAGAGACCATGGCATCCGTCTTCTGGAAGCACAGATTGCTACTGGAGGCATCATTGATCCAGTGCACAGCCACCGTGTGCCTGTAGAGGTGGCTTACGAGAGAGGGTATTTTGATAAAGAAATGAACCAGGTTCTTGCCGACCCGTCGGATGACACCAAGGGCTTCTTTGACCCCAACACGAAGGAAAACCTCACCTACTTGCAACTACTTGGCAGGTGTGTGAGAGACCCCCACACTGGCCTAAAACTGCTTGTTGTTGTGAAGCCAGGAGAGTTTTACTTTTACATTGACAAGCATACAAAGACAACACTCCAGTGCACCACCACAAAGAAAGCAGGGGGTAAATTCCAAGGAAAGGAGATTTCCCTCTGGGAACTGATAGACTCTGAATACATTGAAGAGGAAAAGAAAAGAGATCTGGTTCAGCAATTTAAATCTGGCACTATAACAGTTGAATACTTCTTGGAGCATGTGCTCACAATTATAGGTCAGAAAACGTCCTGTGTGACCGTTACGACCACCACCACCACTTCAACTAAAACGGGCCCTGGTTTCCGTGGAATCAAAAAGCAAGTATCGGCTCAGAATTTACTTGAATCTAAAATCATTGACCAGCAAACTTTTGAAGACCTGAGCATCGGAAAGGTCACGGCAGAGCAAGTAAGCACTAGGGATTCGGTGCGCAGGTACCTGCAGGGAACCGACTGCATTGCAGGAGTGTTTGTGCAGTCCACCAAACAGACCATGAGCATCTATGAAGCCAAATCCAAAGGACATCTAACAGCTGGAACGTCACTCGTTTTACTGGAGGCTCAAGCTGCCATTGGATTCATGATTGATCCATTGAAGAACAAAAAACTCTCAGTGGAGGAGGCAGTGGCTGAGGGAGTCGTGGGGGCTGAATGGAAAAGCAAGCTGCTTTCTGCAGAGAAGGCAGTCACTGGCTACACTGACCCTCACACAGGAAACATCATTTCGTTGTTCCAGGCCTTGAAGAAAGATCTCATCGTCAGAGACCATGGCATCCGTCTTCTGGAAGCACAGATTGCTACTGGAGGCATCATTGATCCAGTGCACAGCCACCGTGTGCCTGTAGAGGTGGCTTACGAGAGAGGGTATTTTGATAAAGAAATGAACCAGGTTCTTGCCGACCCGTCGGATGACACCAAGGGCTTCTTTGACCCCAACACGAAGGAAAACCTCACCTACTTGCAACTACTTGGCAGGTGTGTGAGAGACCCCCACACTGGCCTAAAACTGCTTGTTGTTGTGAAGCCAGGAGAGTTTTACTTTTACATTGACGAGCATACAAAGACAACACTCCAGTGCACCACCACAAAGAAAGCAGGAGGTAAATTCCAAGGAAAGGAGATTTCCCTCTGGGAACTGATAGACTCTGAATACATTGAAGAGGAAAAGAAAAGAGATCTGGTTCAGCAATTTAAATCTGGCACTATAACAGTTGAATACTTCTTGGAGCATGTGCTCACAATTATAGGTCAGAAAACGTCCTGTGTGACCGTTACAACCACCCCTACAACTAAAATGGGTCCTGGTTTCTGTGGAATCAAAAAGCAAGTAGATGCATCAAACATCCACACAATGGTTTCACCTGACTGAGCTTAACGAAATGAGAAAAATACTTTAACTGTTTGTTCACTTAATGAATTACAAAAACATACTTGATTCAGTTTGCGGTCTTTAGGTTTGGAAGAACCAGTTAGATATTATGATTTTCATATGATATACCTATTATACCTTTCTTAAGCATTTATTCTTTTGTCATCTATCAGGTTTTGCCTGTTTGCTCATGTTCTTTCTTCATACCTAGAGAAATTCTCCTTCTTGATTGTTTGTACCTTGTGCTTTATTCTTTGTTCAAGGTATTGCCTTGTTTATTATTTCTAAATTCTCCATCCAACAGTAACATTACGGTGTTTAAACACCATAGCTATACTGAGTTACTTTCAGTATGATGCTGCTACATCCGTCAAATAACCTTAGGTCATGAATACTGATTTCAAGTGGGTGTAGAGGCACTGACAAAATATGCATGGTTACAGCCAGATTATATTTTTCCTTTGCACCTGATTAAACCGAGTATTGATACAAGGTATATGCACATCAAAACTGGAAAGTGAGTGTTCGCTTTTTATTGTAGATCTTTATCATTCTTCATAAAATATTGCATTTGTAGAGATTTATCATTGTCTGTCTATTTCCCTACATTTTTTCATGTTTTCAGAATAAAATTGTTGGATATTGAAAAGTATGTCACACAATTATATTTTTCTTAAATTGTGAAAGGAGTGGAATCTTTGAATGCTTACCTTTTAAAACACTAATAAAGTTTCCTTATTCAACTCGGTTCTTAAGTGTTCCCTTATCAAAAATAAGTATATTTCCTTAAGTATACTTTTGTGTACCAAGTATACTGATATCAATGTTCTTACGTTATACTTGTAAGTAAACTAATCTAATACTTCTTGGGACTAAATTGGCCCACTTTTAGCTTATAAAAAGTATACTTAAATCGAAGGGAAGTCAACTTTGAGTATACAACTAGTATTTTTTATTTTGTACTGCAAGTATACCACAAGTAAACTTGTATACTGTACTAATAGTTTACTAGTTCTATACTTGTAGTCCACTCTTGTTTACAAAAGCATACTTCATAGTATATTTCCAGTATACTATGGAGTTTAAAAAGTGGACTAAAGTATAAAACAAGTAAACTCGTAGTATATTTCCAGTATACTATGAAGTATGCTTTTTATACAAAGTATACTTTGTAGTATACTGGAAATATACTATTGGTTTACTTGTTACACACTTCTAGTCCACTTTTTAGTTTATAAAAGTATACTTTTAGCATATTGGGAATATACTATTAGTTACTGATTATATACATCTAGTCCACTTTTTAGTTTTGAAGTATCCTGCAATTACCCTTCTAGGTATCCATCCATTATCTGTAGCCACTTATCCTGCTCTGTAGGGTTGCAGGCAAGCTGGAGCCTATCCCAGTTGACTATGGGCAAGAGGCAGGGTACACCCTGGACAATGCGTCAGCCCTGCGATGACCTGGCGACGAGTCAAACAACCATTAACATTCGCACCTACGGTCAATTTTGAGCCACCGATTAACCTAACCTGCATGTCTTTGGACTGTGGGGGAAACCCACCTAGACACGGGGAGAACATGCAAACTCCACACAAAAAGGCCCTCGAACCCAGGACCTTCTTGCTGTGCGGTGACCATGCTAACTGTTACACCACCGTGCCACCCCCTTCTAGGTATACTATTAGTTTTCTCGCCCTAACCCTTACCTCATGCACACTACCAGTGGACAAGTGTTTTGTACCTTAAGTTGGAATAAAGTTATAAAGGTAAGAATTCACAAAACAGATACTCAGGATTAAGAACATATTCATTGTATTAAATGCCAAAGTATAAAAACATGGCAATGACAACTACAATTGACACCCAAGCTCTAAAGAAATAAAATTATCCCACTCAGGAGAAAAAAAACAAACAAAACTTGTATGGAACAACAGACATACCAAAGAGTCAACATGTCATTTATTTACTTACTGGTAGTTTTATGTAGCCTGTTTTAAAACACACACATTCGCACTTTGGGGAACTTGTTTGTTTGGAAAATAAGTCTTAAATTCCTGAAGCAGAAACAACTATGCAGTACATTAATTTAACTTGTCCAGGAGCTGATGTATGTCTTCTAGTCCACGATAAACTTGTTTGAGTCCCCTTGGAAGGTAACGGCATGATGACAGATTCAGGTAGCTTAGAGCTGGAGCCTGACCCACTAGAAACCTGTGAAATTTAAATCCATGTTAACTCTCAATTCTATAAAAAAAAAAACCAAAACTTTTTTTTTTCCAAAAGACACAAAAAACAGTGACATGTATACATGTTAATAATTTTTTTGGAGTCAGGAAGAAAAAGGAAAATGGTTAGAAATTTATCAAGCGCATCCAGGGATTGTGCTGCCCTGTGCAACAGAGTTGCATGCTGGAGGCAGCTCATGTGTACTTACACTTGATGTACTCTACAGGTGATAAACCTTACTATTGCAATAGTACCTGATTGCAGACGATGTGATCTTGGTCCCACTGAGATTCAGAGACCGAAAGGAATCTGCTCCAGTACCATGAGCCAGATGCCCCATTGCAATCTCCATGTCCTCTTCTGAGAAAGGCTGGTTGGTGAGATCCAGCTCCTGAAGGCTATGGCTCCATTTCTGTGTGAGCATGTGGATGCCTTTGTTTGATGCCACCATGACATTGCTATTGAAATACAGCCCCCAGTATAAACATTCCAGACCTAAAACCATTACACAGCTGGTGAATAATGAGAATGAATGATTTTATATATAAAATTAGTAATTTCTTGTGCACATTTTACCAGTGTTTAAAAAAAAAAAAAAAAAAGCCCTACTAAAGAATTTAAAACACTCTCCTTACCAAACACACATGTTACTTAAATACAGCACCTGAGTGTTTTTATACAGTAATTGACTATACAATATACCCTCACTTACACAGAACCATAAATTATAGCCTCTAAATTCCTCTTGTAAGCACAACATAAATGTCACACATGCATGCTTGTAGACTTCGAACATGTGCTATGCTAACAAACCTGATATGTAGATACGTTTATAATGATTGGCAATTGTACAATTACTAATCAGTCTTATTAGCAGGATTCAAAGGTTAATGTTTACTGGGCTAGTAATGGAAAAAACAAAGGCACAGATATAAGACTAGGCAACTCCTGGCTTGGACAAAATGAATACAAGAGAATAAATCACAAATTATTTATTTTTCCTCTTATTGTATAAATAAATCTGTATGACAAATTAAGCACAAAAATAAGTGATTACATAAATAGTTTTTAAACTGTAAAACTTTGCATAACAGGAGGTAATGTTTTAATTACTCTAAAAAAATATTAACATTTATTTCAAAATATATTTAAAAATGTTATGTTCATGACAGACAGCACAAACCACAGTGGTAGTACTACACTGCATACTTCAGGTATAGATTTTTGGCCGTGAAGTTACACTAGCATGGAACACTTTTACATGAGAAAACATTGGTTTTTCACATCAACAAATGTGTCACTAAGAAACTCAAAATCACTCATGCTGTCTCTTTTTCAGCTAATCAAATTCATGTTGTGAATTGTTATGGAGACAGAAATATTGTCAAATGTATCTGTATTGATGGGAGAAGCTTATAGTAGCATTCCTTTCGAACATTCTTCTCCAACCTTACTGCTAACCTCTGCTTTTCGTGCATACGGACACTTAGTGAATGAATGTCCATACATGTTTAAAAAACAAACAAACAAAAAAATAATACAACATTGGTTAAAGTATTTCCTGAACATTTATAATTTATACACATGCAATGAGCTGGTACATATATAACATTTTACCTTCACAAGGCAGAGCATATAATCCAGCAGCTGTGATGCGAGAGCATCCCCGCAGGTCCAGCACCCTCAGGTGGGGGGAGCCGTGAAGAATATTGATCAGGTCCTGGTCATTCATAAAAGAATGAGATGAAGAGGCTATACACAACTCCTCCAGCATGGGGAAGCCAAGTGTGGAACTGGGCATGTTGCGAATCATTTTGGGAACAGGGTTAATATTCATCAACCTAAAAGTCTGCACAGGACAAAAAAGGAGAAACATTCACAAAGACACAATAATTGTGCCTAAATTCAGCTGAAATCAACATTCAACTTCACAGCATATTATAAAGAGCATTATTTTTGAAAACACGTAATATCAGGCATTATTATACATACAGGCCACTTTTTCCATGGAATAAACATTTTTTTTGCGGTCCAGTTTCCATCAAATCCTGCGCTCTGATTGGCTGGCGAGCGGGTCCGTATCCTACGATACGGACCCCAGTTATGGACCTCTGGCAACTCGCTCATTCACAGCAACAACAAACGTAGCATTTTTTGTCAACATTTATCCTTTTTTTTAATAATCTTATAAATCCATGGGTGCAAGTATAAAATTTTCAAAAACCTGAAAAGTCCGACTAAGTCAGATGTGCATGGCGTAGCCATGCCAAGGGGGTGAGCCCCCCCTTAGGGCTCGAAAAATTTTTTTAATTACAAGTTAAAATGGTTGGCTCTCATGCAATCTCATGCAAACATAATATTAATAGTTATATGATTTGCATATTCACATCAAATGTTTAATACATTTCATCAATTCATCTGAAATAATATTTCAAGTACAAGGCTTGATATTTCAAAACATCTAGCAACTACTAATTTAAATATGTTGAAACAACCATTTTTAATATGCTTTTGCTGTGATACCTTTTTTACAATATATACACAGCTTGAGTTAAAATAAGGGGCCACATGTCTTGATGTCCTCAGAAACTCCTGGATTTTAGCAAATAAGATTCAGCTTTTTCCATATACAAAAATATCTCATCTCATCTCATTATCTGTAGCCGCTTTATCCTGTTCTACAGGGTCGCAGGCAAGCTGGAGCCTATCCCGGCTGACTACGGGCGAAAGGCGGGGTACACCCTGGACAAGTCGCCAGGTCATCACAGGGCTGACACATAGACACAGACAACCATTCACACTCACATTCACACCTACGGTCAATTTAGAGTCACCAGTTAACCTAACCTGCATGTCTTTGGACTGTGGGGGAAACCGGAGCACCCGGAGGAAACCCACGCGGAGACGGGGAGAACATGCAAACTCCGCACAGAAAGCCCCTCGCCGGCCACGGGGCTCGAACCCGGACCTTCTTGCTGTGAGGCGACAGCACTAACCACTACACCACCGTGCCGCCCCTGTTAGAATTTGGTAAAGAAAAAAATAAATATATTATTTACCAGCTTAAGGTCGGTCTATATGGTGAAATACTGTGACCTCGGCCTTGAATAAGAGTGGTAGCACCTGCCTGGGTTCCAGCTATGGGTTAAATAGTACATCACCAATAAGGCGCTGGCAGCAGGGTGCTTTTTAGTGCAATGTGGCAGATGAGCCCAACAGGGTTAATGGCGCACCACCAGATGGCATACGGAAGAGCCACTCAAATGGCCAACGGATGGAATCACTCAGCAAGTCAGTTGTCATTGCAGGGCAACTTCCATACCCATCAGGTCTGTGGCACTTCTGGGCACCACTTGGCATCAGGTCTGGAGGTCCACACAGACAACACGATGGGGGCATGACATCGTTTGTCTTACCTTACTGTGTAAGGCACTTCGTTAGGAGAGGAGAATAGCATACGAGAGCAGTATCCGAGAGCTCACAAGGCCAGGCATTCCATGGCGGCTCAGCTGGACTGTTCGTGCAGACGCTGCAGGTGACTCTGTCGCTCTGGTGTGGGCCTCATGGCCCATCTGCGTTTCTGCACATCCTAATGAAGCGGTCATCATTACTAGCGTTGGACAGCCAATGGCAAGCTGAATGGAATATATCTAATAGACCACTCAAATCCAGCCAATATTATTTAATTATCAGTATAATATCAGGGATGTATAATTAGTATTTCCTAATCAACCTTATTTTACTACCCAACTAGAATCCTAGTTGTCTTTTCCATATTTAAGGCAAAAAACATCTCTTATTCAGTCAGGAAAATGCTGATTCACAACAACAAAGAATTCATCAAGCCACAATTTAATAAACAGCCATACATAAGTTAAATAATAAATCTCTGCATCATATGGCCATAATAGGCCATAAGACACAGACAGTTGTGGTCAGAAGTTTACATGCAGTGACATGAATGTCATCTTGGATATGAATGTCATGGCAATATTTGGGCTTTCAGTAATTTCTTTGAACTGTTCTTTTTCTGTGGCAGAATGATTGTACAGCATACATCTTTAATAATAAACACTAGAATTTGGTGCACAAGTTTTAATTTTCTTTGGGTTTTCTGAAATCAACACAGGGTCAAAATTATACATACAGGGTCAAAAATATACATACAGCACACCTAATATTTGGGTAAAATATCTCTTTGCAAGATTCACCTTGACCAAACATTTTTGTTTACCATGAACAAGCTTCTGGCAGAATTCTGGTTGGATATTTCATGACTCTTCATGGTAGAATTAGTAGAGTTCAAGTAAATTTTTTTTTTTTTCTTGGCATGGACTCCACTTATAGGCACAGTCCCTATATTTTCAATAGGGTTGAAGTCAGGACTTGTTTTAAGCTTAATGTTAGCCTGCTTTATCCTCCACAACCAGCTCTGATGCGTGTTTGGGTTCATTGTCCTGTTGTAAGTCCCAAGTCGTGTTCAAGTTTCTGATGGTTTATGCTGAAGAATTCTGAGGTAGTCCTCTTTCTTCATTATTCCATCCACTCTGTGCAATGAACCAGTTCCACTGGCAGCAAAACAGCCCCAGAGCATGATGATCCTACCACTAGAGCCCTGCACTCCCGCGGGAGTCCCGCGGGACCCGCAGGACCCGCCGCAAAGCAGTACGGCGCGGGACAAATTTTGAAAGCTCATTGCGGGCGCGGGCGGGAGTGCACAATGTGGGCGCGAGCAGGAGCGGTGATAAGCTGCAGTCCCGCTAACTAAAAACGTGTTTAAAATAAAATTTATAAATTATTAATTTATGTCTATCATATATAATTTGTGCTGGATATTTTATTTGGCATTAATAAAAACATTTTAAGATGCCTAAATTTGCAGAGAGAGTCAGATTGCCATTGATCACCCTAACGGGCAATCCTCTGATCACTCTAATGACTCGCCGTTCACACCCAGCCTCCAGTGACCCACACTAACATGATGCCTCAATGACACCTTAGATGAGCTGGTCATCAAAATTCTGATTCTGATCCAGGAGAGGATAAACAACTCTCGTACGTTTCCGATTCCTTTCCTCTTCCGTGTTTGAGATCTCCGATCATGGCAGAAGAGCAGAGCTCCTTTACTGAAGCTCACAGTGCTTCAAAAGTAAGTGCTGCTTTAAAAAGAGGTACATTTACCGTTAAAAAGTCAAGAGTCCTGAAATCGGACATTTGGAAATCATTCTCACTCGTGTACGACGCGAAGGGAAATCAGCTGCCCTTTGCTTGCTGTGATAAGTGGCAAAAGGTTCTGACATACTAGGATATTCTAGTTAGAAATGCTTTACAAATGTAAACTGGGTTAGCCTAATGTTTTGTATGGCTGAACAATAAATATACCAAATTTCCACTTGGAATTATGTGCTCGCCTGTCTTTTTTTATTGTTTATTATTATTATTATTATTATTATTGTTATTATTATGAGACACTGACGAAGGCAACAGCCGAAACGTTTGTCTCCTTCTGCTGCTAAAAACAACTGAAAAGAAATGTAACTAAAAGAATAAGTTCAAGAGTGCGATCCATCTCTCCTTTCACACTAATTATTCATAGGAGACGCACCACAGAAGAGCGCATACTTAAATGATTAGCCTAGTTAAATAATAATTATTATTAGGTCTACATGTTGCCATTTCAACATTCCGAATTCAGAAACAAGGTAAATAATAACAAACGTGAACGTGAGCTGTAGATATTTATGCTCAAATCCACTCAAAGTAGGGGGCGGGGCACCATCACGCTGTGTCAAGACAAGAACTTTCCTGAGAAATAACGCGAACGTCTGCATCATGCGGGATTTGCGGGCGGGAGCGGGACAAAATATGGCAGGCGCGGGCGGGAGCGGGACTGAAAATCATAATTTTTTGCGGGAGCGGGACTCCACAATGCGGGCGCGGGCGGGACTGAAAAATCCGGCCCGCGCAGACCTCTACCTACCACCACCAGCTGGTACAGTGTTCCTCTGTACATGGTGGTCACTGTGGCCAAACAACTCAATCTTTATCTCATCTGACCATACAGCTATCCTCCAGAAGGCTTTTTCTTTGTCTGTGTAGTCAGCTTCAAACTTTAGTTAAGCTTGAAGGTGTCAATTTTGGAGCAGGGGATTATTTCTTGGATAGCAGTCTCTTAGTCCATGGTGAGCTGAACTGTAGACAGTGATCCATCAGCTTCCAGTTCATGGCGGAGCTGTGCCATGATGGTTCCCAGGTTGTTCCTGACCATCCAAACCAATTTCCTTTCAGCTGAGGGTGACAGTTTGGGTTTTCTTGAAGCAAAGTGGCTTGGCAAAGTGACTACACCTCACAATAACTTGGATACAATTGTTTGAACTGATCTTGGAATTTGCAGTTGTTTAAAAATGGCTCCAAGAGACATTGCGGAGTTGTGTACATTTGCAATCCTCTTTTTCAGATCTGCACTGAGCTCCTTGGACTTTCCCATTTTACTGTGTGTTGGTCAATCCAATGAGTGCTGTAAACAAACCCTTTTAATGAAGGCACAGAGAAGCTACCAGCTGCAGTCAATCATGATCACTAACAGGAATTTAAGAGACCTCAGCCTTGGCAAGATAAGAGACATTTTGGAAGTTTCAGCACCGCTGAATTAATAATCTAAGTGAGCATATGTAAATGTTTGACCCTGTATGTATAATTTTGACCCTGTGTTGATTTCAGAAAACCCAAAGAAAATTAAAACTTGCGCACCAAATTCTAGCAGTTTTTTTTAATTAAAGATGTATGCTGTATAATCATTCTGCTACAGAAAAAGAACAGTTCAAAGAAATGACTGAAAGCCCAAATATTGCCATGACATTCATATCCAAGATGACATTCATGTCACTGTATGTAAACTTCTGACCACAACTGTACATGGAACACTCAACTAGATGTATGCATCAAGACTGGTATCCTGCAAGAATACCCAACAACAACAAAAAAAGTTGCAGGAACAGGTACAGTAGGGTTTAGTCTCAAGACATACAGATGGGAGTCCCTGGTTTTTGGAATTACACTAAGTAACTTTAAAAACGCACATTGATAAAACTTGCTGAATTTGTGCTGAGTTTATCTCAAGAAGAAAAGAAATATATCACAATGGAAAAATAACTTCGTTCCGCCTGAATAAGTTCCAAATCTGTGCTCAAATCAGAATTTAAGGGAGTTGTACTCAATAACGTACAATATGACTCGGGTAGTCAATGACATGGACAGGCTTTAATTTTCAAACAAATTTTGCATACACTGTACACACACAATCTTGCCTATAAATACCCGGGGGAAATGATGGGAAAATTGTCATTATTGAAGATGCCACGCCTAAGCCAAAATCAACGTGAACAGGCCATCGGGATGTTGCGTGCCGGAAGTACACAGACAGAGGTCGCCCGGCACTTCGGTGTTCATCATTCGACCATTTCCCGTTTGAGTCAGCGTTACAGACAGACAGGGAGCACCAGGGATCGTCCACGCCCTGGTCAGCCTCGAGTCACGACGCCAGTTCAGGATCAGCACATCAGGCTAGCTCACCTCCGTGACAGATTCCTGACACCCTCAGTCACTGCAGCTGAGACCCCTGGACGACACAGACCCAGAATCTCCAGCATGACGGTCCGAACATGGACCAACTGTCACTTTGAATTTTTTTATTGTGAATTAATTCTTGAGTTTGACAATAAATGTCCTTTATCGATGTTTCAAGATGTGTGTGCATTACATACAATATCATAAATTTCAAATATATGCATGGATCTAAAGTGATATCGTGTTGAATTCCATTGTGCGTTTTTAAAGTTACTTAGTATATAAAGTTCATTAGAAAACACTGTGGATGGGTAGAAACAAAAATGTGTGTGGATTGGTCAGAATTCCTTTGGGAGTGGGAAAAAAAAACCCCAATCTGGGTGACATGAAAAGTCCTACTTAAACGTTTTAAAAAGAAGCTACTGGCATTTATTAAGTTACCAAGGTAATTACCAATACATTACTTTATTGCATGTAATATAAAACTGCATAAGGACTGACATGCAATTAATCACACAATGATATTATGGCTGATTTAGCATAGACTTAATTTAGCACACCATCTGATTTAATACAAATTAAAAGCAAAACCACACAAGTCAACTTTCTATGAAATTGGCAGAGGTGGAAAGAGTACTAAAATATTATACTCAAGTACAAGTACTGTTACTCTGATGAAATTTTACTTAAGTACAAGTAAAGTTACCAGACAAAAAAATCTACTCAAGTAAAAGTAAAAAGTAGATCATTTAAAATGTACTTTGAGTAAAAGTAAAACGTTACTTTTAACAATGGGTGTTTTCTGCCTCCATTGTGTTGTGCAAAAATGAAAAAGAAGAGGAAACAAGGATATATGTACATCTCAACCCAGATGTTTTATTTAAAGGAAGTGTATCAAATTGAATGCTTAGGATAATGCTGCATTAAAACTGAGACAAACAAAAAAGGTCAATACACACAGTCATGTCGTTTACATCGCCCTGACCACACACAAAGCATTATACACGAAATATGAAAGTGAAATGTTGCACCGAAATCTCGTAGCTTGCCTGTGTGCACTGTGTGTTATTGAACAATTCAATTCAAACATTATTTGTTTTGCTTAGTATTCATTTCTGGCCTGTTGGATGTAGAATGGTAGGAGGAGTGATCACGTCAGGTTGGCGAGCTAACTTGCTTGCATGATTAGCCAACCGAATAACAGACTAGTTACCGTTATGTTACAGTACCAACAGGTTGCTACTTCAACATTAGCAATGCCATCAACTATTTTTGGAATATAACCAGCCTATTGTTGGTTTTACTATGGAAAGGAAACATTATGATCAGGGACGCAGATACGTTTTTTGAACTGGGGGGGACAAAAAACTGGGGGGGACAAAGCTGCCAGCAAACCAACCCCAATATGCCTGTCAAACTTCTTGTGGGTAACCATAGCAACCAAGCTCGAGCTCACAACCTGTGCAGTCTGCGCAGCTCAACCAACCGAATATCAGTCTTTGTTTTATGTGAGTTGTTGCAACTATGTATACACTGCTGTGCACCTCAATAAACCGAATGGTAATTAGTCTTTTGATTTTTCCGTGAGGTTTGCCTTATGCAAAGAAAGACAGCATAGACGTTTTTTCCTCCCTATAAGTGGGGGGGACCGAACGAGGTGAATTTAAATCTGGGTGGGACGAATCCCACCCGTCCCACCCTCTATCTGCGCCCGTGATTATGATGCCAACGACAATACTTACCTCAACATGCTTGTGCAGATTAGACGTCGAATTTTTGTATGCCGCAATGGTTGTCTTCATGGGCACACATAATCTGCATTGCATAATGAAACTGTCACCCCTTTTCTCTACGAAGCTGAAGTGATCACGTATGTAGGGCCAGGGGTGCACTTCATTACTGGAAGAAATTGCGTTTTCTGCAGGGTCGTCCACCACAGGTTCCTCGGTCTCCTCCATGTCCGCAGGGGCGCCTTATCAACACCCGTGGCCCAGGGGCTAGGCCCCTCATAGGCTACCTGTCAACCCTACCCTTACCGTTGGCCAGGAAAACACTCTTATTTTATTTGCAATACGTGTCAAGCATTTACAGTGTAAGCGCGTAATTAGCCTAGAAGCCTACGATAGGTTACGTTTGGCTCAGTGTAGCTGCGCAAGGCCCACGCTCACATCGCTCAACACATCCGACCACAGAGGGAGAGAAGAACGCGCGCATTATCATTACAGAGCTGGTTGTGATTATTACCACGGACAGGACAGTGATACTGCGTAACTTTCACGCAGGGGCATGGCCAGAGATAACCACACAAGCGCACGTGCGCTAATGTAGACCTATGTGTTGTAAACATAAAACACACACACCTACAGACAAGTCCTTTTAAAATATAAAATACATAAAAATAGCTCGGCGGCATGAAAACAAACATTCACTGCAAGACAAGGTGCCCTAGAATCGCCATCAGTTTTTAATATCTATATGGACTTTGTTGTCAGGATTGCACAGCATGAGATATCAAAACTGTACCCAGATACAGGCTTCAAGTTCAGATATTGCATTCCAAATGAGGTATCCACAAGAGAAATGCGTACGAAAGCACGAGCATCAGGAGAGGGTTGCATAACAGAGATTCTATACGCAGATGATCAGGCCATACTCGCTGGATCCATCGAGGAGCTTCAGAATATTCTTCAGTTGTATGATAAGACCTACACCCGCTTTGGTTTACAAATATCATATGTCAAAACAGAAACAATGGCTTTTAACGTCAATGAGGATATCAAATGTAAACCAAGTATCATTTCCCTTGGCGGCACTAATATTAAAAACGTCCGCACCTTTAAATATCTTGGTTATAATGTCAGCAACTGTGATGAATCCTCACACTTCCTGCATGCCAGGATAAGTGCTGCATTCATGAAATGGAATGAACTGAAACACGTTCTAACTGACCACCGAATACTACTAAAAACCCGTATAAAGTTCCTAGTGGCATGCGTTCGATCTCGTCTCCTGTACAGCACACAGGCATGGCAACTATCATCCAGTGAAATTCACAAAATTGAGGTAGTGTGGCACGGCTTCCTAAGGAAAATGATTAAAGGTGGATATAAACGAAAGAATGCCCCTGACCAAAAGAACACTACAAATGAAGATATAGACTGGAGCTACAAGATGTCCAATGCTGACCTCCGGAAACTGACAGGAACCCAGGATATAAAACTATCCTGCTATGTACAACAACTAAAATATATTGCTCACGTTTGCCGGATGGGCAATAACCAAGTGCAAAAGCAGCTCCTGTTTGACAAAAATGGTTACAAATAGACGAAATGGGAAAATCTGCTGGGCATAGACACCCAACGGATAAGACGTATGATGATGGACAAATCAAACTTTGAGCAACTGCTGCAACTGCTACAGCAGAAGCACCCCTAGAGAGTTTAACTTTTGACAGGGGAACATGATGATGATGATGATGATGATGAAGGTATTTGGCTCGGCGGCCACATGAAACGTAAACACCATGGACAGGGGCCAAACTCATAACTCTACAGGCCGAAATACACGAAACCAAGTCCTACTAGGGTCTATTTTACCGATCTATGTTCAAGCATCATGCAAGTCTTCCTTCTCCTTGAATAAGACCGTGCATTCAACTGCCTTTTTGACATGACTGCATCGAAATACCACTTGCAACAATATTTCACGCACTCCATCAAGAAAAAAGTTAAACATGATGAACACGGGCATACTGTTTTGAGCATACGATTTTTAAAAAAGAAACTAGCTACATCAAAGTCCTTCAATAAACCCATCCTTTAGCGCAAATGAGCTTAACCTAGTTCAAAGCATGACGCTAGCAGTAGCTGCATAAGGCAAAATCGTGTGGGCCTTTCGTCAACAACAAGCCACAGCGGGCAAACATTAATAATCAAGTGTCCTTACCTTAAAACGTTGTCTTGACCACAGAACTTCAAGTATTTCACTTAAATCCACACGGGTTAACAACACACCCAACACAGCTAGCGAGAAATGTGGATATGCGCTAGCTTTGTATTGCTATTCCCCTCAGTATGCTTACTCTGTCTGCTGCCCGAACTGTGAACATTATAGGCTACAATCTTTTCATCAATTTCTTCAGTAGATGCCGTTTTAGACATTTTATTATCCCCATCGAAATATGCTATTATACTAACAGGATTATAATTCAAATCACACGACACGTATTCAAATCACAACTGATTTATTTTACTGTTGGACAGATCATAGCATATCTAGCCTAGCTGCACATAGCCTAGCTGCTGGTACTGCTGATAACTGATAAGTAGCTGATATTCTGAACAGATTGGTGATCCTTACCTTAAAAAGTCTATGACTTTAGGCAACGATTCTATCATTACCTGCATCTCTCTCTTTTTTTCCTTTTATGCGCCCCGCTAACATGTGAACGCTTCATCTTTCAAAGCCTCTAAATTTGTGTCTCTGTAGTCTGCAGTCTTTGGCGCGCTTTCGTGCGTGACGTTACATTTTGTTCCATTTTATTCTGGTACAGTTGTGGGTGTTCGTTTCGCGAACCACATCCACCATGTCTCTTACAGCAGGCTACTGTGCGCTCATTTATTTCTAACCTTATTTCTATCCGTACATTAATGTAGGCCCACGATTCCGACAGTTTATTATTTTATTAATATTACAAGGCCCCTGATTGGCTGTGGCCCAGGGGCTTGAGCCCCCTGAAGCCCCCCCCTTAAAGCGCCGGTGCATGTCCGCCATCGTCTGTGTGAGACTCGCGTGCGCGACAACTGTCCTTCCCGTGATTCATTTCCAGAACGCATTTCCCCTTCTCCGTTTTAGCCTTTTAATTTTTTATTTATTTATTTTTTACTCAGTAACGGTTGTGATGTAAAATATACCGAAGTACACTACTTAAAAGAAAACATACTTAAGTAAAAGTTAAAGTACACTCTTTAAAAATTACTTGGAAAAGTATAAGTACACAAAAAAGCTACTCAAGTACAGTAACGCGAGTAATGTAATTCGTTACTTTCCACCTCTGGAAATTGGTGACAAAAAATAAAACTATACCTGTAGCTTGGGACAGCCAAGTTGTAAAGCTTGTACACATAGAGGAAGGGGGCAATATCCACTGTCTAACTTAGTATTGATCTCCAAAAACTTGAGATCAGGACAGCAACCCCTCTGCAAACAAACACCACATCATTCCTTACTTACAATACATTGTGATCTTGAAATCTGCTCTGCAACATCAACGTTGTCATAGCAACAAATAAAAATCAGCTTACATACAAAGCACTGAGAAGTTTGTCACTTTTTGAGCTGCGTGTAAAGGAAATATTTCTCAGCTGACTCCCAGACACCTCGAGGAAAGATAGCAGACCATCGTCCTGAAACTATATTGCAAAAGATACAAACAGGTTACAATGAAATACGTAAATACAATTTTAAATGATCACTCTTGATGTAGCTCTGGAGGATGATTTCAGAAAATGTACACTGTGTTAGGTGAAACCTACAATTCTATATTACATTCTGACTTATCCCCCCAAAAAATTTATCACAATTCTTGTATTTAGCACTATTAATGCACACTCACAAATACAAAGCCAGGCTTGTAGTACTCGAGTCTGACTCATGCCCTAATTTAAAGGTCTCGAGGACTCGGACTCGTGCATTAACTGCATTCGGACTCGTAAAGTGGAGACGAGGACTCTGATTTTTTCTTTATTTTTTGTAACGCGCCATAATAATTTGTCATAAGATAGTTATATCTGCATTAATTTTTATACTAATTTTGCACAAGAGAATGTATATTCACCTGTTCACACATCATGATCAGGAACAAACTAACATTAATGGCGCTAAAATGCCTGGAGAGAAGCCCCTAGGATTGTCCACTTTGCTTATACAGACCTCATGCAGTGGGAAAAAATGCACTGCTATGTGTTCCATATGTAGAAGAACTATCGAGGAGACGACGGGGACAACCTCGAACTTCAATCGTCATTTGGCAAGACTCCACCCAGAGAAGCAAGTGACACGCTATATTCATTGCTCTGTTGATAGCGGGGCTTGCTGACTGATGAACTAGCTAGTGTTAACCCTCTCTCATGTTATTTGCCCTGTTGATAGGCTTGCTGAGTGATGAACAAGCTTTTTATCTGTAGCCTGTTAACTAAAATGGGGCAGTCGAGCGGTAACGTTAGTCCAACACAGTAACAGAGACGGTTTCGGCAGCAACAGCCACAGAGCCTAATCTAGGAATTTGAAAATAGGGGACAGATCCCTCACTAGTTGTAGAAACAGGGGACAGAAAATATTAACATGGGTAAAAATATTCCTCATTTGTTCCAGTTAGTGGGGACAGAAAAATAAGTAATACATTGGTAGATATTTTCAAGAGTACATCTATAAACAGAACAGTTTTATTAATAAAACTAAACACATGTAACAAACATTAATATCAGATGTTAATCTATATAATATCATCATTATGGCACTATACATATCCTTTAATACAGTGATATGAAAACCATATCAGCAAACACTTATCCACAGTTTATAGCACTGCACAAACATTATGATCAGATCTGAACTTTAAAAATGTAAAGATTTTAGATCAAAAACTATATGAAGAATTATATACTGCAAAACCTTACAAATATGACTAGTTTTCTGTTATATGACTAGGTTACTATAAATCATGTGACTAGCCTATTTTTACCAATTTGACCACCAGTAGTATAATGTTGCATTTCAAATATGACTAGGTTAATATTGCATCATTTGATATAGTTAAGTCTAAAATCCATGTAGTCTTGCCACTATTAATTAATAATAAGATGAAAAATCTGACTTTTTGAATAAAATAAAATCACTATCAAATATTTAAAAATGCTATCATATTTGTTTTGTTCAGACCACCTTTCATAAAAGTGAAAAACATTAAACAATCTACCTATGTTTAAACTAGATTTTGACATAAATGACTGGAGATAATCTCAAAATTCAGACTTCCTAAAAAGTATATAATCTCGATCATTTACAATCTTACAGTACCTACAATTACACAAGAACAGATTAAATATATTTCATAATATTTTAAATAAAACTTACATAATACCAAACATTATCAAACTAATTGTATACTGGCATTAGGAAAATAATATCAAATTCAAACTTCAAAAACCATTATCAATCAGAATCAAATGACTTAGCATGTCTTCACACTGTCATATAATTATTCTAAGATCATATTTGTACACAAACTTATATACGTCTTATATATCAACTAAGCACCTTTACTATTTGAATATGATTAATAACATAATACTAAACTGAATTAAACAAATTACTCCCAAACAAACAAAAAAAAAACCCATCAACTAGCATTCATGTAGAACTTCTTTAAACTAGTTTTTGACATAGATGACTAGAGATAATCACAAAATTCAGACTTCCTAAACAGTATATTATCATGATAATCTCTTATTATTTACAGTAATGTTACAGTACCTACCATTATACAAGAACAGATTAAATCTATTTCATAATATCTTGTATCGGGTTGTGTAATGTCGGCTGGATTAGTATCTGTCACTTCTGTGTCTTCGTTTTGTTTCCTTTTTTCATCCAAAGGTCTTTCAACGTGACCACGCGTTTTGACATTGTTATGTTTGGATGAGACAGAACGATATGCCATGTGCTTTTGGGTATTTTTAAAACACTTCACACGATTGGCTGAGATACACTGTCTTCCGGTTCAGTGACCAATGATATAATAGTTCACAAAACTGTTTTACCCACTAAATAAACCATTCGGAATACTTCGGTCCTTTCCGATATTTTCCGATTGGTGTGTATACAACGCTATATTTACCGCAGTGCTTGCTAGCTGGTGCTGACAAATTGATACGCACAAGATTCAGTAAAACGCGACTACACGCTCTCTACTTATAAATGCGCGACAAAATGAATAGATACGCGATATCACTCTCGTGCCCAAAAAGTGGATGTGCGACAGACAGACAAAAAACGCGCATTATCGCGTATTACGCGCCCTAGATTAGGCTCTGAGCCACCGTCAAATGGTGCGGTTGGAGTCTTGTTCTTGGACTCGACTCGGATCAATACTGGACTCGAATTGAAATTTCCTTTAATGACTGAGACTTGAACACTGGGGACTGGACTCGGACTTGAGGTTTAGTGACTCGACTATAGCACTGTACAAAGCACATATATAGATATATATTTTTATTATTACATTTTTATCTGTATATTGTATAGTCGGCTTGTTCTTGGGATCTTTTTTAAATTCTATTTTATGTTGTACAGTGTGTCTTTTTCTTTTCACGTCTGATAACTTGCTGCTGCAACAAAATTTCCCAGCTTGGGATAAGTAAAGTCACTCAAATCAATCAATCGATCTAAAATATTAAAATAGGGCCAAAAACAATGCACAAGACACATTAATTTGATGACAAATTAACACTTGATTAATGTTTGCCATGATTTCATTGTGGAACCAGAACACCATAATCATAAAATCCTAATTATTGGTCTTAAAAAGCAGTTTTTCAAATATGTACTCATTTCACACATACCTCTGTGTGTTGCACATTTATGCTCTCAAGAGACTGACAGGCAACTCCAAGATTTTGAAAGGCCCCTTTTGTCACACCCACGCAGTACGACAACTCCAGGGATTGGAGATTTGAGCAGCCATTTGCTATCACCTCCAATAGACAGTAGTGAAATATTTCATTTCTGTAGGATTATTTACATAAGGTAACTCTTTTTCAGGTTTAACATTAGTCACTGGGCTGGAAAATTACCTGAACAACGTAGTCGACATGCTTTTTCCAGTGACAAAGCTTGAAATTCCTCAGTTGCGAGAACCTTGAAGAAACAAAATTAGATACAAAAACATAGGTTGGATTATAAAATAGACGTACAATAAATTTATTTCAGAAGTTCTCATAAGATATAAAGTCACATTCAGAGTTTCTGGCACCGTTGGTAAAAATGGGTAAAACTGTTATGCGAAATATATTTGTGATTATTTAGCTTAATCTCATACTGATGACATGAGAATGTTCTAACAGTTAAGCAAAGTTAATTTATTTTAAGTAATGCTCATCAAGACATGTCTTTATTAAACATTTCAAAATTAATGGTACCCCTAGAAATTCTTATGAGCATGCACATTCAATGCAATTAAATTTTATTGTATTTGTATAGCACTTTTAACAAAGGACATTGTCACAAAGCAGCGTTACAGAAATATATAAATACCAGATAGAAATTTTACAAAAGAAAAATGTGTAAATTCCCATTCATACTTTTTTTTTTTAAACGTTCCTAACTTCCTCTTCCACTGGGGTATAAATATGAGGGACAGAGACCAAATTCCCATAGTCATGAAATTAAATTAGAATAAAAATGAATAAATAAATAAGTGTTGACCTCCATAATTCAAGCAAAGCCAATTAAAAAAAAAAAAGCTACATGCCTGAAAATGCTGAAAATATTCCCTGTCGAAATGTACAGACACCATGTCCACACCAGGAACCTATTTAGAAGGTGTACCAGTAAAAGCCTTTTCTTTCATATAACCACAGTTATTCTGTCCACATTCACTAAATATGAGCAATCGTGCGCTCTGATTGGCTACTCTATTACTAGGCTATCAGCTCATATACCGTGAGTAGAGAAAAACAAAATACCGGAGCGCATCAAGTCAGACATGTCACTTTCTAATCAAGTATTTAAAAGAAACAAATAGCTAAGAGAAATAAATAAATTAAAAAAAATTTATATATATTTATATATATATATATATATATATATATATATATATATATATATATATATATATATATATATATATATATATATATATATATATTTCCCCCCCCAATATCTCCTGTTCCACACTCCAGCCCAGTAGTGGTAATGCACCTTTAAGTTGGCTTGCCAACTGCCAAAAAAACCCTAAAGAAGAAGAAGAAAAAGAAAATTGTAGAGCATGTTGCTGAACCAACCGAGGACGATATAAAAACTCTACTTGAAAACAAAACCCCAAAAAATACAAAAACAAAAGCAACAAAACATGGATTGAAAGTATTTCATGGCGGGCGGCACGGTGGTGTAGTGGTTAGCGGTGTCGCCTCACAGCAAGAAGGTCTGGGTCCGAGCCCCGTGGCCGGCGAGGGCCTTTCTGTGTGGAGTTTGCATGTTCTCCCCGTGTCCGCGTGGGTTTCCTCCGGGTGCTCCGGTTTCCCCCCACAGTCCAAAGACATGCAGGTTAGGTTAACTGGTGACTCTAAATTGACCGTAGGTGTGAATGTGAATGTGAATGGTTGTCTGTGTCTATGTGTCAGCCCTGTGATGACCTGGCGACTTGTCCAGGGTGTACCCCGCCTTTCGCCCGTGGTCAGCTGGGATGGGCTCCAGCTTGCCTGTGACCCTGTAGAAGGATAAAGCAGCTAGAGATAATGAGATGAGATGAGATTATTATTGCATTTTTCACAAACTGCTACTGCCATTTCGTCGGTTTGTTTACATTCTAAGCGGCAATGATTTTGTCGGACGTTTTGTATAAAGTTTTTATTTATCGAATTTGCAAAAAATAAAAAAATATTCTGTTTCTCAAAATCCAGTGAATGTGGATCGAATAAAACAATTATTCCATTCAATCTCGTCGTACATGGCTTCTAGCTGGCTATCAGCTCATGTATGACTTGATTTCGTGGAATAATTGTTAAATGTAAAGGACCTGGAATTTGTGAAACACTATTGGATCTTTGACAGGAACCAGGTTGCATCATCAAATGAGACAAAAATAAGGGATGCTTATACAGAAAAGAACCTAATCCCCACTATTAAGTATGGTGGGGGTTCTGTGATGTGGGGATGTTTTCTCCCAAAAGGCCCTAAAAACATTGATAGGATACATGGCATCATGGACTATTTTAAATGAAAATATTCCAGACAATGACACAATAATGAGTTAATGATCCAACAAATATTTTCAAATCCCCACAAAAATGCTACAATGACCAAAGAATCAAGCTTTTGACATGGCCATCCCAGTACCCTGACCTAAACCCAACTGAAACCTGAGGGCTGAGCTGAAAAGGAGCATCTACAAGAGGAAGACCTAGGATCAGTCAAGCTACAGTACTGAAGAGTTGTCTGAGATTCTTTTGACAACAACAATGATTTGGTGGTTCCTAGTATCAAGAGAAGTTCATTTGGTAGCCTACGCAGGTGCCAAGTTATGGAATACCTTGACAAGAGAACTTATGTCATGTGTAAACAAGGAGATCGTGAAATATCGATGAATTTGATAAGTAAAAACATGTCCATGATCTTTCCACCATGCTTACCTGCGATGATAACGTCCAGGTTTCCCTCAAATTGCTGATCGTTTAAAAAAAAATTCCATCTCAGGTAACGAGCTGCGTCATCAGACGACAAGCTCAAAGGGTGGGGCGGGTCTTCCGGTTGATTAATTAACCAATAATAAACTGTTGTAACTGAAACTCATCTTTGTAAAATTGTTTTTATTGGAAAATCTGAAAAGGTGTCGATAATTATGGACTGTCGATAATTGTAGATGCAACTCTATTATTATTATTATTATTATTCCTTGCTCATTATTCTCCCATCTCATCAAGATAAGAGATCATGAGCTAATTAATGACAAAGATATTTTTATAACTTTTTTACACCCGTCTTTAATTAGGGTGCCAAGAATTTTGGTGCAGAGTGTACAATTTGAAGACTTGGCTTAAGACTGAATACTTTTATCACTGACCTGTTCTGTGTTAGCCAGTCTACAGTGTTCTTAATCTTCTGTTCAGTTCCAGGTAACTGACTCTTACCAGGCTCAATCCAACAGTAGCCAATGGACACACTGCGCCAAAGAGATGGGGAAGAAGCAGCACTGTTCCACAGACGACAAACTCGGCCAACCCTTTCAGAGAATAACGGTTCAATGAATAAAATGCTCCAAAACTGCATATAAAAAGTAACAGAAACTAGCAATCAGACATTTGAACCACCTATAACCAGACTTGTAGTACTCGAGTCCAGGATTCGGATTTGAGTCCAACTCTTGCCCTAATTTTAAGGACTCATGACTTGACTTGGACTTGAGCACTGATGACTTGGACTCGAACTCGTGCATTAACTGCATTTGGACTCGCAAATTGGAGACAGGGCGGCATGGTGGTGTAGTGGTTAGCGCTGTCGCCTCACAGCAAGAAGGTCCGGGTTCGAGCCCCGTGGCTGGCGAGGGCCTTTCTGTGCGGAGTTTGCATGTTCTCCCCGTGTCCGCGTGGGTTTCCTCCGGGTGCTCCGGTTTCCCCCACAGTCCAAAGACATGCAGGTTAGGTTAACTGGCGACTCTAAATTGACCGTAGGTGTGAATGTGAGTGTGAATGGTTGTTTGTCTCTATGTGTCAGCCCTGTGATGACCTGGCGACTTGTCCAGGGTGTACCCCGCCTTTCGCCCGTAGTCAGCTGGGATAGGCTCCAGCTTGCCTGCGACCCTGTAGAAGGATAAAGCGGCTAGAGATAATGAGATGAGATGAGAAATTGGAGACAAGGACTCAGATTTTTTCTTTATTTTTTGTAACATGCCATAGTAATTTGGCATAAGACATTTATATCGACATTAATTTTTGTACTAATTTCATGCAAGAGTGTCACACCTGTGCACCTTGGCACGTGCATCAGGTAGACTCTTGCGTGCGTGCTGTAAACGACTCATACCTGCACAGGATTAAGGTGCAATCAAAGCACCAATATAAAAACCATTAAGACTTTAAGATCCGTAAAGCTCTGGCCTGGAAACCCTGTAATACCCTTGACAAGATATGGCGCTCTAGCCTAGATAACAATCTGAAAATTGACCTGTTCGGATCTGTCGTAAAGCCCATCCTCCTTTATGGAGCCGAGACCTGGACGCTGACAGTCAAACAACAGCTGCGACTAGATGGAACCTATACTAACCTACTACGTCATGTCCGAAATATCCACTGGTCTGCTCACGCTACCCTAGAGGAAATTTATCAGGACTTACCACCTGTCTCCCTAAGACTTAAACAAAGAAGGGTGCTCTTTGCCGGGCACTGCTTCCGTGCTAGGGAGGAACTGATATCTCACCTCCTGTTGTGGAGCCCGAGTCACCGACCAGTAAGGTCAAGAAAACTCACCTTCCCTGCGTCTATATCGAAGGATACTGGGATCGATGCGAATGAACTGCCAAACGCAATGGCTGATAGAGAGGCATGGCAAAGGGTTGTGCGGGGCATCCTGGCTGAGGCCGATGGATGGATGGATGGATGGATGGATGGATATAAAAATTGTGAAAACACTTACTTTGCGAAGTATTGAGCTGCATTGCTGATACAGTACCGAGCCTTATTTCCTTGTTTGGTTTCCTGATCCCTGACTTCCTGTTTCTTGTCTTTGACTACTGCCGAGTAGGGCTGTAACAATATGCGTATCGAAATCGAAATCGCGATACGCAGAGTCACAATCCGTGTCGCGATACAAGAAGGCAGAATCGCGGTACACCCTTTCAAACTTCTCCTCGGCCCAAAAACAGAGGCGCTTCCAAACTTCAATTTATGAATACTTTACTTTTTATTTAAATTACATTTTAAACTTACTTAAATTACTTTTATTTTTTTATATCTATTAGTAAGTCGTTTTTTCGCCGACCTGCGACAATCTTCTGCGAGTCACGCAACGTCCACACTCGCCACTGGCAGAGCATTCATTTCTTTTAAGCGGTCGCCATTCTGGTTGCGACGCGGGGAGCGAATCTGTAAACAAGCAGCTCATTGGCTGGCTAGGTGTGCCACAAGCCAATCACAATCACTTGACCGGAAAGGCATGCAGTGTTGCCAGATTGGGCGGGTTTAGGTGCTTTTTGGCTGGTTTTGAACATATTTTGGGGTGGAAAACGTTAGCAATATCTGGCAACACTGAAGGCATGTCTGCTTGGGCGGAAGCCTTCTGCGGCAGTTACATTTTGACACGCGAGCAATGTTTCACTATAAAAATTCCGTAATTTCCATCTGTTTTCCGCGATCACAGAAAATCATTGGCCCTATGAGAGTGAGACAGTGAGAGAGCCACCCCCCCCCCCAAAAAAAATCTTAACGGATTTACACGATTTGGAAAAATGACTTTTTCAGAACCGAAAAAATAGAGCTTCCGGCTCAACAGTATTATTTTGAGAAATAAAACAATCTTTGGATTTACATTTGTTCATTTTTGCATACATATTACTCATTCTCTGCAGTGGTCTGAATTATTTGTTATTAAATAGTTAATGTAAGTAAGTAAGTAAATGTTAATAAATCAAATTTACTACTTTAAAAAAAACATTAAAAAAAAAATCGTGGGTGTATCGAATCGTGGGTCAAAAATTGCGATACGAATCGAATCGTGAGCTGGGTGTATCGTTACAGCCCTACTGCCGAGTCTACCGGTACGATAGCTCGTTTGTGCCTTGCTCGACCTATTGCCCGTTTCACTTTTACAATTTTGCCTGCCATTCTGGATTGTTTACCATCTCCACTTGCATTAATAAACACATCTTCTGCACTTACATCCGTCTCCCAACCATCTCTGACAGAATACTTCACACTCCCTGACAAAGAGAAGCACATTCACCTGTTCATACGTCATGTTCAGGAGCAAATTAATGTTAATGGTGCTGAAACAACCACCGTCAAATGGTGTAGTTGGAGTCTTGTTCTCAGACTCGACTCGAAAATTTTTTTAATGACTTGGACTTCACTTGGACTTGAACACTGGGGACTCGAGACTGGACTCGAACTCGAGGTTTAGTGACTTGACTACAACACTGCCTGTCATACATATTGCCATTAATGTACAATAGTTTTGAAAAGCCATCGTCTCACAAAAAGCAGAGCTCACCTGCAGAGAAACGGTATGGCACCATCTTGAAGAACGACCAGTTCAAAGATCTTTACCAACACTTCCATTGGCATCCTTTGTCCCCAGTCAAAGCTCAAAGCAGGCTCTGATTCCTCCAAATCAGCATCATTGCCTAAAACTTCTTCAGTGACTTTAGAGACTCTAGGTTTTGTCAGTTCTTTCTTCCTCCTCACTGATGTGCTCTTTGTTTTGGCCTTTTTCCTCTTGCAACCTTTTCGCTTAGGTTTCCAAACACTATCAATCTGGCTAACATTTGATATAATCAGAAGCATATCTTCACCATGCTGTACAGTGTAATTGGGTCTTTGAACTCGTTGGAGCTTCTTCTTCTTCTTCTTCTTTTTCTTCTTTGTCTCGCTCTTCTCATCTCTGAGTGAATCTGCCTTCCTTTTCTTGGTTGCTTTTCTCTTGTCGAGCACAGCATTTTTCTTATCCATCCCTGTGCCGACGTGCTGGGAAGATGGACCACTCTTATCTGGTGTCTCAGGTTCCTCGGTATTTGATAATTCTTGATGAGAACCATCCATCCCTGGTGAAAAGGAGATGAAATTTAGACAAAGGGGAACGCATACAAGGAAAAGTTTTAGCGTACCCAATAAGCCCATGTACCATTTAAGCCCACTTTCAACTTTGAGGTCAAATTACAAAAAAGGAAAACTTTTATTTTTGGCAAAAGTTACTTCATTCAATTAAATAATTTGTTCTTTACGAAGTGTTTTTTATTGCATACCAATAACATTTTGTATGGTTGAATTAGCCCCGCCCATGTGTATACAGTCCCAGGACAACTGATGAGAAGACACAGAAAAACTTTGCACTTTTGCAACCTGTTAGAAATCCCCAATTTTCAACTACATCTTTGGTAAGTATATTGATATTATGTCAAATAAGAGGCAAATGTGCTGATTTTTATTGAAAAAAACGATGTTTTCTTAAATTATATATTTTCTCTTTTAATGAAAAGATGAGTTTTGTGAGCTTGCAAAAGTAGCTAACCTCTCGAAAAAAACGCTAGTGTTGCTAATCCTTCTCCAGCAGAACAGTTAAAGTTGTTAGATAGAAATAGTGACCATTTTATGATTTGTTTAACATTGATATTTAAATATATGTATCATAAAAGGCCCTGTTTAGTTGTGTGTTTACATAAATTAGCGTTTTGTACAGGTGGGCTTAAATGGTACCACCCATTGAAATGTATGCAAACTACAGCTAGCAAATGCAAGGCAAAAGGGGCAGTGCTACAAGCAGCACCATCTCCCTTCAAGGGAGAAGGTTGAAGATGTGGAAAAAAAAAGTTCATACTGTGCAAGGCAAACCTAGTGGGAGCTGGCCCATTCTACCTCAGCAACTACACTGAGGTGGAAAATGTATACAAACAAAAACTTAAGATGATCAAATCCGCTCGCTGATCTGCTTGCCTGAAATGAAACAAAATTAGACGAAATGATTCATTGTTCTGTGTTGTTTTGTCATGTTTGTCAATTGATCAGATGTTCATATTTATGAAAAAGAATGTTTACAGCACACTTTCATTGTTATTTCATGTATTGATATATTTATATTTCATTAAACAACATTATTCTATGAAATATGTTGAAGTGGGCTTATTAGGAACACAAGTGGGCTTAAAGGGTACCGATGGTACCCTTTAAGCCCAGCCAGACTTTTGACTTTTTTACTAATGCCGCTTTTCCACTACAAACGCGGCTGAGTTGGGCTGAGCCGTGCCGTGCTGAGTCGAGCTGAGCGGGGCTGTTGGAGTTGCATTTCGACTACAACCGCGCTGAACCGTGCTGGCTGGAAGTGGGTGGACACATTGGGTGGAGTTAGCGAAAGTGGGTGGACGTCACGTGATGTCGTTAAGCAGCGCAAACAGTGACATCAGTGATCTTTTAAGCGGTAGTCTCACGACCCGGATAGTAAACAATAAACATGGAGGACATGGAGTCGTTAGTGTTGCTGGTCTTGGTGCTGTGGCTTGTTGTCACCGACAACGCCAACAGATACTGGCAAGAGCGTATAGATGAGGCGAGGCGCATAAGGCTTCATAATTCTCGTAATTCTTCTCCTTCCGGGTTTACGGTGTTTACAGATCCCAGCGCGCTCGCGGGGCGTGTGTGGGCATGTGAGGACACTCCTCCTCACCAGTCAGTGCACAGGGGAGTGTCTCCTCATGCCCCCAGCCTCACTCGGCTCGGTTTGGCTCGCTTCAGCCCTACTCCAAAACGGTGCGAGTTTTAGGGGCTAAGCAGGGCTGAAGCGAGCTGAGTCGTGCTGTTTTTTGGTAGTCGAAACGCGAGCCGTGTCGGGCTGAAGTGAGCTGAAGCGAGCTGAAGTGAGCTGAAAAAGGGTAGTGGAAAAGGGCCATAAAATATCTTAATCGTGTATTTTGAAATTCACATCAACTCATCAATAAGCATTGAGATGAGAGGTAAATCTTACTATTTAGCAAATCATTTCACTAAAACATTGTGTGAATATGGATGAAAAATAAAGAAATTTAGATTTTGGTGGGCTTAATGGGTACGCTTACCTAGAAAAAAGTGCAGTAAGATTTCATTGTGATTTCTTTTGAGTCCTTGGGATATTAAAAAATGCATCGTAAATATAAAATAAAGTGTTTCCCCCAAGTTAATTTTTTTTTTTTTGGATGAAGATGGTCACCTGCAGGACCCCTCCCCACGGCTCCTATTACAGAGCATTTGCACCAAGACAAACAATTAAAGAAGTCACATTTAAGTCTTCACATTTATTTTAAAACAATAATTAGAACAATTTTCACAAAAGAACTCTTTTTATTTAACAAGAGAATAATTACTTTACAACAATTTGTTTTACAATAGAACATTTCTTTGACAAATATTTTTTTAAACAAGTATTTACAATAACATTTTTATTACAATAGAACTTGAAGATAACTAGCTAACTTGAAGATGTTTACAAAGTGAGATCATATTCCAGCATGATCTCACTATGAATATTCGTAACATAACATTAACTAACTTAATCACACTTTTTTTTTGGAAAAAAAAAGTTGTATGTCCTCCATCTTTGGCTACTTCGGGGGTTCTGACATTGCTAACTATTGTTTGAATCAAATCGTTTTTGAGCACACGAGAGGACAGTGAATTGGACGGGGAACCAGCAGCTTGAGCAGGTGCTGTTTCTGCGTGGTCCTACTGCCTGCACCCCTGGGTTTTTTTTCTTTTTTGGACCTTAAAGTGCATATCACGGGTAAATTCAGGAGCAAGATCAATGTAATTCTCCTATTTTATACTAAACTTTGGTCAAATATCTGTCACGTTTTGCATTTTGTGCAATTGTTTTTTACCTTGCGCAATACCAGAAAAATTCAGTTGAAATCGAGCCATTTGAGGCGAATTGGTCCGTCTCTGAAAAAACTTGCCATTTGGATTTCCCGGTAAACATTGATTTTTCTGACGTCACGTGCGGGACGCCGCCTTCTGAATCCTACGTCAGCGCTGGTTTGTTTATGAGAAAACGACCTGGTGGTTTTCTGCAAATTTCTTCAACGTTATCACGTAATTATTAAAATGGTTAACAGATGTATCGTAGGAGGGTGTAGCAACACCAATCTTGATGGGATTAGTACTCATCGTTTCCCAAAAGACCGGACAATGAGAGAGAAATGGGAGCGCTTCGTGCGAGGCACCCGAAAGCCGAGGACCAAGCAGAGCCGAGAAAAAGACTAAGAAAATCGGCGATTCACAAGTTGACTGTTGCCAGGGTACGAAATAAGAGAGATTATACTCTAAATTAGGTGTTCCTGTGTTTGTGTGGTACATGGATAATGTTATTTATTGACACACACAAAAGTAAACAACACGAAAGCGCTGGGTGATAATACACTTACTTCACATGTATCAAGGGATATGCGTGTCAGGGCTTGAGATCTTGGGACCTGTCAAACACATTAAATGTATATACAACCCTGCTTAGCCGATTCCATGTGTGTAGCTTATGAAATCTTTCTCCTACAGTAGCCAGTACTCTTCTAAATGAAGAAATATATAAATACATAATAGTAATTAGAAAAAATGATTTATGTAACAATAGATTCAAGATGTTTATTTGTCATATACACAATAACAGACACAGCGGTTTATTATTGGGTAATGAAATTCTTATTTTGCAACTGCCCGACCAAACTATGCTTACCAATATAAAAAGACATATACATTATATATATATATATATATATGAGTGATTCCACGCTTATGGGTACTGAAATGGGGACATGAACTTATTCACCTAAAACCATTTCTTTTTTTACCATCAGGTCACAAAACATGTAATCTTTAATGAATGATATGTTAAAAGATAACTTTAATTTTCTGAGATGTAATAAAAACATATTTATATGCCAAAGTCAAGCCTATGAGTTCCAAAATGATGTCGGTTACATTACTTCTGTTACGATTGTCCATCTCGCATCTGTTACAAATTAATTACAATCTAGCTATATACCATGTTAATCTTATTGAAAGAATGTGTATGTTTATTCTACTACACACGTTTATTAATTATATTTGCTAAAACATCACCTTCCTATGTTTCAAAAAGTAATTCTACATTGTTAAAATTGAGAATATATATGTCCACAACACTTCTGTTACGTTCTGACTTTGGCATTTTATTACATCTCAGAAAATTAAAAAGTTATCTTTTAACATATCATTCATTCAAGATTACGTTTTGTGACCTGATGGTAAAAAAAATAAATGGTTTTAGGTGAATTTTTAAAAATAAAAGTTCATGTCTCCATTTCAGTACCCATAAGCGTGGAATCACTCATATATATATATATATATATATATATATATATATATATATATATATATATATATATATATATATATATATGAAATATAAAGTGCATATGGAATGCAAAATATAAAAGTAGAATGAAAAATGAAGATAACATTTAAAAAAAAAAAGGGAGAGGCAAACAAACAATGTGCAAACATAGAGGTAGATATACTGTGCAATGTCTTGTGCAAAATTGCTAATATAATCCGTGGTTCAAAGCCTGATGGAAATTTAGAGGTAGATGGTGATTATAATCCGTGGTTCAAAAGCCTGATGGCCGGGGGGTAAAAAAACTGTTTGTCAGTCTAGTAGTCCTTGCTTTCACACTCCTGTAGCGTCTGCCAGATGGTAGGAGCGTGAATAGGTGAATAGATAGATAGATAGATAGATAGATAGATAGATAGATAGATAGATAGATAGATAGATAGATAGATAGATAGATAGATAGATAGATAGATAGATAGAGCATTGATACATGAATCCATGGGTTTAGAAGCTCAGGTGACAATTCCATATTTCAATGCAAAATCGCTCGCTGCTAAACTTGGTCTACACAGACTGTGCACTGAATCCATGCAAGCTCTCTCAGCCTGCTGGCGCATCCGCACGTGACATCACGAATCTGGCTCCAGACTCCCTTGGGATTTTTCCAGATGCGTTTTGTTATTTTATTTTTTTCTGCTGTAGACAGATGGCCTTGTGCAAAATTACCCTTCTGGATGAGTGTGTAAAGGGACATACTTTCATATAAAAAAACCCACGAAATTGGTCCAGGATATGCACTTTAAAGCATATACACCAGGCCTTTCAATTACATAATTTAGGCTACACCCTGTATTTCTGAATTTGGGCTTTTTCCGTCGTGGTACAGGGTAATTTGGGCTTTTCGGCATGCGCAAAGTGCTGTTTTCCCAGCGCTCTGTGTTTAAACCTGCTGCTGCTTTTTTAGCTACAAAGTTATGAATAAATAAAGAAATCTATGAATTATTTTTACCTTTATTGCAAAATGTTTACAGCATTAATTCCTCTTGATGTACATGACAGAAATAATTAGAATACAGTTGTTAGTATTTAAAAGATGTGTTGGGGCCTGAGGAGAGCCTGGAGGAAAAGCCTGGGAATGAAAAAGCAAGTTCTGCACTGTTGCCATCAAACAGACAAACCTGTAGCAGACCTGCGACACAAAAGGTTTTTCAGTCACATCACAAGAACTGGCCGTGCAATTCACAGGATGTAGTCGGGTAAAAGATCTTAGTTTAAATGAAAGGCCAGTGTCTAAGACTATCATCAACAAGAGGACCAAACTCCAAGTCACTGATTCCAGCCACACTTACACAACCGTGTGTATTTAAGATGCAAGCTGTTGTGTCCCGAATAGCTCTCTTTTATTCAGTCTTTTACCTGATTTAAAATCATATGACACTAGGTATCAGAGAGATATTGCAGTTGAGGTCAGATAATGTGGGATATAGAGCTATTTTTAGTTTTTTTTTAATGATACAGGAATTATTAGGAGAATTTAGCACAATAGGGTGTGAAACATTCTGGTTCACACTCCAGTCCAGAAGGTGGTGGTAATGCACCTAAAAGCTGTTTTCCAACCACCATAAAACAATATAAAAGAAGGAGAAAGAAGAAGAAGATTTACCCAATATGGAAATCCCGCTCTGGTCATTGGTACTCGAGTCTTGTTCCTCCACAAACTCATGGCGTGCCCATCGCCGTTGATGGAGAATTCGTGCTCTGCGCGAGGCTTACGGCGAGTTCGACGAACCCGGAACACCATGGGAACGGTGCGGAGTTTGTGTCAATTCCGAGAAATACATGCTAATTCTCGCTAATTTTGTTGTTTTTAAAGAAGAAAGCCAAGACATTGGGTTTTATGCAGCCAAGTTTATTTAATCAACATATCGGTTTTTTTTTTAAACTCTTGGTAGCATATTTTGGACGCTTGACCTTACTTTGGGTGCCTACGACATTATCCATCGCAGGTTTCATGTAAATGAAAGGCCTGTACGCAGAACCATGGCCTCACTTTTTGCTTATAAATGCCTTGAGACCTCAAGAATGGCAGAGGAATAGTTTTAAGCGTTAACAATAAATCTAATATAGTAATTTTTACGATTAAAATGATTTATATAGGTTTATATATATTTATATAGATTTATATATATGTCTGAGTGAATGACCTTGACGTCCATGACGTCACAGCAGGAAGTCTATCGGTCTCCTCGCCATTTTCACTAAAACACAGAGCTGACTGCAACTCCAATCCTCCATTTTGAGCTAATTTATCGCCATGCCATGCAGATGTGTTGCTGGCGGGTGCAGCAACATGACAGAAGGTGGATTTATGTTGCATTCATGGCCCAAGAATGTTCAAACTGCAAAGATTTGGACGCGTTTTGCGAGAAATTCATGGATTGGGTGCCTACGAAGTGGTCTCTCCTCTGCTCTGCACATTTTACTGAGGACTCGTATGAAACCTCTGATTTGTTGAGGAGTGTTAGCTATAAGCCCGTATTGAAAGAGGGTGCAGTACCAACAATTAAGAAGAGAAGACTACAAGAAAAGGAAAGTAAGTTTGGTTGCACCAGTTCTCCAGGAGTGTGAGCTGAGCAGTAATGGTGGAGTACTCAGTATGGAGAATGAGTGGCTCAGTCGTCAGACTTCTCATGGATATGCTCTTTTTTTCTTTTCTTCCCCCAGATATGCTTGGCTCAGCAGCAATATCTTGCCCTTACGTGAAAGAAGCAAATGAACAAAGAACTGAAAGTCAAATAGTTTCAAAACAATCGGCCACAAGATCGGCCTTCAAAAGCAAGAACACAGACGAGAGATCCGACTCTCGTTTGGCTACATAACAAAAACAACACTCACTGTTTACCTGCATTTAGATTAATCCATGTAACTTGTATTGTGTGTTTAAGTTACCAGTATAAGATTATTTAATTTGCTTCAGAATGTGATTGTCTCAGTTCATCTGATTATTTAATTAGCCTTTTACGTTTTATCAGTGAAAATGCATGCATGTTGCACAAGTTATAACACCTATCCTGTTTTAATGAGGGTCACATGAGATTGTCAGTTCAATTCCATCCAATTCTCTAGACGGCTTTGTTCTCTGGCTTTATTTCATAAGGTGTGGGCCTCCGTGGCCGACGTGTTACTATCGGATTCACTTTCCGATGGTTCGAATGGATACGGGTCTACGTGTGTAGCAGTAGCATGTACACACACTCCAATTTCAGGACTATCACAGTCACATGTATTACTATCTGAGGAATCCACAACAAAATCTATGCCATTTAACGAAGTTAATTTTGCTGTCACTTTTTTTACAAAAATGTGGAAAGGTATTTTCAAGCTCTATCTGCTGGCATTTATCTTAAAATATAATACTTAAATTCCAACAAGCCTAATTAAGGAGGACTCTATTAGCAGAAATGGAATACGGTATTCATAAGTACGTTTTCATTCCTGTATAATTACATGTAACTATGACCTCGTTGTTTTCGTAAGCTTCGAATGAGTCCTTTAAATCTACATAGAGCACGGGTCCACTTCCACGGAGGCTGGTAATGTTGCGCCACCATGCATCTCCAGTAGCCCAGAATAAACAAACCTCTAGAGAGCGCCTTTTGCATTTTGTGTTTTTACAAACAGCGACATGAATCGAGTACACCCAGTTGCAGCCCGGAGAACAAGGCGGGGCATGTGTAGCCCCCTCGCCCAAGGGTTACAGTTGGGGTGGGGCTATACATGTCGCCATGCCCCGTACTGTTTAATTTATTAATGAATGACACACTGCTCTTTTTCAGTGGTTGATGGTTAGGTTTAATGTCGTGGAGACTACACAAATTCAACCAGATTTTGACATGATTTTGTTGTGGCTGACAAATTTCCAGCGTCAGGCCCGATTATGAACGTCGGGAATGACAAATAGACCTTGTAGTGTGGCATAATCGAAGAACAGCACTGTCGTATCTGGGCTGCCCCACAACACCCTGACAAAAAGTCTCGCATGTCAGAATATTTTTGTATTTTCTCACCTATTTTGACGACTCCTATGACATGACATGTTACTTTACAGCTACGACTGACAATTTCTTGACTCTCCTTCTTGACAACATGCCCGGACATGAATGATGACTGATCAGGGTCAAATTTGTAGTGTTGCCAATCTCCTGACCGAGTCAAGGCAAGAATTTATGGCACTATTATCGACATGGTCTTTCATCATGAAAGACAAAATATCTTACGGTCTGACGCCAGCATTATTATTATCACCTATGTTAGGGCTGTGATAAAGTCATTCCCTCACCAGTCCCCCCCGGTAAACTATGCCTATTACACAGCATGTACAGTATCACCAAGACTCCTTCCATAAACGTTACATAAATGTCTCCTAAAAACATCATCACATCACAGTTATACATGTCTTTGTGAAATAACAGCACATATTTATTTTTTTTTTTTTAAATCCTGACCTGGTGACTTGTCCAGGGTGTACCCCGCCTTTCGCTCGTAGTCAGCTGGGATAGGCTCCAGCTTGCCTGTGACCCTGTAGAACAGGATAAAGCGGCTAGAGATAATGAGACATTTATTATTAGTCTTAGATTATGTGGCGTGTTCGCCATACAAGTCCTTGGGTGTGAGCTGTTACTATAGAAACAATAATGTATTAGAATGAGCACATTAATATTAAATCTATTGTTCATGTTACAGCTGAAAATACCATCAGAGCTTCTGTAAAAGAAAAATAATGCACACCGTCCGACCAATCGGATTCAGGCATTAAGTTAAGTTTCGCTGCGGTATAATAAAAATGAATTACCTTCTGATCATCAGATTACGAGAATACAATAGCTGTGGTATAAAATATACTAATGCATTTCAGTGTTTCCTCTACCATTATATCAAGGGGGAGGGGCTCCCCTGGAAAATTCCACTCCCCCCCCCCCCCCCCACACACACACACATTTTAAAGGAGATACGCAGAACCTTTATTTTTAAATACATTTCTGAGTGGATAGTATCTCCATCCTTGACTCTTGTATGTTGCATAATTGGGAATAAATATATTATATATATATATATTTTTGAGAGTTAAACTCGACCGCAAAGTTGGCATTCGAGCTGCCCCGCTGAGCCAGCCAGCCTTGAGTGGGTGACGTCAGAGCGGTAACCGGTGCTATCGACCAAAGCCAGACTCGGCAGGCGAGAGTGGTTGCAATGACCTCTTCGTTCAGATTTATTGGAGAGTCTTCGGATTCCTCAGATAGTAATACATGTGACTGTGATAGTCCTGAAATTGGAGTGTGTGTACATGCTACTGCTACACACGTAGAACCGTATCAGTTCGAACCATCGGAAAGTGAATCCGATAGTAACACTTCGGCCACGGAGGCCCACACCTTATGAAATAAAGCCAGAGAACAAAGCCGTCTAGAGAATTGGATGGAATTGAACTGAGAGTCTCATGTGACTCTCATTAAAACAGGATAGGTGTTATAACTTATGTAACATGCATGCATTTTCACTGATAAAATGTAAAAGGCTAATTAAATAATCAGATGAACTGAGACAATCACATTCTGAAGCAAATTAAATCTTATACTGGTAACAAACACACAATACAAGTTACATGGATTAATCTACATGCAGGTAAACAACGAGTGTTTTGGTTATGTAGCCAAACGAGAGTCGGATCTCTCGTCTGCGTTCTTGCTTTTGAAGGCCGATCTTGTGGCCGATTGTTTTGAAACAATTTGACTTTCAGTTCTTTGTTCATTTGCTTCTTCCACGTAAGGGCAAGATATTGCTGCTGAGGCAAGCATATCCGGGGGGGAAGAAAAGAAAAAAGAGCATATCCATGAGAAGTCTGACGACTGAGCCACTCATTCTCCATACTGAGTACTCCGCCATTACTGCTCAGCTCACACTCCTGGAGAACTGGGACAACTGAACTTACTTTCCTTTTCTTGTAGTCTTCTCTTCTTAATTGTTGGTACTGCACCCTCTTTCAATACGGGCTTATAGCCAACATTCCTCAACAGATCAGAGGTTTCGTACGAGTCCTCAGTAAAATGTGCAGAGCAGAGGAGAGACCACTTCGTCTCTCCTTAATTGTTGGTACTGCACCCGCCAGCAACACATCTGTATGGCATGGCGATAAATTAGCTCAAAATGGAGGATTGGAGTTGCAGTCAGCTTTGTGTTTTAGTATAGTGGAAATGGCGAGGAGACCGATAGACTTCCTGCTGTGACGTCATGGACGTCAAGGTCATTCACTCAGACCACTACCTATATAAATCACTTTAATCATAAAAATTACTATATTAGATTTATTGTTAATGCTTAAAACTATTCCTGTGCCATTCTTGAGATCTCAAGGCATTTATAAGCAAAAAGTGAGGCCATGGTTCTGCGTACAGGGCTTTCAATTACATGAAGCCTGGGCCTTTATTAAAAAATGTTCTGTTTCCGGTCCACTGGCCAGGTGAGTGCCGTTTGTGCAGGTGAAATTTTTTTTTTTTTAAACGCCGGTTTTTCGACATTTTTTTCGGGTTCGTAAATCTAAAATCGAACTTGACATTTACACATTCCCAGGGCTTTCCACTAAGGCTTATACTAGCCAGCCATGACAAATAAGTAGCCAACCCAGGGGGGGTTAGGGTTATTTCACAAAATAAACTCCTGTGCACGCAGTTCCCAGGATTAAATGTATTTTCCACAGACCATTTATTTATTCACTTTACTCAAATACAAAGTAAAATGGCAGTAAATCTTCTTTCTTTTCTTGCATATTGCATCATGAGGCGTTCCTGGCTTGTAAATCTCTTATTTTCGGTGCATGACACGTTCACGCAGCTGAGCATGCTATGAATTAACAACGACAACGGTCTGCAGTGGTGGCTACACAATTAAACACTCAGCGAACATTTCTCCATTTGTGTATGAAAATACACTCCAACCACTCAGCTTGGTTTCATTTACAACCAACGGTGTCTTTTGATGCCAGCACGTAATTGAACGAGAGAAGACTGGTTTACCGGAGACAAAATAAGCGTTATCTCTGCTTCTGTTCCCTCCGACAGCCCTGACACACTACTGCCTCCGCTGAGTGCGCGCGCGCACACACACCGCATGTCGGGGCCACGGATGAGTTACTCTCCCTGGATCAACGAAGTCGGCGGGGAATTTGTGGTTATTATCGGTACAAACAGCGCGAATCACAACTTAAATGAGTGGGGTTCAGTTTGACATTATTGTCAGTCCGTTAGATAAACATTTAATTTTATTAAAATCGAAAATTAATATTTAGAGCCTGTGGGCTACAAAAATAGTCATTAAAGTAGCCGACTGGACTCAATTGTATGGCCGGCAGCCGGCGCTTGTGGAAAGCCCTGCATTCCGCGCAGAATATAGAATTGAATCAGCTCTGCGCATGCGCCGTGTGGCACAAAAAAATGGCAGCCACCATGAAGGAAGGAGATCTGGAGTTTTCAAACATTTGCTTAAGTATGAAATGGTATTCTAGTGAACAACAAAATAGTAAAGATTCAGAAAAACAAATCATTCAGTGATCATTTTAATAGTGTAATTTCATCCGAACTAGGCCTAACGGTCGATTTAGAACTACAAAAAGTCCGTGTGTCGGACATTTTAAGTACCTTTGTAAAAGTTTTGCAAATGTTGCAGTCAGCATTTAAAATGCTAACTTAAAGTTTTTGTACAAGTTTCAGTTGATTAAACTGTCATTTTATTAAATGTGTCTGCTTTTGTAATAAAGTACTGAAAGAAAAAGCAAACACAGCATTGCGATTTCTTATCCATCCATATATTTAAAAAAAAAAAAAATCCCTCCCTCCCGACTGAAAATTTTTTTGCTCACCCGGTGGACAGGAAACGGATTTTTTTTAAGGATGGCCGTGTGATGGATAATGTCGTAGGCACCCAAATTAAGGTCAAGCGCCCAAAATATGCTACCAAGAGTTAAAAAACAAAAAAACGAAATGTTGATTAAATAAACTTGGCTGCATAAAACCCAATGTCTTGGCTTTCTTCTTTACAAACAACAAAATTAGCGAGAATTAGCATGTATTTTTTGGAACTGACACAAACTCCGCACCGTTCCAGGGATCGAAACGGGAATTTGGGAGCACTAGTCCATTTGGACCAGTGCCTCTCAGAGGTACTGGTCCGAATGGAGTAGCACTGGTCCATATTTATAATTACAAATTTCAAGCCGATTTTATATATTTATTCCTATAATACAACCATATTATACATGAGTGATCAATTTCAACTGTCTATAAACTTCTTCCTCAGTCATCTCATTATCATCACAATCTTCGAAACCCTCATCCAGATCATCATCATCATCATCATCTATTGGGTCATACACCACATCATGCTGCGCCTCCTCGTCATCTTCATCTTCCACCTCCTCATTCTGTCTCTCCTGGGGCTCTGCATCTCCTGCCACATAGACTACTCCCTCTCATCACCTGCAGGCTGCTCTGGCTCATCATGCTTGTTGAGCGATATCCGTTTGTTTTGATAGCTGTCAGAAATGTCAAGCCAAGGACTTTTAAACTTCGCGGGGGTCTAATCTATCTGACCAATAGCGGTTCAAGTTACATTTGTCTTCACGGGCAGCAACGAAAATGAACGGGAAGAAACGAAACTTCGCGCAGCCATGCTGCATGTAGCGGTGTATACTGCGCACGTAAACAATATGGCGGCGCCCGCGTCTATGCCAACTTGACAAGTGTCTCACAAAATCTATTGAAATTATCGTAAAAAACGGTAAAATAGACCAAGTTCTGCTTAAAATGGGCGAGAATCGTTGATAGAAACCATTGAGGCAGTGAGTAGTTTGATATATATAGCGTGGCGAGCCAGTCGCCCACTCGGTCGAGTACATGTTGTCACTAGTCGCCCGTACCCTTTCCAACTCGCGTTGGTGAGTGGGCGACCGCCCGTTTCGATCCCTGCGTTCCCATGCTGTTCCAGGTTCGTCGAACTTGCCATAAGCCTCGCGCAGAGCATGAATTCTCCATCAACGGCGATCGGCACGCCATGAGTTTGTGGAGGAACGAGACTCGAGTACCAATGACCAGAGCGGGATTTCCATATTAGGTAAATCGTCGCTATCAGGTCAAAACCTGCTATGTGACATTTTTCCTTTTTTACAGGGGACGTAAAAAACTGAATAAAACTGAGATAATAAGCTGAGAAGCCAGTAAAAGTTGTTCTATTATTAGCTTGGCCAGTTAAATATCCATCAAAATAGCTAATTGCAGCATTATATTAGCGTAAATTGCAAAAAAAATCATCCTTGAGAATTGACCTAAATTGTCACAGAGCAGGTTTTGATCTGACAGTGACGAAATCTTCTTTTATATTGTTTTATAGAGGTTGGAAAACAGCTTTTAGGTGCATTACTGCCACCTTCTGGACTGGAGTGTGAACCAGAATGTTTCACACCCTATTGTGCTAAATTCTCCTAATAATTCCTGTATCATTAAAAAAACCTAAAAATAGCTCTATATCCCACATTATCTGACCTCAACTGCAATATCTCTCTGATACCTAGTGTCATATGATTTAAATCAGGTAAAGACTGAATAAAAGAGAGCTATTCGGGACACAACTGTGTGTATTTAAGATATAGATACAGCTTGCATCTTAAATACACACGGTTGTGTAAGCGTGGCTGGAATCAGTGACTTGGAGTTTGGTCCTCTTGTTGATGATAGTCTTAGGCTACATCCACACGACAACGGCAACGAGATGTTATTAAAAAAAATATCGCGTCCACATGGGCAACGGATCAGTAAAATATCAGGTACATATGGCAACGCAACGCTTGCTGAAAACAATGCAATACACATGCCACACCTCTAGGGGCGCTGTAAGACGGTCCCTTCGGAGACACCAGAACAATAGAAGTAGTAAGGACGCATGCGCATAAACTTATGAGTGAGACTTCATATTAGCCACAAAGTCAGAAAAATCTGTTCGTAAAATTACATTATAATGACCAAATACAATGAAAAGTATTTTTCCAGTCTCACCTGTGAAAGGTAATCCCATGTGATCTCGTTTGGACTGTAAACCTGTTGGTACAGTTAAACGCAGCACATGAATGAGGCATCTTTATTCTCCGCTTTGACCTATCCAATATGGCGGCGAGGATGACGTATGATTCTACGCGGAAGGCGGCGTCTTTAATGGTCTGGAATAAATTGAATGCTACACGCTGATGGATTAATTTGTTCTTCTACGCCCTTTTTGAGGAATGTATTGTAGGACTTAAACCAATATCTGAAGAGGTGAGATCGCTCCTTTTTTTCCCTATTTTTACTGGCGGGATTGACTCTGCCCTAAGGGCTATTCTCTCTCTCTCTCTCTCTCTCTCTCTCACTTTGCACCATTACACAATAAATATTCACAGTGAAAATATTTTGTAAGCGCGTTTCATGAACCAAGTTATAGGATTTGTTGACAACTCGCATCGAGTTCGTTACACTTCTACCCGGCGTGAAGCACTCACAGTCATGTGGTTGTGACGTCATCGTAAACAAATCCGTTCTACTCATCCAGACGACTTCGCAACGGCGCCGTTGCCAGATCTTTCCACTCTGGAACCCGTTCTCAAAAGATTTCGTTTTGCGGCACCCAAAACGCCGGTGCCGTGTGGACGCCAGGCCGAAACGATAAACAATTTTATCGGATTCACCTGAATCCGTTGCCGTGTGGACAGGGCCTTAGACACTGGCCTTTCATTTAAACTAAGATATTTTACCCGACTACATCCTGTGAATTGCACGGCCAGTTCTTGTGATGTGACTGAAAAACCTTTTGTGTCGCAGGTCTGCTACAGGTTCGTCTGTTTGATGGCAACAGTGCAGAACTTGCTTTTTCATTCCCAGGCTCTTTTCCTCCAGGCTCTCCTCAGGCCCCAACACATCTTTTAAATACTAACAACTGTATTCTAATTATTTCTGTCATGTACATCAAGAGGAATTAATGCTGTAAACATTTTGCAATAAAGGTAAAAATAATTCATAGATTTCTTTATTTATTCATAACTTTGTAGCTAAAAAAGCAGCAGCAGGTTTAAACACAGAGCGCTGGGAAAACAGCACTTTGCGCATGCCGAAAAGCCCAAATTACCCTGTACCACGACGGAAAAAGCCCAAATTCAGAAATACAGGGTGTAGCCTAAATTATGTAATTGAAAGGCCTGGTGTATATGCTTTAAAGTGCATATCCTGGACCAATTTCGTGTTTTTTTTATATGAAAGTATGTCCCTTTACAGGGGCGGCACGGTGGTGTAGTGGTTAGCGCTGTCGCCTCACAGCAAGAAGGTCCTGGGTTCGAGCCCCGGGGCCGGCAAGGGCCTTTCTGTGTGGAGTTTGCATGTTCTCCCCGTGTCCGCGTGGGTTTCCTCCGGGTGCTCCGGTTTCCCCCACAGTCCAAAGACATGCAGGTTAGGTTAACTGGTGACTCTAAATTGACCGTAGGTGTGAATGTGAATGATTGTCTGTGTCTATGTGTCAGCCTTGTGATGACCTGGCGACTTGTCCAGGGTGTACCCCGCCTTTCGCCCGTAGTCAGCTGGGATAGGCTCCAGCTTGCCTGCGACCCTGTAGAAGGATAAAGCGGCTAGAGATAATGAGATGAGATGTCCCTTTACACACTCATCCAGAAGGGTAATTTTGCACAAGGCCATCTGTCTACAGCAGAAAAAAATAAAATAACAAAACGCATCTGGAAAAATCCCAAGGGAGTCTGGAGCCAGATTCGTGACGTCACGTGCGGATGCGCCAGCAGGCTGAGAGAGCTTGCATGGATTCAGTGCACAGTCTGTGTAGACCAAGTTTAGCAGCGAGCGATTTTGCATTGAAATATGGAATTGTCACCTGAGCTTCTAAACGCATGGATTCATGTATCAATGCTCATCTATCTATCTATTGTTACTATATCTATTGTATCTATCTATTGTCTTTTCTACTTTTGCAACGGCCAAAAGATCGTTGAGGCGTCGATAACTATAGCCGCCGCTCTAGTTATCAAGTTGCTGTGGTATAAGAGGAATAAAACACTTCATGATGTGCATTATTATGACCAAAAAACCTAACATATCTGAAATATCCCTTATGATGCTCCCCATCCTCACCTGCTGCTTCCTGTCAGTCAGGAAATCACCCTAATGATGATGTGCATAATGTGTACACAGTGTAAATGCATGTATGAGAATACAATTTTACTTGACATTAATATGGGAGCATAACTGTGGAAAAAAGTTTAAAAACTATAGTCAGCCTTCACAGCCAGGCTAATTATACTTTATTTGGTAAAATGTTATCACATACGGTACCCGTTTCTGCAAACCTCTGCGTGTTCACCGATACGACTCTTTATCACAAAATCGATAATATAACATTTACTTACCAATTCCAGATAAATGGACTTTGAGTTTTATTCCGTTTAAGAAACCATTCACTCTTTCTACACAGCTTTCGGTTCCTTTGTTGTTGCTGTGTCTTGTATCCCAGAATGCTTTGGAAACAGCGCCTGAGTCCAGCCAATCAGGTGCGCTGCCTCGGAATTACGCAGCCAATCAAAAGCTCAGACGTGATTACCAAGCTCCCCCGTCCCGCCCTCCACTCTTATTCTTCTCGCGAGGAAATGCAGGAGGAAAACATGAGGTCATAATTTACACGAGGCACAAAACAAAGGTGAGAGCAACTTTATTGTAATTATTATTAAATATCATATTACTGACGGCCTTTTTATATTTGTTGTCTTCTTAAAATGCACGTGTTCCGTGAACAGGGTAAATATTGTAGAGCCGGTGTGGTTCTCGCTCTTGGGACTTGCATGAACACACACACACACACACACACACAGTCTCAAATCCCATCACAGCACAACCTGTTGTTTTATTCACACCTCCCCCCCAATCTCAGTCTCCAATCCGAGTTGTTGATTATTTTCCTATTGCATCACACCCTGTTGTTTTATTCTAATACATACATACTGTCTCATGTTCCAATCTTAGAGTTATTGATTTTCTTGTAATTAGAATCATGTTTATTGGCCAAATATGTTCTCACACACAAGGAATTTGGTTCTGGCAGTTGGTGTCTCTAGCAATACAGGGAAGGGTGGAAAAATTTTATACAGAGATCACACTATTCGTAAAATCACACATGTTGAAATTTATGGATCTGGTCAAATTCAGAACAGCACAAACAATGTACAAAGCAAGAAATAATCTATTGCCAAAAATATACAAGGAATGTTTAGTGAGAGAGAGGGGGGATATAATCTAAGGGGAGACCTACATTTTAAAAAACCAAAGGTTCAAACAAATATGAAAAACATGTGCGTATCGAGCTGTGGGGTGACTTGATGGAACAGACTGGAGACAGAAATAAAACAAAGTGCAAATATAAATCTGTTAAAAAAAGGTACAAAAAATATTTTAAACAAGTACATGGAAGAGGAAGTATGTTAACGGAGGATGATGAGGGATAAATAGAATAGGGTTGATTGTTATATTAGAACTAACTTAGTATATGGTATATATTTATTTATGGGGATAGTTTATATCTTCATAGTTACAAGGATAGGTATGTAGTAGATATTTATTTTTGTAATTATATATTTATATAGATATTTATGAAGTGTATATGGTATATATTTTTATTTTTGTAATTATTTATATAGATATTTATGAAGTGTGTGTATATATGGTATGTAGTATATATTTATTTTGTAATTATATATTTATATAGATATTCATGAAGTGTATATATGGTATATCTTTATAGGTGTATTAATGTAGTTTGGATTTCGGGGTAGTTAAAAAGGGGTGGGAAATTAAAAAAGTATTGTATTTCTTCCCACTCCTTTTTCGAACAATGTGTGGTGTATTGTAATGTCTTAGCTCTTTATTTTATTTAGGTTTTTTTGTCACTTTCTCGTTGTCTTTCTTTTGTATGTACAAATAGTTACATTTTTTTTATACATGTTTGAAATAAAAATAAATTCATTCAAAAAAAAATTCATTTCATATATATAAAGTGTGTATGTAATGTAAAATATGGACAATATACACTACACAATGCACTAAATATGCAATCTACAATAACTATTATAACTTGTATACAATATGCATAATACACCTATATTATATTAATATATAATTATTCTCTTCTCTAATTGCCATATTAGAGAAGAGAATAATTATAATAGATTTTAGATTTTAGTAAAAACATTTTATTCAGAACTGCTTATGAACACTAATTATATTTTCTATAATCCATTATCAGTCTTTGAATTATTTTCATTCACATATTCATATATAGTTGTATTATTGAATTTTAAATTTGTAAATATTTTAAAGTTAGCAATTTATTGTAATTTATTTATTTGGAATTTGTAAGGCGCATTTGATCATATATACATGATATGCGCGGTATAAATAATAAAGATTATTATTATTATTATTAAAGATTATTATACAATATCGGTCATCTAAATATCTATCTATATAATAAATACTAATATATACAATATCTATATTATGCATAATATCAATAATATACTGTTTTATTGTATACATTATAAAAATGTATGCTATCTACAATATCAACAGTACACCATATACAGACAATGTGCAGGATATTTACAGACAGTATACTAAAAAACTATAACAGCACACCCTGTTGTGTTTTATTCTAACACACATACGGTCTCAGTCTCCAGTCTCAGAGTTGTTGATTATTTTCCTATAACACCACACTGTGTTGTTTTATTCCTTACTCTCAGGACACTTCTGTTAAATTCTAACTCAGCTGCTCACAAGGTGTTGATTTAGATTTCTCTAACAAAAGATCTGACATTAGTTCTGGCTGTAACTCATGTCAGACTTATAAACATGGACTTGTATCACACTCACTCACTCGCATAATCTAAGCCCACTAATAAACGGATTTTAAAAATGTCTGTCTTAATATTTTTAACAAAGCATGTAAGCACTGAAATGAAGTTTGTTGTAAGGAGATGAGTTTCAGCTGTCTGTGCTTTATAGCAGTCATTTTTCTGACACCGAAGAGTCCTCAGGACATAATTTAGTGTGTTCTGGTTTTAATGTGACATTACCTAAATTCAAGAGTGAGAATAAAGAGATGCTGTTGAAGGAACGACTGTTTATAGCTGCTAGAAAGTAAGTGATAACAGGATCTAGCTTGTCTCACAGACAGTCCACACCATTAAATGTAACTATAAATGGATAAAAAGCATAGTGGAGTTCATTCATTCATAAATAAATAAAAAAAAATCAGTAATTAATATGGCTTATACTTTTATAAAGGAGTAAAACTCTATAAAATAATCTCCTTTGGAGTGTTCAGGAGTCTCCCTGACGATCATCATGGATTATATTTCTCGTGCAGCGTGAAAAAGGACTCCGACATCAATACAGCTGTTCAACACAGTGTGTGATGAAAGTGTGCAAAAGGTCAGCTGCCTCACACACTTCAACAGTTGTTAAAGGAACAGTCCACCGTACTTCCATAATGAAATATGCTCTTATCCGAATTGAGACGAGCTGCTCCGTACCTCTCCGAGCTTTGCGCGACCTCCCAGTCAGTCAGACGCAGTCAGACGCGCTGTCACTCCTGTTAGCATTGTAGCTAGGCTCAGTATGGCCAATGGTATTTTTTGGGGCTGTAGTTAGATGCAACCAAACTCTTCCGTGTTTTTCCTGTTTACATAGGTTTATATGACCAGTGACGTGAAACAAGTTCAGTTACACAAATTGAAACGTCTGAAATATCTGAGCTCCGTATCAATGCGCTGCCGAAGCGCGCAGAAGGTGTTAGTACGCCTGTCATTGTAGTGCAGACTTTCCATAGCATAGAAAATCGCTACGTTTCAATTTGTGTAACTGAACTTGTTTCACGTCACTGGTCATATAAACCTATGTAAACAGGAAAAACGCGGAAGAGTTTGGTCGCATCTAACTACAGCCCCAAAAAATACCATTGGCCGTGCTGAGCCTAGCTACATTGCTAACAGGAGTGACAGCGCGTCTGACTGCGTCTGACTGACTGGGAGGTCGCGCAAAGCTCGGAGAGGTACGGAGCAGCTCGTCTCAATTCAGATAAGAGCATATTTCATTATGGAAGTACGGTGGACTGTTCCTTTAACAACTGTTGAAGTGTGTGAGGCAGCTGACCTTTTGCACACTTTCATCACACACTGTGTTGAACAGCTGTATTGATGTCGGAGTCCTTGTTCACTGCACCTTGGCACGTTTGGACTTGATCTAAATTAAACCAGCCTCATTATAATATCTTGCATGTTGAGCTGTTGAATGCCATCTCATAGTTGGTGATAAAAAAAAAAAAAAATAATGCACAAGTATGGAACGTCATCAGTGGAACCAACCATGTGTTCTTGTTGGCGTTCTACACTGCAGGGTTGGTTTTAGAGTGAGCCAGTCTGATCTGTTCTTGGGACAATGCTTATTATTATTATTATTATTATTATTATTATTACAGTGGGGCAAAAAAGTATTTAGTCAGTCACCAATTGTGCAAGTTCTCCCACTTAAAAAGATGAGAGGCCTGTAATTTTCATCATAGGTATACCTCAACTATGAGAGACAAAATGAGAAAAAAAAAATCCAGAAAATCACATTGTCTGATTTTTAAAGAATTTATTTGCAAATTATGGCAGAAAATAAGTATTTGGTCAATAACAAAAGTTCATCTCAGTACTTTGTTATATACCCTTTGTTGGCAATGACAGAGGTCAAACGTTTTCTGTAAGTCTTCACAAGGTTTTCACACACTGTTGCTGGTATTTTGGCCCATTCCTCCATGCAGATCTCCTCTAGAGCAGTGATGTTTTGGGGCTGTCGCTGGGCAACACGGACTTTCAACTCCCTCCAAAGATTTTCTATGGGGTTGAGATCTGGAGACTGGCTAGGCCACTCCAGGACCTTGAAATGCTTCTTACGAAGCCACTCCTTCGTTGCCCGGGCAGTGTGTTTGGGATCATTGTCATGCTGAAAGACCCAGCCACGTTTCATCTTCAATCCCCTTGCTGATGGAAGGAGGTTTTCATTCAAAATCTCAAGATACATGGCCCCATTCATTCTTTCCTTTACACGGATCAGTCGTCCTGGTCCCTTTGCAGAAAAACTGCTCCAAAGCATGATGTTTCCACCCCCATGCTTCACAGTAGGTATGGTGTTCTTTGGATGCAACTCAGCATTCTTTCTCCTCCAAACACAACAAGTTGAGTTTTTACCAAAAAGTTCTATTTTGGTTTCATCTGACCATATGACATTCTCCCAATCCTCTTCTGGATCATCCAAATGCTCTCTAGCAAACTTCAGACGGGCCTGGACATGTACTGGCTTAAGCAGGGGGACACGTCTGGCACTGCAGGATTTGAGTCCCTGGCGGCGTAGTGTGTTACTGATGGTAGCCTTTGTTACCTTGGTCCCAGCTCTCTGCAGGTCATTCACTAGGTCCCCCCCGTGTGGTTCTGGGATTTTTGCTCACTGTTCTTGTGATCATTTTGACCCCACGGGGTGAGATCTTGCGTGGAGCCCCAGATCGAGGGAGATTATCAGTGGTCTTGTATGTCTTCCGTTTTCTAATAATTGCTCCCACAGTCGATTTCTTCACACCAAGCTGCTTACCTATTGCAGATTCAGTCTTCCCAGCCTGGTGCAGGTCTACAATTTTGTTTCTGGTGTCCTTTGACAGCTCTTTGGTTTTGGCCATAGTGGAGTTTGGAGTGTGACTGTTTGAGGTTGTGGACAGGTGTCTTTTATACTGATAACGAGTTCAAACAGGTGCCATTAATACAGGTAACGAGTGGAGGACAGAGGAGCCTCTTAAAGAAGTTACAGGTCTGTGAGAGCCAGAAATCTTGCTTGTTCGTAGGTGACCAAATACTTATTTTACCGAGGAATTTACCAATTAATTCATTAAAAATCCTACAATGTGATTTCCTGGATTGTTTCCCCCCATTCTGTCTCTCATAGTTGAAGTGTACCTATGATAAATTACAGGCCTCTCTCATCTTTTTAAGTGGGAGAACTTGCACAATTGGTGGCTGACTAAATACTTTTTTGCCCCACTGTATGTGCATTGTCTCTAGTGCTCCCCTAATTCCAAACTTGGAGCCAGCCCTTCAGTTAAAACTCAACTACATCTTTCTGATCGTTAGTGCCAAAACATTTACCTGACCTTTATTTGAAAGACTGTTCACCTCCAGATGATTAAATTGTACTACCCAATCCACCACGCTTCTTTGTGCAGCTATGGAGGACCTTCAAGACTTGAGTTTCGGTGTTCCTAGTGCCATGAGTCTCGCTGATGAACTAAGTAAGTACTTTTTTTTTTTTTCCCCCCCTTAATATTCCATTCCCATTACATTACAGGCATTTAGCAGACGCTGTTATCCAAAGCAACATATGGTACAGGAAGTGCAAAAGTCAGGTACACAAAGTGCTGAATTTGTAGACAATAGAGTTCTAGTGCCAACTGAACAAGTGATAGAATAACACGGAGTGTAATATTGTGTTGAAGTAGCAGTCAACAAACAACCAAGGAAAACAAGCCAACCATACAAATGAGTTGACAAAGTACAACTAAATGGAGAAAAATAAAACCCGAGTCAAGTCAAGTTTACTTGTATAACGCTTTTACCAGCGGACATTGTTGCAAAGCGGCTTTAGAGAAAATTAGACTTTAAACATATGAGCTAAAGTTATCCCAGCCGTTATCCGTACCTGTTTATCCTGTGCAGGGTCACGGGTATGCTGAAGCCTATCCTAGCTAACTATGATACCCTGGACAAGTTGCCAAATCATCCCAGGGCTGACACGTGGAGACAAACAACTATTCGCATTCGCACCTACAGTCAATTTAGAACTACCGATTAACCTAAGGCCAAACAAAAAAAATACTTTGTTTCCGGTTACCTGACTGACACCCCCCCAGTGATTCCGACGCTCTCTTAGTCTACAAAACGTTCATGCGATGCACACAGCGTGGTTGTCCCTGGTCATAGACCAATGTCTGTACGTTATGCATAGCGCAAGTGTCTCTTGCATCATAAACGGCCGATTGTACGCATGCGCATGACTACCTCGAACAGGAAGCAACGAAAATGGCGGTGGTTTGTGTGCGGAAAGATGCGTGTCTTGCACATCACAAGCCCAGTCTTAGGGCGTATTCACACCTATGTTGTTTGGTCCGGACCAAACGACTAAACGAACCAAATTTCCCTTGGTCCGGACCTTTTGGGTTGGTCTGAATACAAACCACCGAACTCTGGTCCGGACCAAACAAGCAGACCGAGACCGAGCTGCAAGGTCGGACTCGGTCCGGACCAAAGGAACTCTGGTGCGGACCTTTTGGAGGTGTGAAAGCAGACCGGACCTAATCTGACAGTTTTGCTTTTTTGTACCTCGGGAGCTTCTGTCGTTTGTCGAGCATTATGGGAAACAGAGTCTTGACACTCCACCGCAAAGTGCAAACACTGTTTCGGTTGTCAAGGGAACCTTACAACAGTCGTTCAGTCATTCAGACCAGTGGTAGGCTAGACTACAGAGTACAAAAAATGAGTAGGGGGCAAACGTGGGCCGAGGAAGAAACGCGTACCCTTGTGGATATATGGGCAGATGTCCACATATCTGAGCTTTTGAAGAGAACACACAAAAATGCTGATGTTTTTTGCTGTATTCAGTGAGAAAATGAAGGAGAAGGGGTTCACGCGCTCCCCAGAACAATGTCGGCTAAAAGTGAAGAAACTCCGTCAGACCTACATTAAAATCAGGGACGTTCTTTCAAAAAGTGGCGGTACTAGCGACGCAAAAAAGAAATTCATCTATTGCGTGAAGAGCCAGAACTGTCACAACATGATGTGCGCTCATCAGCGCTATCCTCCGTAGCCGCCTTGCCCTTTGAAGTCGTCGTTGATAAATTACTTGTACAACAGCATAGTAATCGCACAATTGTGAAAACAGTAAACACTGGAAAAAGCATATAGCTTTGATGACATTAAAAAGAATAACAGCACGGAAAGCCTCCATGACTACTTTTGAACTTAACGCTTTGTGCGCGTGTCGTCTCTGACCAATAGCTGAACGACCTCAGGGCGCGTGGCTTTGTTGACAGATTTTGGTCCGCTTACTAAAATGTACAGTGTGAAAGCGAACCGCATCAAAATGAAAAAATAAAAAAAAAAACATTTGGTTCGGACCAAAGCAAGTGAACTATCGAACTATCCTGGTCTGAATACACCCTTAGACAAATTGTCACTAGAAAAAGAGACATTTAAAGACATTGAAGATTTGTTAGCTTGTACCAGTAGTTCTAGAGTAAATATAGAAATCATCTACACGAAGCATCAGTTGACACACCGACACCAAACAGCACTCACCGTGTTGTTGTCAGAGTTCGAGTACTACCCCCCGAACATTTTCTTGCCTCAGTTTGTGGTGTCAGAAAGCCTCTCAACTGTGCAGATCCTGTTGAAATAGCTGACGACTATAGAAGTGGTTTTGGAAGAACAGACATTTGTCCACATTGTCTTAAAGACTCTGTGTTAAACCAGATCTGAGAAAAAGATTGAGTTATTGAAGTATGTGATGAGTGCCTTCAAAAAGGCATAAAAGACATTTGCTACAGGCCATATGGGAAGTAGACATTGAACAGCTGATCTTTACAGTTCAACGCACATGTTCAGTGTGAGAAGTTTGTGTATGGTTCGAAATAAATCTTTGAAAAGTGTTCTTTAGTGCTTATTTATGAAAACAGAATACCTGCAAACATGCATTCAAACAGAGTGCTGGGTATTTTATTGTGAATATTGGGGGGGGGAGAGTGGTGATAGCCATGGAAACATATTTTCCAAAAAAAAAAATCCCTACTGACCTACCCTAATTTTTCAAGGCATGTAATAGGAAACAATTTTTTTTTCTTTTTTTTTTGGCCTAACCTGTGTGTCTTTGGACTGTGGGGGAAACCGGAGCACCCGGAGGAAACCCACACAGACATGGGGAGAACATGCAAACTCCGCACAGAAAGGCCCTCGTGAGCCACTGGGCTTGAACCCAGAACCTTCTTGCTGTGAGGTGGCAATGCTAACCACTGCACCACCGTGCTGCCTAATTTTATCCTTAATAAATGTATTCATTTATCCCTAATGAGCAAGCCTGTGGCGACGGTGGCAAGGAAAAACTCCCTCACATGACATGAGGAAGAAACCTTGAGAGGAACCAGGCTCATCTGGGTGATAGCATGATTATAAATGACTGGCTTTTATAAGTGTGTCCTGTGTAGTCACAAAGTACAACTGTGTAACCAGGAAAATCATTATGGTTTTAGCATGAAATCTATTTAGTCATGAAGACCAGGCAAGACAGTGCACAGCCTGGGTTGGTCAAGATGGCTACACAACTAACTAGCATTTCAACTAGTTATTTAGGTCCGTTAAACATATTTGAGGTGGTTGGGGAAACCTACTGGGTATTGCTCTGGCAAACAGCGAGAAATTGGGGTTTGGTCCAAAATTGAGTCTTTCTACCGGTTACATACTTTGACTCTTTCACTTTAAAGGGCACATCTTGGGTAAATTCAGGAGCAAGATCAATGTAATTCTCCTATTTTATATTAAACTTTGGTTTTGCATTTTGTGCAGTTTTTTTTACCTTGCGCAATACTAGAAAAATTCAGTTGAAATCAAGCCATTTGAGGCGAATTGGTCCGCCTCTGAAAAATTTGGCATTTGGATTTCCTGGCAAACGTTGATTTTCGTGACGTCACGTGCGGGATGCCTCCCTCTGAATTCTACGTCAGCGTTGGTTTGTTTATGAGGAAACGACCTGGTGGTTTTCTGCAAATTTCTTCAACGTTATCACATAATTATTAAAATGGTTAACAAATGTATCGTAGGAGGGTGTAGCAACACCAATCTTGATGGGATTAGTACTCATCGTTTCCCAAAAGACCGGACAATGAGAGAGAAACGGGAGCGCTTGGTCTACACAGGCTGTGCACTGAAACCGTGTAAAGCTCTCGCAGCCTGCTGGCGCTTCCGCAGATAACGTCACGAATCTGGCTCCAGACTCCCTTAGGATATTTCCAGACGCGTTTTGATGTTTTATTTTTTTCTGCTGTAGACAGATGGTCTTGTGCAAAATTACCCTTCTGGATGAGTGCGTAAAGGGACATACTTTCATATATATATATATATATATATATATATATATATATATATATATATATATATATAAAAAAAAACGAAATTGGTCCAGGATATGCACTTTAAAGGTGCTATATGTAAGAATTAGCCACCTCTCGAATTCATACTCCAAACAATTAGGGGGCAGTATATCACCAGGAATTTGGGGTGTCCACCCCATTGTTAGGAACAAGGGAATGCACAGTCCCACCATCCCCCTCTCAAAGAATCATCACTCAGTGAACATAGTGTAAAACAATTTTTTTTAGTTGATTCACTACTGGTTTCATACAATCCAGCTTTGAGTCATCAGGGTTTTTATTTATTTATTTATTTTATTTATTTTAGCCAACTACTAACTGACAGCAGGGCAAAATTGAACCAAACTGCTGAAACTCTTAGAACTGGTCAAGATAGCACTGCTATCTTATCTTCACATGCGGCGTCAGCCTGTAGCTTATGCTTGCTTAGCTCAGGTTTTAACAAGAAATAGCCTCTGCGAAACCATATATTCATGCCATTGGGATTTTTTTTTTTTTGTGGGGTTTGTGTTGGTGTTAGTTGCACTAAAGAGCCATTTTGAATCATCCAAACAAGGTCAGGACTCTTGGTTTGCTTCATAAAAATGCTAATTGAGCTAGTCACATACAGCTATCCTAACTGGTCTGGACCATAAATGGTTAACTTAACCATGTTATACAAGCCAACGTTAGCATTAACAGCTGTTAATACTTACCAGTTTAGAAGAAATGTTGCAAGTTCAGCATCAAACTTCATTCCTTTCCAGTCAAGAGCTGTCTCCAGCTGTGGAAAGCAACGCCAATAGCAGTCGTTTTGCTTTTATTCACTTGTTAATTCTGACGCCAATCCCTGACTTGCAAGTGACGTCAAAGCAAAATAGAAACCCGGATGTCAGCCATGTTGGTGGATATACAAATGCAGGTTCAAGCGACATTCTGTATAAAACATAGTCACGTGTGCGCAACTCTGTTTTTCCACTGCTTTAAGTGTTCTTTTGGCTATACCATATCTTTGTGCTGTTATACGGTTGTGGTGACAACAGTACTCGTGACCGTGGCACATTCCGATTTTTTTAGAATTCCGTCTGTGATTCGGAAAGAGGGCGAGGAAACTCTGAGGCTTAGTACGGAGAGGAGACGGGCACGGCTGAACAACATCGGCAGGGCTGATCTAACAGAGGCTAAAACCAAAACAGCTCGTGTTTGCAGTAATCATTTTATTTCCGGTGAGATTCAAAAGGTTTCTCGATAATATCGTGGAAGAATTTTATTTCGTGTTGCTAGAATTTTGCTATAAAATGAGCGTTCTCTTATCGTGGTTCACTCTGTTGTTTATAATTTTAACATTTGTATTACCATTTCGCTTCTAGCACCAGCAAAATTATACGATAGAAACAATCCAGACTGGGTACCCACTCAGAAAATGGGCTATGTTTCATCCAAGGTCAGACTTGATTCTTCAGCAGCCAAACCAGATAGAATGCGATATCTGGGTACTCGATGGTCGCCAGAAGCATCTTCAGAAAAGTCAGACTTTTTAAATAATATGGATTAAAACCACACACATCTATCTTCTCTTTTTATCGAATCTTTGCTTGACCGTTCAAATCGTGGTAATACTGAGAAAATTCAGCACTGTTTACAGACACGCTTTCAGCGGCTGCCATCCTAGTTGCTTTATATATCCATCATCATAGCGGACGCTCATGACCTAGCACGTTTTGATCATGTGGTTGCAAGTCATCTATAGCCATTTCCAGCACCAAACGCTCCAACAATGTTGCCAACTTTGAGACTTTGTCGCTGGATTTAGTGAACTTTTAGACCCCTTTTGTGGCTTTAATTCAAGAAGATCCTAGCAACAAATCAAGTGACCTTTTTTCAGCATATGTTAGTGACCAACTTGAATTCAGTATATCTCTCCAGCCAGATCACATCACTGCTGGATGCTGTTATACGAGATTAGAAAGCAGGTTTATTCGACTCCCCATCAGTGTGTAACGCCTGACTGACTTCTTCATGCTCACATTGTTGACTGAGAGCAGACTGGATGCTCCAGTGACTTATTGCCTCTTGAGGTACAAAATGGTATTGCGAGACACACGGACCATCCTGCTTGGGGCAAGCTGGTTAGCTAACTTCAGTGGATATCTCTGCGACACAATACGAAGGCGTCTTCGACATAACGTCAAAACTGTTTTCACATTTTGTCGATAATTTTGAGGAACTATGAGCAGGCTTTCATCTAAACCGAGGAACAGGGGCGCTGCGCCCTCTTACTCTCGGCGTGCGCCCCCTTACCGAAATGCCGATTGAACCCCAAGTCACATTTAGGCCATGCACTTATATGCTACTGCACAACATGCAATCTTTCTCAAAACGATCTTTTCTCCATGAAAACATCCCAGCAACACCACGTGACAATGTGTCTGATCATCAAATACGTTATAATTACTCCAAAAATATTCCAATCATAGTAGATACACCGCCAGACAGTGCAAAAACAATCCGAATTGGCGTTTTCCAGACTGAGGCGCCATGTTGTTTAGTTGTTTACTTGTCGTGGCTGCTCTCGTGAGATTTGACATGGGTTACGTACAAGGTCAGCTGACTTGTAGAGCGAGATTTCTCGAGACTGAATGACCTTTCACCCACCAGCGCGGGAACTTTTGACAGAAGTAGTTCGCGAGTTGTTTTTGTTGGCACTTGGGCATTTAAAGATGTCGTCCCGCGGCACGAAACGGAAGAAAGCCAAAGACTGTCCGGGGCAGAAGAAGATTACTTCTTTCTTTTTCAATGTTGACAGACAATTTGTTACAATTTCCCTCTCAGATAGCCTCAGAATGTCCCGTTGTAGCCTCAATTTTTCAAAGGCTTCGCACGGCGGAGGGGGGGACGGACAACCGGCACCCCCCACCCCCCGCTTCGCTTCCTCACCATGGTAAGCGCTCTCATACTAAATTTTTCTAGAAAAAACCCTCATGAGGATTGGCACATTCTGTTGATAAACTATTCGCCCCTTTACCATATTCCACAATCCACTGCGCGGTTGGGAACGTCCAGTGGCCAGGCCCAGGCTGCTGATAACTGTGCAAAAACCAATATTGGGCTTTATAATCAGTTTCGATGTTCAAATATTATTATAGATTTACATTGTCTCACAGATTTTTTTCAAGATTAATGCTGCTCTGAATGATTGCACATTTACAGTTTGTCATCAATGTAAATTTGTCATCAAGGGTTTCGATGTTCAAATATCGGATACAAGCTGAAATGTGAGGTTATTAGATTACTTTCATGTCTGTCTAGTTACTGGTTCCATGGTATTTTTCATCAGCATAGAAGCTTTTAATCAGTCATCCTTATATTCTCGCCCATACAGCCATTTCACACTCTGCATTGTTTACATGAAATACATGTTCCAACTACTCAGCACGAAAACTCTGGCCAACAGCATTAACAGTGTACATTTATATTGATGACAAATTGTAAATGTGTAATTTTGAGCAGTATCTCATCTCATTATCTCTGGCCGCTTTATCCTGTTCTACAGGGTCGCAGGCAAGCTGGAGCCTATCCCAGCTGACTACGGGTGAAAGGCGGGGTACACCCTGGACAAGTCGCCAGGTCATCACAGGGCTGACACATAGACACAGACAACCATTCACACTCACATTCACACCTACGCTCAATTTAGAGTCACCAGTTAACCTAACCTGCATGTCTTTGGACTGTGGGGGAAACCGGAGCACCTGGAGGAAACCCACGCGGACACGGGGAGAACATGCAAACTCCACACATGCCCCTTTTCCACCAAAGCAGTTCCAGGGCTGGTTCGGGGCCAGTGCTTAGTTTGGAACCGGGTTTTCTGTTTCCACTGACAAAGAACTGGCTCTGGGGCCAGAAAAACCGGTTCCAGGCTAGCACCAGCTCTTTGCTGGGCCAGAGGAAAGAACCGCTTACGTCAGTGGGGGCGGAGTTGTTAAGACCAACAACAATCGCAAGACCGCGAAAGGTTGCCATTTTTAAGCGCCGAGAAGCAGCAGCTGTACAAACGTGAAGTCATCCATTATTTGTTGTTGTTGTTGCTGCTTCTTCTCCGTGTTGTTGCTTCGATATTTGCGCCAAGGTTTATGCAAACGCAGCAACGTAACTGACGTATACAGCGACGTAATGACGTGGCTCCCCTTAGCACCATGAGCTATGGAAAAGCAAACTGGTTCTCAGCTGGCTCGCAAGTTGAACGAGTTGTGAACCAGCACCAGCACTGGCCCCGAACCAGCCCTGGAACTGATTTGGTGGAAAAGGGGTAACAGAAAGGCCCTCGCCGGCCACGGGGCTCGAACCCGGACCTTCTTGCTGTGAGGCGACAGCGCTAACCACTACACCACTGTGCCGCCCCTGAGCAGTATTAATCTTGAAAAAAATCTGAGACCATACAAACCTGTAATAATATTTGAACATCGAAACTGATTTGATTTGATTGATTGATTGATTATATAGCCCAATATTGGTTTTTGTATCGTTATCAGCAGCCTAGGGCTGGCTACTGGAAGTTACCAACCACGCAGTCTATTGTGGGATATGGTAAAGGGGAAATATTGTCTTTTACTTTTGAACTTTGCCTTGGCTGCCTGCCTGCAAGATCACGCTGGATAACGAGCCAGTTTAACAAATGCAGAAAATGCATTTGGTTTACCTGAAGTTGTCTAAAACTTTGCTAGTTAAGTATGATTTCCTCGCACAGTGAACTTCATGCTGTGATCTGGTTGTTGGATAGTTGCGTGCTGTAGTGAAACGGACATAAGCTTATCTAATTACAAGTCATATTTATCCTGGCTCTAAAACAGGGTTTCTGTGGAGCATTACATGGATTTTGTGAAAATTAAGGCCTTAATTGGCATTAAAAAGCATTAAATTTGATTCCCAGTAGCATTAAAAATTCTTTCGGTAGTTTTCAAGAAAAATGTTTGTTTTGAATATATGGGGTATATTCGGTGCAGAATTGCCGTAACACTGGATCTTTGGACAGTGGCGGGCTGGACCGGGAGGAGGAAAACTTAGAGCAGCGAAGAAATGGGAAAATGCAAATTCCAGCAAAAGTGGCTGGAAAATTAGGAATTCAGGACATGGTTGCAGCCTGTTGATGGTCAAGATGGAGAAGGATTTTGCAGTGTTTGTTTAAAAAATAAATAAAATAAATAAGCTTGGTACAATGGGTGTCGATATCGGACTGCATGTGAGATTTGACAGCCACAAATCAGCTGTAAAAGGCAGACAGCAGTTAACTGCGTCTAGTTACTTTTCTGTGACCAACAAAGGAACGTCTTCAGCACCTACTACAACCACCACAAACAACACAACTGCTGCTGTAGTGACCACCGCTTCCAGCGGAGCCGCTACCGTCAGAAAATCGAGTGACCTTCGAGCATCGTTTGGCTCGAATGCGACGCTGCAGGTGGAGGTGCTCTGGTGTCTGAACACTGCCGTGCAGCACCACTCGTACGTATCCAATGAAGGCGTTTCTGAGTTATTCCAGACAATGTTTCCGGATTCAGAAATGGCCAAATCTTTCACCTGTGGAAAGGACAAAACCAGCTACATTTTAAAGTTTGGACTTGCCCCATACTTCAAAAATGAACTGATTTCTGCAGGCCGAAAACAAATCGAGCACGCTCATGGCTCAAATGATTACAAAATTGAACACTCAAAGGAAGAGATATAGGGACAAATGTAACGAACTGAAAAATGTCGAGTCCGTGTTGGAATCAAAAGCTAGCGAACTAAGGCACATGCATTAATCCTCTTCTGTACAAAAAAAAAAAAACCCTGTGTAATTTCTGTAGCACTTGATTTTGCATACACGACGTTTCAGACTTTAAATTTTTCGATTCAATTTTATTTGTATAGTGCCAAATCATAAAATAGATTTATCTCAAGGCGCTTTACAATAAGTTGAGTTTCCAGAGGTTTTCTCTTAGTGTGTGTGTGTTTGGTTTTATTTACACACACACACACACACACACACACACACACACACACACACACACACACACACACAGTGGTGCTTGAAAGTTTGTGAAACCTTTAGAATTTTCTATATTTCTGCATAAATATGACCTAAAACATCAAATTTTCACACAAGTCCTAAAAGTAGATAAAGGAGAACTCAGTTAAGCAAATGAGACAAAAGTATTATACTTGGTCATTTATTTATTGAGGAAAATGAGCCAATAGAGATCTTGCAGTCACGTGACCGGAAAGTACACAGACGCCATCTTGTCGGGCAACAACACAGCTGAATACTGCTGCACTCGTGTACAGAATGGATCACTTTCAACCGACGGACTACACGGCTCATTTTTCTAATGCACAGATAATTAGATATATGTCTAAAATAAACAGTCTACAGATTTGTGACCCTTATGGCTTACCGGACGGAGTTTTCACGACCGTGTCAGTGGATATTTAACTGCCGGAGGTGGATTACCCATATGTGTATAATTACCTAATCAACTTTCCTTCGCTGTTCAGTGGTGAAGCACTGCGTGCTTATAAATCTCTGGAGAGTTATCTCTACACAAATTCAGGATTTGTCAGCCCCCCTAAGATGTGGCATCTTGTAAAGAAGAAAAAAACTATTGTCATTGGCCGGGTAAGTCACTTAACTGATGCTAGATATATCAGTAGTATCTAGCATAGCACTGACCAGCCGATTACGGTTGAATATTTTATATTATCAGTTAGATCAAGTATCAGTAGTCTATCACTATTACTGTATATATGGTAAACCTGCTTAATGAAATAAAAACGTATTTGTCCAGTTTAATTTCCTTAGTTTTTACCTTAATTAGCAATACTGATAAATCATAATTCTTAGAATTAAAGATGTGTGGGCATATATATTTATTTATAAGTCCTTATAAGGATTGATCCTTATATTTATAAGGATTTACTACTAAGACAGTGGTAAATTCTTATAAGTTCTTTACTGTTTTTTTTCGTACCACACCGCTAAAGACCCAATCCACCCCCCCGCCCCAATCCTCTTTTCTCAGGCTCCCACTTCCCGGAATTTTTTTATTAGAGCAAGTCATAAACTTATGCTGCAAATAACCACATGGATATACTGAAATAAATACATGACGAACCTGAGATGAAATGGTCACTGCACAGTCGCCAGTGATCGCTCCTTCCAGTCGGTACCCATGCCTTGTTCTTGTTGTTTGGATCAGCCCGGCCGATAGCAGCAATCCATTTTGCGCGCCTGTCAGGGTCCCATGGCAGCCTATGAAACTTTCTTCCTGTTTTCTGACCTCTCCTGTTGTGGCATTTATATGCCATGCAAGTATCCGGCATTGTGGCACGGTAATTTTTGAATATTTCGGCAAAAAAAAAATGAAAGTCAGCGTCGGAAAGGCGGCGGAAATATGGCGCTTGACCGCCAAGATGGCGTTTGTCTACAATCTGGAGCGGATGTGACGTCACATGCAAGTGCTCCATATTACATATCTGTGAGTGGCAAAAGTATGTGACCCTTTGCTTTCAGTATCTGGTGTGACCCCCTTGTGCAGCAATAACTGCAACTAAACGTTTGTGGTAACTGTTGATCAGTCCTGCACACCGGCTTGGAGGAATTTTAGCCCATTCCTCCGTACAGAACAGCTTCAACTCTGGGATGTTGGTGGGTTTCCTCACATGACCTGCTCACTTCAGGTCCTTCCACAGCATTTCAATTGGATTAAGGTCAGGACTTTGACTTGGCCATTCCAAAACATTAACTTTATTCTTCTTTAACCATACTTTGGTAGAATGACTTGTGTGCTTAGGGTCGTTGTCTTGCTGCATGACCCACCTTCTCTTGAGATTCAGTTCATGGACACATATCCTGATTAGTGCTGCGTACCTAAACTCACATTCAGGTCCGGATTCAAGTCCAGAGGTTCAGGTCCGGACTTAAGTCCAGACCTGAACCCGTGGCTTGTGTGAGTAACTAAAGTGAACTTATTGTAAGCTAAGTAATTATCAATTGAAAATTTTAAATAAACTCAACTCAAATTCAAACTCGTCCGGTTTATTGTGTTCCAAGACTACAAACTTGTGTCTACATTTTCTCTACAAAGTACAAATGTAAAAACATGTTACATACACTTTTTGCCACTTATGTATTATGTAATTGACTTATGACCGCAACTACAGTGAACTACTAAGTACAAACATTTATTTCATTTACCAAACTAAAGTAACCAAACAGTCCCTGAGCTGACTGAGCCTAAATCCCTAAAACTTTGCTGAAAGGTAGAGTGTAGACTATACACATTACACTACTATACACTATAGTGACACTACAGTCGAGTGTACTGTACTGTCTGTACACCATGTCTTTTCTACAACTCTACATGTGTACATACTACATAGTGATGTATGTACGTACGTACGTACGTACGTGTGTGTGTATATATATATTTTTTAATACAAATGTCATACATAGTTAACTTAAGCATCTATGTCACTCGGACAGTGAGGAGACTGTGGACTGTCAAGACTCGATATGCAAGAGTACAAGTCTGTGTGTTCTTGTTCAAGAACAACAGCATATTGACATTGTCTGGGTCAAGTGTTGCTCTTTCGGCAGACACAGTATCACCAGCAGTGCTAAAGACACGCTCACTTGGCACACAGGTTACACTTCGCAGTATCTAGCGGCAGTTTCGTCACATGGTCCCACACCTTACTGGATTTAAAGCCCCGCGGCATTGTGTTTACATGATCTGTGACGCCGTCGACCAAACAAAGGAGTTAGCTATGCTACCAAATATCCAATATGGCAACCACAGCAGTCCACGCTGTCCACGCTATGTCTAAGCCATTCGCATCGCTAGCTTCCCTTGACGTGACAGAGCTCGCGAGCAGTTGCGACATTTTGCGAGGCTTTGTGAGTTCAGTAATGGCTGCCATATCAAAAGCCGACACGATGTTTTTCATCTTTTCTCAGCACAAATTTCTCGATCTATGGAAGGTTTTAGATGGTTTAGAACAAAAAGGAGAATATACGCATTGCTATTATTTTTGCAAGTCCAAGTACTGGTTCCCGACGTTCCGGTTTTAACCGGACTTGAACCGAAACTTTTTACAAGTCCAGTACCAGTTCGGCGTACCGGTATGCAGCACTAGTCCTGACATTTTCCTTTAGAATTTGCTGGTATAATTCAGAATTCATTGTTCCATCAATGATGGCAAGCCGTCCTGGCCCAGATGCAGCAAAACAGGCCCAAACCATGATACTACCATCACCATGTTTCACAGATGGGATAAGGTTCTTATGCTGGAATGCAGCGTTTTCCTTTCTCCAAACATAATGCTTCTCATTTAAACCAAAAAGTTCTATTTTGGTCTCATCCGTCCACAAAACATTTTTCCAATAGCCTTCTGGCTTGTCCATGTGATGTTTAGCAAACTGCAGATGAGCAACAATGTTCTTTTTGGAGAGCAGTGGCTTTCTCCTTGCAACCCTGCCATGCACAGCACTGTTGTTCAGTGTTCTCCTGATGGTGGACTCATGAACATTAACATTAGCCAATGTGAGAGAGGCCTTCAGTTGCTTAGAAGTTGCCCTGGGGTCCTTTGTGACCTCGCCGACTATTACACGCTTTGCTCTTGGAGTGATCTTTGTTGGTCGACCACTCCAGCGGAGGATGACAATGGGCTTGAATTTCCTCCATTTGTACACAATCTGTCTGACTGTGGATCGGCAGAGTCCAAACTCCTTAGAGATGGTTTTGTAACCTTTTCCAGCCTGATGAGCATCAACAACGCTTTTTCTGAGGACCTCAGAAATCTCCTTTGTTCGTGCCATGATACACTTCCACAAACATGTGTTGTGAAGATCAGACTTTGATAGATCCCTGTTCTTGAAATGAAACAGGGTGCCCACTCACACCTGATTGTCATCCCATTGATTGAAAACACCTGACTCTAATTTCACCTTCAAATGAACTGCTAATCCTAGAGGTTCACATACTTTTGCCACTCACAGATATGTAATATTGGATCATTTTCCTCAATAAATAAATGACCAAGTATAATATTTTTGTCTCATTTGTTTAACTGGGTTCTCTTTATCTACTTTTAGGACTTGTGTGAAAATCTGATGATGTTTTAGGTCATATTTATGCAGAAATAGAGAAAATTCTAAAGGGTTCACAAACTTTCAAGCAACTGTCTCTATCTAGCTAGCATTAAAAAGCATTAAATTAGATTTGGTGATTTCTGCAGAAACCCTGTAAAACCCTAACCCCCCCCCCCCAAAAAAAAAAAAAATCTTTTATCAAGGTTTAGTTTGGTACCATTTTGGTTTTAAAGCTTTCCTTTTTATGCTTGTATCTGTTTTATTACAGAGGATGATCTCTACTTCAACCTTCTGGATGACTTCATTGGATCTCAGACTGGCGAATCATTGGGTTTGGATGAGAAGCCCTGCACAAACCGGATTCTGGTGCAAGTTGGCCTAATGAGAGAAGATAATAATGTTTCATGGGTGAATATAGTAAAATGGCTTCAGAAGATTTTCCCAATGTTTCAGTCTGCCGATTTTCGAGGTTTGATCGAAAGGAACACAGAGACAGCTATGAGCTTAACTGGAGACTCTAGAGAGAGCTTTTTTGAGTCAGATGTTAACTTTGAATTTGTGGGACCGATATGTGATAGTATTGGCATCAGCAGAACAGATTTGCTTGAAATGTCAGATTTTTCTGATCGTGCAAAGTTAACAGATGTCACTAATGGTTTGATACTAGAACTGACCAGCTTTATTGAAAGAGAAAAAATCGAACCAGTTGTTCTAGTGTCATGGCTTTGTAACTTCGACTCTGCGTTCTGCAGTGATGGTAAAATCCATAAAGCCAATAAACTCCTTCAAGCGAGTCTGAAAAGGTTCAGGATACAGTGTCGAAAAAATCAAACAAGAAGGAACAGGAGCAGTGGAGTGTATGATGAATTCCTTCGGAGCCCTTTTGAGCTTACCCCTGATCCCCTGGAAGACTTTGAATACAGGAGGGTGTCGATCATCAAAGGGCATTTGAGAAGAAAACGTCTTTTATTCCAGAGGAAAGAGCATTTCCAGACCACCAAGATCAAGGAAGAAAGTGAACCATTTGATATCTCGGACTCACAAGCACAATACAGTCGAAAGACTGTTTCACGCGGCTATGTGAAAAAGAAATGTAAGCTGGAATGTGACCAGACATTTAGTCCAAGAACTTTGAAGAAAGTAGACGCTTTTCATTGTCCGCCTATTGAGCAGGCTTTGGAAGACGAGACCCAAGTTGAGACGGGTGATTGTTTATCCATCCTCGATATCGCCGTGCTGTCTCTGCAAAAACTGACAGAAATGTATGGAGGAAGAACCGATGGTGCTAATCAAGTGTCTATGGATCTCCTCAAGAATCAGTTTGATCTCATGTTGAAAGAAGATCGTGACATGCAGTCCCTGAACGAAAAGGTCTTGGCTTATAACTCGGCTGAAAACCAAGTTGTGGCGCCTCCTTTGAATTTTCTTCATTGCAACAGTCATTTCCTTCTCAACTTGATTGATTCTGTTGAGAAACAAATCATGTCATTTGAAAAAGAAATTGTGAGCACTACAGGAGATACGCTCGGACGTGACAAAAACCCCAAATTTAAAGGTTTTTTAAACTTCAAAGAGAGTGCGGTCACTCGGTACATCAACATGGCTTGTGAAATCCTGTGTCCAAGAGGAGAAGGCAACAATAATTACAGAAAGCACTGGCTTGCCTTTTGCATCGAGAGGAATAACCCTTCCAGGCTACCTGTCAATCAATCTAATAGGTTCATTAACTATTTTGAGGCAGCAGCTGCACTTGTTCATCATTACAGCGATGTTGCATTGTTTGTATCTGACCTCCAGCTGCTAAAAGATGACTTGAATATTTTTCTGGAGAGCATTAATTCTGATGCTAGCGACGAGGCCATACAGGCTCTCGTTTGTGTAGTGGCTATTGTGCACTGTAAAGTCTTGGGTCCCTTTTGGCAGCTCCTGAAGAGTGACGCACAGTACGTGTTGTTCAGCAAGTACCTTTTCTGCCTTTATGAGAAGCTTCTAGAATGGTCCCGGGATGCATCTGTTGTCTTGCAACCCGAAGCTGTAACTAATGTGTTTCTCCAGGTTCCAATGCAGGAGAAGAATTTTCCTGGGGTATTTTCTTTCTGCCATGAAAATGCAAATAACCAATACGGCACACTAATGAAGGAATGCTTACAGAGGATGATGAAGGTAATTGCAGCTGTGATGGAGGAAAATCTCAAAGACTTCTTACCTGGAGGTTTGTACTGCAAAGATCCTTCTGAAGAACTCAAGGAGCAGTTCACTAGCTGCACATTTTCCCAGTTGATGGGCGAGTACGCGTTTGCTAATGCGTATTCCGACAACAAAAACGGACCAGGTAAAGCCCAAATTAAGACCGAGGGTAATGTGTTGCATGATTCAGATGGCAGTGCCGCCATCTCTTCTCTTCAGGATCCTGCTGTAAATAAATGTTCAGATTCAAAGCCTTATAGCATGTTTGATCGAGCAAATCTGCGACCGTTGACCAAAAAAAGGAAGAGATTGAATAAGTTGGCTGGCAAAAGGTGGCAAAAAGTGAAAGTGCAAGACCACAATTACAGGAAAATAGTAATTGGTTCAGTCACAAAAAATGGAGGCCCATGTAAAAGCATTGAAGACGTCGATCGATTGCTTATGAGAATGGAAGGAGCACACCATATTCAAAAGCGAGAGGCTGTCCGCTCGGAGTTAAACTACCAAAAGCATGTTGTTGGTTGTAGAGACAAACGACTGAACCGCTTAGGCTTCTCTTTGACGGACCTGGTCAACAAACTGAAAGCCATCTTGCCTTGTGAGAGTCAGTCCACGACCTTAATCGCCATGCCGACTAAAAATGTTATCTCTGTTGGTGGTGAGACAAATCAAAGTATTTCACAATCGACACCTCAAGAACAAGCCACGAGTCAAGCATCTGAGCCTTTCAACAGCCAAATAGATGTAAAGAATAAAGGCAACTGTGCAATTTTTCAGAGTTACAGAGAGAGAATTTTTGAGGAGTTTTCACCCAATTCATAGATTCATGATCTTGTTCACCATTATATTGAAAAAGATGGACATCCGGTTTCTTTTTTGGGCAGGAAAAAAGCCCACTTATACTATGAAAAGGTTACAGTATTGCCTCGGATTTGCCCGTATCAAGTTTGTTGCAGCTAAAAAGAAATCATGTATCATGTGCATTTATTTTTATAGCTGACTTTTGCCGATATAGGTTTTAAATAAACAATTGTTTCACTCACTTGTGTCGTTTCTGTGTATTCTTACTATGTGTAACTTGCATTCATCAAATTTTGTTCACCCTGTATAATTCCATAATATTAAGAGGCACATTTTGAGAATGCAGTAGGTTATAATGTTCTCGTCCAAAGAGTTCTTTATGAATGTGCAGGTTAAGTACAAGTATAGTTTTGAATGAAAAGTTTGCACCCTCTTGCTTCAAAATGGTAACAGCAATAAGGTATTCAATGCATGCATATATTATAAAGAATTAATCCCCCTTGGTGTTTGTCCTGTTTTGTTGCATGACAAGCTGGAATTAAAATGGATTTTTCGGGGGTTAGCACTATTTTTGATTTACACAACATGCCTACCACTTTAAAGGTGAAAAGTATTGTTTTATTGTGTGACCATTTAGATGAGGGGGAAAAAAACAAATTTGGAGTGTGCATAGGTGTTGACCCCCCCCCAAGTCAATACTTTGTAGAGCCACCTTTTGCTGCAATTACAGCTGCAAGTTTCTTGGGGTATGTCTCTATTAGCTTAGCACATCTAGCCACTGGAATTTTTGCCCATTCCTCAAGGCAAAACTGCTTCAACTCCTTCAAGTTAGATGGGTTGCGTCTGTGGACAGCAATCTTTCAAGTTATGCCACAGACTCTCAATTGGATTGAGATCTGGGCTTTGATTAGGCCATTCCAAAACATTTAAATGTTTCCCTTTAAACCTTTCCAGTGTAGCTTTAGCAGTATGTTCAGGGTCATTGTCCTGCTGGAATGTGAACCTTTTTGTCTCAGTCTCAAACCTCTGGCTGGCTCAAACAGGTTTTCCTCCAGAATTGCCCTGTATTTAGTGCCATCCATCTTTCCTTCAGTCCTGACTGACTAGCTTTCCTGTCCCTGCAGATGAAAAGCATCCCCACAGCATGATGTTGCCACCACCATGCTTCACTGTAGGAATGGTGTTCTCCGGGTGTTGGGTTTGCACCACACATGGCATTTCCCGTGATGGCCAAAAAGTTCAATTTTAGTCTCATTTGACCAAAGAATCTTCTATGTGTTTGGGGAGTCTGCCACATGCTGTTGGGTAAACTCCAAACGTGTTTTCTTCAGCAATGGCTTTTTTCTGGCCACTCTTCCATAAAGCCCCACTCTGTAGAGTGTACGGCTTAAAGTGGTCCTATGGACAGATACTCCCATCTCCACTGTGGGTCTTTGCAGCTGCTTCAGTGTTCTCTTTGGTGTCTTTGTTGCATCTCTGATTAATGCCCTCCTTGCCTGGTCTGAGAGTTTTGGTGGGCGGCCTTTTCTTGTCAAGTTTGTAGTGGTGTTATATTCTTTCCATTTTGCTATATTGGATTTAATGGTGGGCGGCACGGTGGTGTAGTGGTTAGCACTGTCCCCTCGCAGCAAGAAGGTCCTGGGTTCGAGCTCAGTGGCTGATTGGGGGGGGGGGGGGGGGCTTTCTGTGTGGAGTTTGTATGTTCTCCCCATGTCTGTGTGGGTTTTTTCCAGGTGCTCTGGTTTCTTCCACAGTCCAAAGATATGCAGATTATGCTGATCGGTGGCTCTAAATTGACCATAGATGTGAGTGTGAATGGTTGTTTGTCTCTGTGTGTCAGCCCTGTGATGACCTGGTGACTTGTCCAGGGGGTACCCTGCCTCTTGCCCATAGTCAGCTGGGATAGGCTCCAGCTTGCCTGCGACCCTGTACAGGATAAGCGGTTACAGATAATGGATGGATGGATGGATTTAATGGTGCTCCCTGGGGTATTCAATTTTTGGGATTAAAAAAAATTTTTTTTTTTTTTATAAATAAGAACCCAAGCCTGAGCCATACTTTACAACTTTGACCTGGTTGGAGCACTCTTTTTTTTTGGTTTTCATGTTGCAGAGTCAAGGTCCTTCCAGAACAGGTTGATTTTATACAGACATCATGTGACACTTTGACTGCACACAGATGGATCTTATTCAACTAATTATGTGACTTATGAAGTGAGTTGGCTGGACCAGCTCTTATTTAGGGGTTTCATACAAAAGGGGGTGAATACCTATGTATACTCCAGATTTCTGGGTTTTTTTTTTGTTGTTCATCTTAATTTTTGGTTTTGTCACAATAAAATCGCAATTTTCACCTCTAAAGTTGTAGGTATGTTGTGTAAATCAAATGGTGCTAACCCTCCAAAAATCCATTTTAATTCCAGCTTGTAATGCAACAAAACAGGAGAAATGCCAAGAGGGGGTGAATACTTTTGCAAGACACTGATATATGTGACTTGGCGAGCAATCGTATTTTTGGCACGGATATAAACATAGACCTTTCTTCCACTTGCCCCAAAGCCTTTTTCGTGTCTCCTCCAGATTATTTTGGATTTTTGCAAGTTTTACTGGTATTTTATATTTTGGTAAATGTTTTTGGTTCTGTGGGTTTTTTTTTTTTTTTTTTTTTTAATCATGTTTGGCATGTTTAGGGACACCAAGCACTTATCTTTATATACCCTTTATCATTCTGTGAAAAACCTTTGAGCTTGCCTGTAAAAATTAACTGCTGTCAAAGGTTCAATTGCAGTAATATTTGGGCCAAGTTGTCACTTGTTTTTATAAAGCATTAAATGGAAATCTGTTTTGTGAACTCCAGAAGAAGTACATGTTTTTTGTTTTTCTCCACCCTGTTGCATGTAAGATGCAAGCATTTGCACCCAAGTACTGATATAAACTTGTCAGTAATCCATTCTAACACACCCAGAGCAGTGCGCTATCTGCCCTCTTCTGCATACATGAGCTTCCCTCACCAGCCCCTCCATTTCCTCTCTTGAAGTTAATAACACAGAAAAAATGCTGCTTTACATCTGACCATTACAAAGTAGACACTGGGGATTGCTGTTAACCGTGTGAAATAAACATTTCTGTGGATCTCGGAAAACTTCAGAAATGAAAATGGGCACATATTTAGAGAATTGTTTTTGTGACCTCTTTAATCGTCAGTTTATCCATCAGTCAATCCATGAATGTGTATATTGTCCACTAAATACATCAATAATTAAATACGTCCGTAAATTTTTCCGTTTTATTACAAAAGTTGTTTCAATGTACATTTTAGGGGTGGGTATTGCCAAGGACCTCACGATACGATACGCATCACGATACTTGAGTCACGATACGATATTGCGATATCAAAATTTTGCGATATATTGCGATATTCTACATAGTTCACTGAAAAATGTAAACCGCATTATGCATCTTAAAATCCGAGTTGTATGTACATCAGATGATGGTGATAATTCATGGGACAAACTCAGTCAAAACAATGTAATTCAAATTATCCATGCCATTTTATTGTAACTATACAAGCGCAAGTTACAACATATTTGCAGGAACAACACACTGTCTGGAACACAGTGAAAAGTGCAGTGGGCATCTTAGTCTCCCTGAGCACAATGAAACAAAGTGCAGTGTGGGTCAGTGTCCACACACTGAAACTGAATTGAAACCTCAGTGAATCATGTTTCTTCTGAACTTTGAGTAAATACTCAAAATAAAATGCAGTGTCTCACACACACTAAAATTGAAAGTGCAAAATAAAGTGCAGCTTCTTGCCTTTGGCCTTAAATGACAAAATTAAGTTCACAGTTACAGTAAGTCACACATCACTGAAGTAGACGGGAGGACTTTGGCGCTGTCCAGTGTAGTTTGCTTCGGGTCGGGTTTCGGCGGCTCCGGCTGAGCTAATATGTTGGGGTGGTGTCGTGCGAAGTAAGTTCGCAAGTTTGTTGTGTTACCTGAATATCTAATTGGAGCGAAACTGGTTTTGCAAAGTGCATACTCTTTGTCCAGCTCACTACTTTTTTTTTTTTTTCCTCCTTTCCTTTGGAATCCAAAGGGCCTCCAAACATCAGCCTTAAAGTTCGGCGGCGTCTGTAGGTTTACGTTAACAGCCATGCTTGCTTGTTTTTTTTTTCCTCACTGCAACCACCGGGAAAAAAAGAGAAGATGAAGAGTGCCTTGCAGTGAGGTAGCAGCACAGCGACACCTTGCGGAGCGGAGGTGCGGAAGTCGTACTGGATTTACAACCCGTCTGAAGCATGATTTATTATTTGAACAAATATCGATATTCAAATTTTGAGTATCGATATTGAATCGGAAGACAAAGTATCGTGATATATCGCCGTATCGATATTTTTGCCCACCCCTATGTTTCATGATTTATTGGCTCATTTTAATTAAGGACGTATATTGAAAGAGTTTATTGAAGGATTCTAGTATGCAAATTAGGACTGGTTTGTAAAAGTGTAGTGGCATGGCCGAACTGCGGACCTGCAATCGGACAAAATGGAGAAAAGTATAGCTGATATGCTATGTGACACAGCAGATAGGTTTGAAAGATGAGGAGTGCAAAATGGTTAATATGCAAGTGAACATTAGTATTAAACTCTGTATCTCACTGTGTTTTATATAGTGTTTTAATCATTAGAGCGACAAGACGAACATTGTTCCTTTTTCTGGTAGGAGATGGCCATGGTGCCAACACTAACCTTAACGTTAGCAGAGGAGGGGAACTGACTTTGGACTCCGCTCACTGAAGCCAACAGTTAAAACTTTTCTTAGAAACAGTCAGTACTCCTCCACTTCTACCAGCCGTCCTCAGGAAGGTAAAATTGTGCAACAAAAACGAGGGGCTAGGGTAACACTCTTATCTGTTTGCAACACTCAATAGAATCCACAAAATCATGAGCGTTCAGTCATTTCATGGTGGTTTTTGACACTGAATAAATTGTATTATCTGCTAGATCCTGAGTGCCTAAGGTACTCGAGTGAATTCCATCATTCCTAAAGAAAGAAGGGGGGGGTGCCATGGCTCAGTCGACTAAGGCGCCATACCATAAATCCGGGGACCCGGGTTCGATTCTGACCCGAGGTCATTTCCCGATCCCTCCCCGTCTCTCTCTCTCTCTCTCTCTCTCTCTCCAGCTCATTTCCTGTCTCTACACTCTCCTATCCAATAAAGGTGAAAAAAGCCCCCCAAAAAAATCTTTAAAAAAAAGGAAGGAAGGTTCCAGAAGAAATTTAAAATTGTAAATGATGGAATTTTCCTGGGGCCAACCATGAAGGCTTAAAGTGTGGCTAAAACGCTCAGATCCTCTTCCAAAGGGTGGAATTGGACTGGAGATAAAAGCTTAAAAGTTTTTCGACGTGATTGAACAAAGTTGAAAAGCTTATTAAGTCCTGTTTTAATGTTTCAGATCTCTGGTCCTAGATGTCATCACACCCTACATGAATAATCACTTAGTCTGTTACATCAATGTTAGAAAAAACTTGCTCCATATTAGCAATAATATTTACATTATATTACATTGATGGCATTTAGCAGACACTCTTATCCAGAGCAATGTACAACAAACCCAGAGCAGCCTGGGGAGCAGTTGGGGGTTAGGTGCTTTGCTCAAGGGCATTTCAACCATTTCTGCTGGTCCAGGGAATCAAACTGGTGATCTTTTGGTCCCAAAGCTGCTTTTCTAGTCATTAGTCCATTTAAATGGGAATTTGAAGTGAAGCAGCTTGGTTTCAACCCATTGTGAGAGAATATGGACTAACTCGCCTAAAATAATCTACCTCATCATTTAATTAATTTTTAAATATACAGACAGGGGTTATTCATCACAATGCGCAAATTATAACATGTCAGCGTTTATTAACTGATGACCGTTCTTTTAACCCCGTTACACAATCTCAAAAATGCTAAAAGGATTTGGACTAATCTATAAATTACACAACAGCGGATATTCTGTAATCATGATGTCTCTCTTGAACTGACCACTGCGATGATGAATAAAGCTAAACTAATCAATATTGGCGTGGCCAGGATTTCCATTGCCTATTGAGGAGTTAAAGGAACAGTCCACCGTACTTCCATAATGAAATATGCTCTTATCTGAATTGAGACGAGCTGCTCCGTACCTGTCCGAGCTTTGCGCGACCTCCCAGTCAGTCAGACGCGCTGTCACTCCTGTTAGCAATGTAGCTAGGCTCAGCATGGCCAACGGTATTTTTTGGGGCTGTAGTTAGATGCGACCAAACTCTTCCGCGTTTTTCCTGTTTACATAGGTTTATATGACCAGTGACATGAAACAAGTTCAGTTACACAAATTGAAACGTAGCGATTTTCTATGCTATGGAAAGTCCGCACTATATTGACAGGCGTACTAACACCTTCTGCGCACTTCGGCAGCGCAGTGATACGGAGCTCAGATATCAATGCGCCGCCGAAGCGCGCAGAAGGTGTTAGTACGCCTGTCATTATAGTGCGGACTTTCCATAGCATAGAAAATCGCCACGTTTCAATTTGTGTAACTGAACTTGTTTCATGTCACTGGTCATATAAACCTATGTAAACAGGAAAAACGCGGAAGAGTTTGGTCGCATCTAACTACAGCCCCAAAAAATACCATTGGCCATACTGAGCCTAGCTACATTGCTAACAGGAGTAACAGCGCGTCTGACTGACTGGGAGGTCGCACAAAGCTCGGACAGGTACGGAGCAGCTCGTCTCAATTCAGATAAGAGCATATTTCATTATGGAAGTACGGTGGACTGTTCCTTTAATGTTATATTTTTATTAATGAATACAGTAAATAATCAACCCTGTTTATATGTTCATTGCTGTTGTATGTGTGGGTTGGTCCCCCCCCCCCCCCCCCCAAAAAAAAAAAGTGTAACAGTTTTTTTTGCCATGTTCCTGTCATTTGCTTATTTTTGTTGTGAATGAGTAAATGGATATATTGGATTACATTACAGACATTTAGCAGACGCTTTTATCCAGAGCGACGTACAACAGGATCCTGACACACCCCGCCCAGGGAGCAGTTGGGTGTTAGGTGCCTTGCTCAAGGGCATTTCATCCATTCCTGCTAGTCCAGAGAATTGAACCGGCGACCTTTTGGTCCCAAAGCTACTTCTCTAACCTCTAGGCCATGGCTTCCCCCTTTGGATGACTTTTAGTCAACTGTTTGAAATTAATAATGAATCACAATGCAAGAGTTAGAGACATGCTGTGATAGAAAATTAATCAACAGTACTGTGATGAAATAAGGGCCATTTGGTATCTCTTTCTTTTTTTTTTAATCAGAGGATTATCGCTATAAGGTGGATATGTGGTGGAATCATGCTGTTGTCACACACATTTTGGTGGCCTTGTTTGGAATGGGATCATGGATAGCTGTAAACTCGTTTTGGGTTGAACTGCCCGTGGTGGTGAACGTTCTACCAGAAGGTAAATGACTTCCCTGCATTAATAGAAATCGTAATTATGTATGTATGTATATTATATTAATTATATTATATTATATTATATTATATTATATTATATGGCCCATTGCAGATACATTTCAAGTCTTGACTGTTAGTCATCGTCAGCTCTGTCATTAAACTGGGCAATCCATTAAAAGAACTGACAATAACAGAGTTGACATTTTCCACCATTTTGTGTCTTAACTCCACATGCTAACCTCAAACTAGCTAGCACACGGCATGTATAAAAACAGAATTTTATGGATTTTAATTCTATTATTGTTTTTAAAAAACTGAGTGAGAGATTCACGCCAATATCGCAGTAACAGATTTGATGAATAATTACCGTTGGTGCATCCTCAACGTTTTGTTCAAATTAATGAGAGAAGAAACATAACACACCTCACTGCCTTTCTGATGTTTCCCGCCAGAGGAAGTGACATCTGTCTGTGCAGGTGTCATGCGTATTAAGTCTTTGTGGGTTTTATGCCGTTTTATAACAGTTGACAAGAACATTGGAACGGATGAAAAAAAAAGGGTTTTTTTTGTTACTGAAATTTCACATAATACAGAAAATAGACTTTCTATGCAACTGATTTTTATAACAGTTAATAGAATAAGCCCCAAAAACAGATTGTTAAACTAAATCACTTCATGTTTATTCAAGTTGAATGTATGAGTAGTCGAAGAAAGCCAATAACGTGGGGGAGGGGTGGGAGTCATTTAGGCCAAGTTTACATTAGACCGTATCTGTCTAGTTTTCTTCGCGGATGCACTGTCCGTTTACATTAAACCGCCTGGAAACGCTGGGAAACGGGAATCCGCCAGGGTCCACGTATTCAATCCAGATCGTGTCTGGTCCGGTGCTGTGTAAACATTGAGAATACGCGGATACGCTGTGCTGAGCTCTAGCTGGCGTCGTCATTGGACAACGTCACTGTGACATCCACCTTCCTGATTCGCTGGCGTTGGTCATGTGACGCGACTGCTGAAAAACGGCGCGGACTTCCGCCTTGTATCACCTTTCATTAAAGAGTATAAAAGTATGAAAATACTGCAAATACTGATGCAAATACTGCCCATTGTGTAGTTATGATTGTCTTTAGGCTTGCCATCCTTCCACTTGCAAGTGGTAAGTGATATGCGCTGGGATCACACACACAGCGGCTCAGTCCCGAATCACTGCTCGTGCGCTTCACTTGCGCGCTCTGTGAGCTGCGCAGGGCCGGAGTGCGCACCCTCCAGAGGGCACTTGCTGTTCAGGGCGGAGTGATTTGGAGCGCAGGATGCCTGCGGAGCCGAGCGTATCCGTGTATTGGCGTTGCTGTGTGCACGCTAATCGTGTATTGGTGTTGCTGTGTGCACGCTAATCGCTTTAAAAACGTTAATCTGATGATCCGCTGATACGGTCTAATGTAAACCCCACCTTAGTTATGGATAAATTAGGTCTAAAATGTACATCAAGCATTGCTATTGGTGAAAGTGTCATAATTTGCATTATTGTTCAAAACTAATTCAATAAAGATTTCTTTTGTGGAAAATAACAAAAGGTTTATCTCAGAGACTTGAAATGTACCCCGAATTCTAGAATGACCTGTATACATGTAACAGAAATTTAAGCATACAGTAGAAATGTGATTTGTGCATGCCTGGTGAAAACGTCTTCCATTTTCTGTCTGTAGGATGGAATTTGCCAGCCTATCTCTCAGTGCTCATTGCTTTTGGTAATGTTGGTCCAATGGCTATCACCATAACCCACCACTTTGCTCCTGGGCGTCTGAATGAGCGTGTGCTCATTCATGTCATACAGGTCCTGGCGGTGGTTGCTTCAGCCTTTCTCGCCCTCTTCTGGTCTGAAGTGGCTACAGTTGCTGGGGCATCAAGATCTGTGGCCTTCCTGCTGCTCTCTGTGGTGCTGTCAACTGTGTGCTGCACCTCTAGTGTTACCTTTTTGCCTTTTATGTTCCGTTACCCTCCACAATACATCCGGACATTTTTTGTTGGCCAGGGGCTCAGTGCTCTCTTCCCCTGTATCGTGGCGCTAGGGCAGGGTGTGGGAAAGGTCGAGTGTGTTGAGACACAAAATGGCACGCAGCCTCATTACCTCAAAGAGAACTTCCCAGTACAGGACTTCTTCTGGTTCTTGTTTGTGATGCTAGCCATCTCTTCACTCTCCTTCCTGGCTCTGACGTACACTGTTGTGACATCTTCTAAAGTAGAGTTCAGTCAGGTCCCAAAGCAAGAGATGAAGAAAGATCAAGGGCAAGAGGTGTCCCCGTTACAAAATGAAGACGCACCAGTGTCTGAGGAACACGTAGAGGTGGAGAAAAAGAACCCAGCTGTGCCCTTCTGGACTTCACGCAATATCTATCTACTCCTGCTGCTTGGAATCTCCACTGCTCTGACGAATGGAGTGTTGCCATCAGTGCAGAGCTTCTCCTGCCTGCCTTATGGTCCCATGGCTTTTCACCTCTCTGTTGTCTTGGGAAACATGGCAAACCCTCTGGCGTGCTTTGTATCCATGGCTTTTCTGCTAAGGTGGGTTCCTAAAAATGTGATTTTGTTTTGTTATATGTTTGCAATTGCAAAGTTTCAAAATGCAAACTTCACAAAGGAGTAAAGTGTATATAGATTGACCATACCTCTATCTATATATTTAAGTTATTCCATGAAATTGAGTTGTACATGAGCTGATAGTCGACGAGGCACGTAGCACCAAGTCGGTTATAAGCCATGTACGACGAGATTGAGTGGAATAACTGTTTTTTATTCTATCCACATTCACTGGATTTTGAGAAACGGAGCATTTTTATCTTTTGCAAATTCGATAAATAAAAACTTTAAACAAAATGTCTGACTAAATCATTTCCGCTGAGAACGTAAACAAACCAGTGAAATGACGGGAGCAATTTGTGAAAAATGCTATTATAATAATTCTTGAAAAAAAAATACGTTTCTTACCATCAAATACTTTTATTCCATATATATTTTATTTATTTATTTTGAGGGGTTTTCTTCTTTAGGGTTTTTTTTGGCAGTTGCAAACTAACTTAAAGGTGCATTACTGCCACCGACTGGGCTGGAGTATGGAACGGAGATATTTGGGGGGGGGACTAGATTCTTTTAGCCATTTCTGTTTCTTTTAAATGCTTGATCATTTTGGGGGTTTTGTTTTTGAGCAGAGTTTTTGTTCTCGGTTGATTCAGCAACACACTCTGCCATTTTGTTTTTCTCTACTCATGGTATATGAGCTAATATCCTAGTAGTAGAGTAGCCAATCAGAGCGTGTGATTAGTCATGTCCAGTGAATGTCAAATAGAATATTTTCATATGTACATTTTCACCTAAGTATATGTAAACTTTTGCATATGACGAAAGTTTACATACTCTTGAGTGTAAAATGAAGATTATACTCAAGTTTCACAGATTTGTGTTTAGTTTCACAAATGTTTTTTAATTATCATAAGTATCTCATCTCATTATCTGTAGCCGCTTTATCCTGTTCTACAGGGTCGCAGGCAAGCTGGAGCCTATCCCAGCTGACTACGGGCGAAAGGCGGGGTACACCCTGGACAAGTCGCCAGGTCATCACAGGGCTGACACATAGACACAGACAACCATTCACACTCACATTCACACCTACGGTCAATTTAGAGTCACCAGTTAACCTAACCTGCATGTCTTTGGACTGTGGGGGAAACCGGAGCACCCGGAGGAAACCCAGGCGGACACGGGGAGAACATGCAAACTCCGCACAGAAAGGCCCTCGCCGGCCACGGGGCTCGAACCCAGGACCTTCTTGCTGTGAGGCGACAGCGCTAACCACTACACCACCATGCCGCCCTATCATAAGTACCAAAATGGGCAAATAGTGTATGTTAAGCTAATATTATACAAGAGCTTTTGAATTATCGATTATTATTGACCAGAAGGTGTTGATTGAGTTTTCATTATTAATATGAATTCACTCGTTCTAATAAATAATCATTTCTATTATAGCAACGCCTACACAGGGACTTGTACAGTGGACACGCCACATAATCCAAGCCTAATAATGACCAGAGTTAAAAGGGTGTTGTTAACAAAGGAAAACCTGTAATGGTTGATACGGTGGTGTTTTCTGTAAGGAGACATTTATATAACATCTATGGAAGGAGTCTTAAGTGGTAGTGCTTTGTATGAGGCAGTACGTTTCCTGCTATGGCAAAGCTTGCAGGAGAGAGAATTTTATAGTTTCTGGTTTCTCTGTAACATGACAGTCTGGGTTTTTTGTCTTATCAGCTTGTTCTGCAAAAGTTTCAGCATACTATAAACGGATGAATGTGATGTCCTTTTTCTAATATTATAGATCTGGTCTTGGCCTTGGTTTTATGTCTCTTGGAGGAGGACTCTTTGCTGTCTATCTGCTGGTTCTGGCTGCTCTTAGTCCATGCCCACCCCTCTTGGGAACCCACGCAGGAGTGGCTATGGTGGTAAGTGACCAGTAGTTTTATATAACATCTCTTTTTAGTAGTTCTAGTTTTGCTTCCAGTGTAATGTCGAACTTGACTGTTGCTTATACTCAAGTTATTCCACGAAATCGAGTCGTACATGAGCTGATGGCCGACAAGGTGCGTAGCACTGACTTGGCTATAAGCCATGTACAATATGAGTGAGTGGAATAACGAGTATAAGCAACAGTCAAGTTCGACATTACACTGGAAGCAAAACTAGAACTACTAAAAAGAGATGTTATATAAAACTGTTTTATTCTATCCACATTCACTGGATTTTGAGAAACGGAAAATTTTTGCAAATTTGATAAATACAAACTTTTTATACAAAAATTCTGGCGAAATGACGGTAGCAATTTGTTGAAAATGCTATCATAATAATTTTTGGAAAATAATGATATGTTCTTACCACGAAATACTTTTATTCCATATTTTCTTGCCTTTTTTGTTGTATTTTTTTGGGGTTTGGTTTTTAAGTAGTTTTAATTTCGTCCTCGATTGGTTCAGCAATGTGCTCCGCCATTTTCTTCGTTAAAGGAGATACACAGAGCCTTTATTTTAAAATAAATTTCTGAGTGGATAGTGTCTCCATCCTTGACTTTTGTATGCTGCATAAATGGGAATAAAAAATATATATTTTTGAGAGTTAAAATCGACCGCAAAGTTGGTATTCGAGCTGCCCCGCTGAGCCAGCCAGCCCTGAGTGCGTGACGTCACAACAGGAACGAGTTTTAAAGCCGAGGCCTTTGACAGCTATAGACCAAAGTCATATAAATAAAAATTTATGGTGAAAGTAAGAAATCCCGTTACCGACTTGCTCAGCTAAGACTGATTTGACTTCATTGATTGTAGGTTGACTCTCATTAAAACAGGATAGGTGTTATAACTTATGCAACATACATGTACATGCATGCATTTTCACTGATAAAACGTAAAAGGCTAATTAAATAATCAGATGAACTGAGAATCACATTCTGAAGCAAATTAAATAATCTTATACCGCTAACTTAAACACACAATACAAGTTACATGTATTAATCTAAATGCAGGTAAACAACATTTTTGTTTGTTTGTTTTTATCATCCAAATGAGAGTCAGAGCTTACCCGTCTGTGTTCTCGCTTCTTGAAGGCCGATTGTTTTTGAAACAATATAACTTTCAGTTGTTTGTTCAGTTCTCCGTTCATTCACTTCTTCCACGTAAGGGCGAGATGGCAGCAATGTCCAGTTTAGAAATAAGACAGCTGCTCCACTCATTCACTTTTCTTCATACTGTGTATTCCGCCATTACTGCTGGGCTCAGGCAATTACTAAAACCCGGGATGGAGTGGGATGTCACCGATTTTAGCAACAACTGCAGGGAGGTGACTGCCCGAGCGATATGTCCCATCCCAGGTTTTAGCAACAACCCTCAGCTCACTCCGGGAGGACTGGTGCAACTGAACTCACTTTTCTTTTAAATAAATAAATAAATTAAATAAATAAATACTTTCCTTTTCTTGTAGTTTTCTTTTTCTTTAATTGTTGGTACTGCACCCTCTTTCAATACGGGCTTATAGCCAACGCTCCTCAACAGATCAGAGGTTTCGTACGAGTCTTCAGTAAAATGTGCAGAGCAGGGGAGAGACCACTTCATAGGCGCCCAATGTGCCCGTGAACAACTTGCAAAACGCGTCCAAATCTTTGCAGTTTGAACATTTTTGGGCCATGAATGCAATGTCCACGGTCCACCTTCTGTCGTGTTGCTGCACCAGCCAAAAACACATCTACATGACATGGTGATAAATTAGCTCAAAATGGGGGATCGGCGTTGCAGTCAGCTCTGTGTTTTAGTATAGCGCAAATGGTGATGAGACTGCTAGACTTACTGTTGTGACGTTACGGACATCAAGGTTATTCACTCAGACCGCTACCTATATAAATCACTTTAATCGTAAAAATTTCTATATTAGATTTATTGTTGGCGCTTAAAACTATTCCTGTGCCATTCTTGAGGTCTCAAGGCATTTACAGTGCCTTGCAAAAGTATTCATACCCCTTGAGCTTTTTCACATTTTTCCACCTTACAACCACAAACTTAGTTTTTATTGAGATTTTATGTGATAGACCAACACAGAGTAGCACATAATTGTGAAGTGAAACAAAAATGATAAATGGTCTTCAAAATTTTAAACAAATAAAAATCTGAAAAATGTGATGTGCATTAGTATTCAGCCCCCTGTACTCTGATGCCTCTAAATACAATCCAGTGCAATCAATTGCCTTCAGAAGTCATCTAATTAGTTAATAGAGTCCTACTGTGTGTAATTTACTCTCAGCATAAATACACTTGTTCTGTGAAGGCCTCAGTGGTTTGTTAGAGAACGCTGAAGAACAAACAGCATCATGAAGACCAAAGAACTCACTAGACAGGTCAGGGATAAAGTTCTGGAGAAGTTTAAAGCAGGGTTAGGTTATAAAAAAATATCCCAAGCTCTGAACATCTCAAGAGGCACTGTTCAATCCATCATTCAAAAATGGAAAAAGTATGGCACAACTGCAGACCTACCAAGACATGGCCGTCCACCTAAACTGACAGAGCGAGCAAGGACAGCACTGGTCAGAGAAGCAGCCAAGAGGCCCATGATCACTCTGGAGGAGCTGCAGAAATCCACAGCTCAGGTGGGAGAATCTGTGCACAGGACAACTATAAGTCGTACACTCCACAAATCTGGCCTTTTTGGAAGAGTGGCAAGAAGAAAGCCATTGTTGAAAGACCGGCATAAGAAGTCCCGTTTGCCAGAAGCCATGTAGGGGACACAGCAAACATGTGGAAGAAGGTGCTTTGGTCAGATGAGACCAAAGTTGAACTTTTTGGCCTAAATGCAAAGCGCTACCGGTATGTGTGGCAGAAAACTAACACTGCTCATCACCCTGCACACACCATCCTCGAGGATGTGATTCTTCCGGATTTTTCCGGAATTCCGGATTTTCAGGCATAAAAATGCGACCCTCGTGAATCATGCAAATTCGTTTTTTTTGGGGGGGGTAGGACCACGTTATCCATAGGCAACTCCAATGAGCCACGCGTGCGCATAATAACCTACCCTAGGTTAAGCGGTACCAATAATAATCAAAAAAAGCCCATTATGCATAACGCAAGAGTAACCTTTATGTGACCCGAGTCTTGAAGACTTGAACAAAGTTAGCTAGCTAGCTGGCGTCGTTAGCGTTACGGTTAGCTCGGCCAGGAAGCACCGGACAACAGGCTGGAGACGGAGCGGGGTTTTTGTGAGCGTCGTTATCAACACCTACTATAGGAATGCTGCCCACCGGAGGCCACTCAAGTTTTGGATGAGGGTAGAGCCTGAGGGTTTGCTAAAGCAGTGTGAGGGAAGAGTGAAGGTGCGATGCTGGGGCAAAAGGAGGCGGCACGGGGCGCTGAGGGTCGCCGGATGGAGTTCCGCACTCGGCCGCTTCCAGCCCTCAGGACACTCGGGGGCTGCGTGCTGCTCCTGCTGCTCCAGGCGGCCCTGTGCCTCGCCAGACCCAGCGGGATAATCAGCACCAACAGCCATAACAACCACCCGAGGGTCAACGTTTACATGAGTGAAGATGAGGTGAAGAAACTTCTGGGTGAGTGTCTGAGTGTGTGTGTGTGTGTGTGGGGGTTCCTCTCTGTCCATGTTGGCTGTGTGTGTGTGTGTGTGTGTGTGTGTGTGTGTGTGTGCGCTAAAGCAGCCTGGATGTAGAAACACATTACACTGTTAGCTTGCAAACTAATTTAATACTTTACATAAGTACACACGAGTGAAGTTCGGAATTAATCAGTTTAATTCATCAACAGTTTTGTTTTCCAGGTAGTAGCTTTAAAGTGTGTCCCAGTTTGAATTCACTGGAAATTTTAGTTAGTTAGTTAGTAACACATGTATAAACGAGTGCTATTACGCATGCGTATGAACAGGCCGAATCCCAAACGGCTCCTGGTTGGAGACGGAGTGCACTACTGTAGAAGCCTTTTTATACTTTCTATAGGGCGATTTTGGAGAGAGCTGGGGGGCATTTGGGATTCAGCCGCAACTAGCTGCTCTTTTGTTAATAATAATAATAATAATAATAATAATTAACTGAATCCCAAATGCCCCCCAGCTCTCTCCAAAACCGCCCTATAGAAAGTATAAAAAGGCTTCTACAGTAGTGCACTCCGTCTCCAACCAGGAGCCGTTTGGGATTTGGCCTGCTCATAATCATGATGATAATTATATGATTATATAATAATAATAATAATAATTATTATTATTATTATTATTATAATTATTATTATTATTATTATTATTAGACTGCACGGTGGTGTAGTGGTTAGCACTGTCTCCTCACAGCAAGAAGGTCCTGGGTTCGAGCCGCGTGGCCGGCAAGGGCCTTTCTGTGTGGAGTTAAACTGCTCACCTTGAATTCCATTTGGCCATTAACGGGGTGCTGAGTCATTATAACATCTCATGGGTAAAGTTCTCTGAAACTGTCTGTTTATACCACACCACACTGCTGCCGTGTTGCATTATGGGTCTATATATTTTCCTGCTTTTTTGTCCTTGGCCAGTCACATCCCTGCATCCTCACTGTGAAACATGGTGGTGGCAGCATCATGCTATGGGGATGCTTTTCTTCAGCAGGGACAGGGAAGCTGGTCAGAGTTGATGGGAAGATGGATGGAGCTAAATACAGGGCAGTCCTGGAAGAAAACCTGTTGGAGGCTGCAAAAGACTTGAGACTGGGAAGGAGATTCACCTTCCGGCAAGACAATGACCCTAAACATACAGCCAGAGCTACAATGGAATGGTTTAGATCAGGGGTCACCAAACTTTTTTCTCTGGGGGCCACATTGTCGTTCCTGACTGTGATGGGGGGCCGGGGTCGGGTCAGCTATATAACATAGAATTGTATGACCCAGACAAATATGACCACCAGCAGGCCTCATTGTGTAGTAGAGATTACTAGCCTGGCACAGCCATCCCCACTACTATATCCACACTACTATATCAACACTTGATTCCTGGCACATATTTGTTTATCTTTACTAGTGGTTTGCAAAAGTAGTAATCGAGTCTTCACACTTTGTTTTAATTTGAAATACCACAGATATTCCATTTATTTATTTTCTAATAAAAATAACATCAAAGCTGTCAAGGTAAGAAACATCTGCCTAGTTGAGGTGATTGACACTGGCAAAGGTGAGTGGAAAATTATAAATTGTAGGTAGGCCTGTTGATATTATTAATAATATTAATAATAATTGTGTGCAGCACTTAACCCATTGACGCCTGAAACGCCTGCAAAAAAAACGTCTGCAAATGCCTAAGCCAGTTTTTAGAAAAGGTCCCCATCTGCCTGAGGGTTTTCTGAAATAAAAATAATTAATTGAAAATGCCTATGAAAAACGGCACGGTGGTGTAGTGGTTAGCGCTGTCGCCTCACAGCAAGAAGGTCCTGGGTTCGAGCCCCGGGGCCGGCGAGGGCCTTTCTGTGTGGAGTTTGCATGTTCTCCCCGTGTCCGCGTGGGTTTCCTCCGGGTGCTCCGGTTTCCCCCACAGTCCAAAGACATGCAGGTTAGGTTAACTGGTGACTCTAAATTGACCGTAGGTGTGAATGTGAGTGTGAATGGTTGTCTGTGTCTATGTGTCAGCCCTGTGATGACCTGGCGACTTGTCCAGGGTGTACCCCGCCTTTCGCCCGTAGTCAGCTGGGATAGGCTTCAGCTTGCCTGCGACCCTGTAGAAGGATAAAGCGGCTAGAGATAATGAGATGAGATGAGATGCCTATGAAAAATTCAATATCTCAGCCTCTGAAGCACATAAAGACATGAAATAAGTTGCATTTAAAAGATAAAATTATCTGCTTTTATTGGATCATGCTCATTCAGCATTAACACTAACACATTTTTATAAAAAAAAAAAACAAATCTGGCATACGTCTTGAAAATAATGACAAATCAACAATGCTGCGTTATGCAGCAACCAGCATTTGGGGCAATGCTGCGTTATGCAACAACCGGTGCTAGGGCCAATGTTGCACGACACAGCATCCGGCGTCAATGGGTTAATAAAGGTCAAATAAATAGGCCTATAAAATAAATACATTTTAAAAAAACAGTGAAATTATAATAATATGAGCAATAGATCACAGCAGTTGTGCTGTGTCCTGCACGTCATTGCTCTCATCCATGGCCAAAGCAAAAAAAACCTCGCATTCTGATGCTCTCTCATTCAGCTGGTCATACACGTTGTCCCCCTAATCTTCGGTTCGCCTGGTCATAGCAGGTGCGGAGAGACTCACCGCGTTGAGCGCATCCTTTTTGTCGAGACACACCTCCTTGGCCACAGCAAGCATGCATACTTTAACAAAGTCCCCATCAGTAAACGGCTTTCCATGGGTAGCTAGTAGGTGAGCTACCTTATAGCTAGCTCGGACAGCAGCCTGGTTGATCTGGGTTTGGCGAAGGAATACATTCTGTTGTGCAGCCAGTCCGCATTTCATCCTCCGAATCCTGTCTTCTCTTGTTTGCCCTCGCAAACTAGCATACTCTTTGTGGCGGGTTTCGTAGTGACGACGCAGATTATATTCTTTGAAAACCGACACACTTTCTTTACATACAGTACAAGACAAACTGCACGGTCCTTACACTGAACAAAAAAAATAATCGGTGGGCCACTGTTCTTTAAAAACTCTGCACTCTCTGTCAACTTTTCGCTGAGCGCTAGCCATTTTGCTGTCCTGAACACTGACAGTTCTCTGCGCGTGCGCTGCCTGTCACTGCTTGATCGCAAGCATATGACGAAAATTCGGAAAATATGAATAGTTCATTTTATAACTAAATATCAATTTTAATTGATAAAATCAACAAAATACAAGATGCAGACATGTTATTATTTGCCAAAAAGCAATTTTAAAAAAATAGGCCATGACCACTTTTGGGGATTGCCTCATAGGGCCGGTTCAAGTGGTAGGGGTCAGAGGGGCTGGGGGGCCGGTCAAAGGGGGGCGGCGGGCCGGAGTCGGCCTGCGGGCCGTAGTTTGATGACCCCTGGTTTAGATCAAAGAATAATTTGTGTGTTAGAATGGCCCAGTCAAAGTCCAGACCTAAATCCCATTGAGCATCTGTGGCAAGACTTGAAAATTGCTGTTCACAGACGCTCTCCATCCAATCTGGCTGAGCTTGAGCTATTTTGCAAAGAAGAATGGGCAAAAATTTCAGTGTCTAGATGTGCAAAGCTGGTAGAGACATACCACAAAAGACTTGCAGCTGTAATTGCAGCAAAAGGTGGCTCTACAAAGTATTGACACGGGGGGGCTGAATACTAATGCACATCACATTTTTCAGATTTTTATTTGTTTAAAATTTTGAAGACCATTTATCATTTTCATTTCACTTCACAATTATGTGCTACTCTGTGTTGGTCTATCACATAAAATCTCAATAAAAAACTTTTAAGTTCGTGGTTGTAAGGTGGAAAAATGTGAAAAAGTTCAAGGGGTATGAATACTTTTTCAAAGCACTGTATAAACGAAAGTGAGGCCATGGCCCTGCGCACATGCTTTAAGGTTTTTTGGCGGTTGGCAAACCAACTTAAAGGTGCTTTACTGCCACCGACTGGGCTGAAGTGTGGAACAGGAGCTATTGGGGGGTGGGGGGTCTTCAGTGTTCCATGAACGCATTATGAAGACTGATCCTCAACCGTCTGAGAAGTGGCTCAAACCGTGGACTTGTTAGATTTTAAAATTGCATTTTATGCAAATGCACTTGTGTGTTTCTGTCCTTTTAACATGTTGTTGCTTGTCATTCAGAATCCTTCTTGAATGAATTGTTTTTTCATCAAAGGCCATTTAAAAAAGCTTTCCGATGATGCATAGATCAAGAAATTTGACCAATATCCTGCTGAGATATGAGTATTTTAAGTAGTTCGAGTTTACTTTTTACAAAAAGTCAGAAATGAAGAAATCTGCTTGTATAAGTTTACTCCTTAGCTATGCACATTTTAAAAAAGATATTAAAATGAAATCCAAGAAGGATTCTGAATGACAAGCGACGTGTTAAAAGGATAGACCCCTCCCATATTCTTTTAGCTATTTCTGTTTCTTTTAAATACTTGATGATAAAGTGATCTATCTGACTTGATGTGCTCTGCCATTTTGTTTTTCTTTACTCACGGTATATGAGCTGATATCCTAGTAATAGAGTAGCCAATCGGAGCATGCGATTGCTCATATCCAGTGAATGCGGATATAATAATAAATATTATACAGCAAGTCCTCTAAAGTCTAATAAATGTGTTCATGATGTAGTAGAGAGAAACTTTTATACCTTATTGAAGACTAAAATCAGTAGAGACGAACTATGATGATAAATTTAGCATTTTGCTTGTTCCATCAACGATGAGAAGTGAAAACAAGGCAATGTTAAAAGGATGCCTGAATGTTGTTCTCTCCACAGGTGATCTCATGGATCATCTTCACAGGCTTGTTCTCGTATGTGAAGGTGGTGGTTAGCACTCTTCTTCATGAAGCAGGACACACTGCTTTGCTCTGGTGTGGAGTGTTCATCCAGGCTGGCTCTCTCATCGGAGCGCTCTCTATGTTCCCGCTAGTGAGTGTGTACGAGGTATTTCGGCGAGCTCAGGACTGTGTGAACACCTGCAGCTAGCATCCATGTCAGCATTTGATTATTCACTTTGTGCCTTTACGGTAAATGATGAGTAGAAATACACATGGGATGGAAATGGAAAGGAGTGTGAAGTTGTGCATAGTATGAAGTAGATAATGTATAGGACCGAGTACAGAGCCTTTGTAATTATAAAAATAAATATACCTGCACGTTTGCAACTAGACATATTCATAAGCATGTACTCATTCCCAAAGTATTTGAGTCACTAACAATTACGACAAATATCTTCGATATGTGTCGAGCGGGTTTTAGAGTTTTAGACATGCACTCACTGACCACTTTAATAGGAACTTGTTGATTCTAAGATTCCTTTTCTTGGCTAGCAGGAACAGACCCCAATGTGGTCTTCTGCTGTTGCATGCGGAGATGCTTTTCTGATCACTACGGTTGTAAAGAGTTGCTATATCCTTCCTGGTAGCTCAAACCAATCTGGCCATTTTCCTCTGACCTCTCTTATCAGCAGGACGTTTCCACCCACAGAACTGTCCTTCACTCAGTGTTTCTTTTTTTTTTTCCCACACCATTCTGTGTAAACTCTAGAGACTGTTGTGTGCGAAAACCCCAGGAGATCAACAGTTTCTGAAAAACTCGAACCAGTCCATCTGGCTCAAACCAACACCCATGCCACAGTGAAAGAAAGTCACACTTTGAGATCACAGTTTTTCCCATTCTGATGTTTGAAGTGAACATTAACTGAAGCTTTTGATTTGTATCTGCATGATTTGATGCATTGTGCTGCTGTCAAGGGATCAGCTGATTAGAGAACTGCATAAAACAGCAGGTGGATGGGTGTTCCTAATAAAGTGGCCGGTGAGTGTAGATTTAATGTGTCCCATGGAGTTCATCACCACAATTTTTTTTTAAAAATAAAAAACCTGATTTTGTCCCTCCCACTTTTGTGTAGTCTGTTAAATATTTTATAGCTCACAGCAAAAATCTATCCATCGTCTCAGAAGAATCGTCATCATTAAATTTACAGGTTCAACTCTGGCAGGTAAACAGTGCACTGCGATCATGTACATCTCTGGTTGCTCAGAAGAAATGAAGATATGTTTCTACCAGGGCTTTGAACCAGAATTTTTTTCCTATTGGTTCGTTCCGAACAGAAACGGAATTTTAACGTTTCCGGTTTTGGGTTCCACCATTAAATAGACGTTCCCGAACCGGTTAGAACAAAAAAATTTAGTTCCCGGAACGGTTAATTACGTTCCCTGTCAGCTGTTTAACAAATGGCTATAAAATTATGTCTCTGTCTCATCCAGCTTAAGCCAAATGTAGGCTAATTCTATTACAACCTTCATTAAATAAGACAAGAAATAATTCAAAACAATTATTATTTCAAATGTTGGCGATTTGGATTCTCAGTATGTCTTCCCATCTACACAAACAGAAAAAGTGCCAAAAATGAAAGATAATTCGTTTAGTGTGTTACCAAAGGCTAGTCAGGCCCTATGCATTGATAGGCTAACAGAGGTTAACGTCATTTAATGTTCGCGAGCCTCTCATTAACGTGGTCAAATATATTGATATCGTGTTTGAAATTGACGTTTTTGAATAACGATAGACTGCAATATTTACCTCTTATTTAAGATGTAGAGATGTGATAGTAGTCCACCCTCCCGCTCTCTCCATTCAGTCAGCGAACGTCACACAGGAAGTGAACCCCAGCGGGTCATAGAAACTTGCGCAGGAGAAGAATGACTTTTTTATTTGTAGGCTATGGAAACTTTGAGGAACGAAATAAAAACCGGTATTAACCGGTTACCGTTATTTTTAATAAGCGTTTCTGTTCCAGAACATAAAAAATAATAAAGTTTCTGGTTTCGTTTCTGTTCCATGTGAAATAGAAAAAGTTCCCGGTTTTCGTTTTCGTTCCTTGAACCGGTTCAAAGCCCTGCTTTCTACATCCTAAAATGAAATGGGGGGGGGATGCCAGAGCGGATTCTGCCTTTGATCAATTAAATCATATGTACTGTGTTCGATTCATTGGTTCATATTTACGACACAAACTCAAATATTGACCATTTTGCTTTAGATTTGTGGTAATTCTAGTTTTGGTTATACATGTTTGACCAGATAGCTTAATTTCAGTCATGTGAATGAATGGTACGATTTATTTTTTTTAACTTAATTTTAGGAAAATTATTCCTTTATTTAATTTGTAAGCAAACATTTAACATGATTGTGTTCATTATTAACCTAATTATAGGAGTTATGCAATGCTAAGTAAAATTGAATTTATGGCCAGTTACAAGAATTATTCACTGCAATGTTGAGCACTTTTATACTACGATGCAACTAATATGATTATTTCTAAACAAAAAAAAATCACATTTTCTTTTAATTTGATATATATATATATATATATATATATATATTTTTTTTTTTAGTTATTTCACGAAATTGAGTCGTACATGAACTGATAGCCCACGAGCCATGTATAACGAGATTGAGCGGAATAACTGTTTTGTTCTATCCACATTCACTTGATTTTGAGAAACAGCATTTTTATTTTATTTTTGCAAATTCAATAAATAAAAACTTGGTACAAAACGTCCAACAAAATCATTTCCACTTAGAATTAGGGCTGGGACATTAGCGCGTTAATTTCGATTAATTAATCACACAAATATCAACGCGTTAAAAAAAATAACGCATTTTAATCGCACACTATAACAGACACGCAGGCCCGGCGCCAGGAACAGTTTACTTAGGGGGCAATTAGAAATCGCAAGGGGGCAAATATTTTTCATATAGTGTGTAGTAGTGATGGCGGTCTGACAACGTGTTTCAAACAATTAACTGCGCCAACCACAAAACCACCACGGCCCCGAAGGTTGCTTTAGTCCGGGAAAATCATGTGGCATATTACCAGGGCAGTTGCGCTTTATCAGCCCCCGTGCCCACCTGTTACCCCTCCCCTCCGATTTTCTCACAGACAACCGGAAAGATGCCAAACATAAAACAACACACACAAACCTACAGGCAAGTCCTTTAAATTTAAAATACATACAAATAGCTCCGCGGCATGAAAACAAAACGTCAATGCAAGTCTAAGGTACTTGGCTCGGCGGCCAAAATCATAATTAAAAAAAAAAATCAACAGACGCGGCTGCACCAATAATCCTGACTCGCACCGAGTCAACGCTAACCACTTGATCCGCGATCCCAGTTTAGGCGTGTAGGGGACTAAACACTCTGAAGTGATGAATTACCCCCCCCCCCCCCTCCCCGCTGCATGGGGGGTGACGTCAACGACACATATTCTTACGCTATTTGCGCACAAAGCGGACCATATATGAACACATACACCAACATAAACGGAGATAAACTTAGGCTACAAAGAAAGAAAATGGATTCACAATATTGTGATTGAATTGGTTTAATTCGGAGGGGGAAAGACTACTCCCGCAAACTGACTGCATATTGCAGGATATTGCAGAGACAGTGCACTTGTAAGTGTGCATGTAAAACCCCCGCCCGCACGACCCCTCCCCTTGTCCTTATCACAGGTCTGTGTGAGCGCGGCTGTGTCAGCATTTCACACACACACCCACAATAACTAGTCCCCAGTAGTTAGGATTGATGCATATGTCTAAAACAGGGTTAATATTAAATTCAGGCTTTTTGAAATAATCCTACCTCAATACAGTTGAATTCTACGATTGCAACGTAAGAATCGTAACAACCAATCAGATTTGTTCTACCGTGCCAGTTTTAGTAGTGATTTATGTGAAATGTATTTTTGTGCAATGCACAACCACTTAATATTTCGTATTTGAAAATGCAAATTATTAATACGTCTATAATACATTATATTTTCATAAGAAAACAATTAAGTGATCTGAGTCTCCGTTGAGGGGGCGAGGCTGTAGCCACGAGGGGGCGACGCCCCCTTTCGCCCCCCCATGGCGCCGGGCCTGAGACACGTCCTTCTGCATTAGAGCAGTGGAGAGTGGCATTACGTCTGATGGTGTACACAGCTTTCTGGAAACTCAGAAGAAGTTTGGGATTTTAGCTGTGGGGGCAGCACTAATGCGGGACGGAATACAGCCGGACGGGAACAGAAAAAGAACAGGAGAAGAAGAACGCCGGTTTTCAAAGGACGCTGGTTTTTGGAAGGAGAAATTGTAAGTTGGAAGTTGAAATTCATCTTATCTCATTATCTCTAGCCGCTTTATCCTGTTCTACAGGGTCGCAGGCGAGCTGGAGCCTATCCCAGCTGACTACGGGCGAAAGGCGGGGTACACCCTGGACAAGTCGCCAGGTCATCACAGGGCTGACACATAGACACAGACAACCATTCACACTCACATTCACACCTACGCTCAATTTAGAGTCACCAGTTAACCTAACCTGCATGTCTTTGGACTGTGGGGGAAACCGGAGCACCCGGAGGAAACCCACGCGGACACGGGGAGAACATGCAAACTCCACACAGAAAGACCCTCGCCGGCCACGGGGCTCGAACCCAGGACCTTCTTGCTGTGAGGCGACAGCGCTAACCACTACACCACCGTGCCGCCCCCGAAGTTGAAATTAACTTTCCTAAATATGCTGAACTTTATGGCAGAATTTGCACTGGCTTGTTGATCTTGGTTTTGAAAAAAACAAACAATATTTTGTTGATTTAAGCTTATGTATTGTCATTCAAAATCCACGTGGAAAAAATGTCTTTCTACCTGTTCTCAAGTCAGATATTTCTATGCGATTAAAATGCGATTAATTTCGATTAATTAATTTCAAAGGCTCTAATTAATTAGATTAAAATTTTTAATCGCGTCCCACCCCTACTTAGAATGTAAACAAACCGGTGAAATGACAGTCGCAATTTGTGAAAAATGCGCTGATAATTCTTGAAAGATATATATATATATATATATATATATATATATATATATATATATATATATATATATATATATAAAAAAGATATGTTCTTACCATCAAATACTTTTATTGCATATTCTGTTGCTTTTTTTTGGGGGGGGGGGGGGGTTCTTCTTCTTTAGGGTTTTTTGGCAGTTGGCAAACCCAAAAGGTGTAGTACAAGCCACTGACTGGGCTGGAGTGTGGAACAGAGGGGGGAACAAACAAACAAATACCTGTTGGTTTCTTTTAAATACTTGATAACAATTTTAAGGGTTTTGTTTTCGAGGAGAGTTTTTATTTCGTCCTTGGTTGGTTCAGCATAACGCTCCACCATTTTGATTTTCTCTTCTCACGGTATATGAGCTGATATCCTTGTAGTAGAGTAGCCAATCAGAGCACACGATTGCTCATATCCAGTAAATGTGGATAGAAAGAATATGAAAAATATAAAAAAATTATTTATATATATATATTACAGACAGACAGGGAGCACCAGGGATCGTCCACGCCCTGGTCAGCCTCGAGTCACGACGCCAGTTCAGGATCAGCACATCAGGCTAGCTCACCTCCGTGACAGATTCCTGACACCCTCAGTCACTGCTGCTGAGACCCCTGGACGACACAGACCCAGAATCTCCAGCATGACGGTCCGACTGTCACTTTGAATTTTTTTATTGTGAATTAATTCTTGAGTTTGACAATAAATGTCCTTTATCGATGTTTCAAGATGTGTGTGCATTACATACAATATCATAAATTTCAAATATATGCATGGATCTAAAGTGATATCGTGTTGAATTCCATTGTGCGTTTTTAAAGTTACTTAGTATATATATAAGTAACTTTAAAAACGCACAATGGAATTCAACACGATATCACTTTAGATCCATGCATATATTTGAAATTTATGATATTGTATGTAATGCGCACACATCTTGAAACATCGATAAAGGACATTTATTGTCAAACTCAAGAATTAATTCACAATAAAAAAATTCAAAGTGACAGTCGGTCCATGTTCGGACCGTCATGCTGGAGATTCTGGGTCTGTGTCGTCCAGGGGTCTCAGCAGCAGTGACTGAGGGTGTCAGGAATCTGTCACGGAGGTGAGCTAGCCTGATGTGCTGATCCTGAACTGGCGTCGTGACTCGAGGCTGACCAGGGCGTGGACGATCCCTGGTGCTCCCTGTCTGTCTGTAACGCTGACTCAAACGGGAAATGGTCGAATGATGAACACCGAAGTGCCGGGCGACCTCTGTCTGTGTACTTCCGGCACGCAACATCCCGATGGCCTGTTCACGTTGATTTTGGCTTAGGCGTGGCATCTTCAATAATGACAATTTTCCCATCATTTCCCCCGGGTATTTATAGGCAAGATTGTGTGTGTAGTGTATGCAAAATTTGTTTGAAAATTAAAGCCTGTCCATGTCATTGACTACCCGAGTCATATTGTACGTTATTGAGTACAACTCCCTTAAATTCTGATTTGAGCACAGATTTGGAACTTATTCGGGCGGAATGAAGTTATTTTTCCGTTGTGATATATTTCTTTTCTTCTTGAGATAAACTCAGCACGAATTCAGCAAGTTTTATCAATGTGCGTTTTTAAAGTTACTTAGTGTATATATGTGTGTATATGTGTGTGTGTGTGTGTATATGTGTGTGTGTGTGTGTATATATGTATATATATATATATATATATATATATATATATATATATATATATTACACACACTAGTGCATCTCAAAAAATTAGAATACCATGAAAAAGTTCCTTTTTTTTCATAATTTAATTCAAAAAGGTAAACTTTCATATATTCTATATTCATTACATGTAAAGTGAAATATTTAAAGCCTTTTTTGTTTTAATTTTGATGATTTATGGCTTATAGCTCACGAAAATCAGAAATCCAGCATCTCAAATTATTAGAATATTCCCTAAGATCAATCAAAAAAAGGATTTACAATACAGAAATGTCCAAATTCTGAAAAGTATATTCCTTTATACACTCAATACTTGGTTGGGGCTCCTTTACCATGAATTACTGTACCAATGCGGTGTGGCATGGAGGTGATCAGTCTGTGGCACTGCTGAGGTGTTACTGAAGCCCAGGTTGCTTTGATAGTGGCCTTCAGCGTATCTGTATTTTTGGGTCGGGTGTCTCTCATCTTCCTCTTGACAATACCCCATAGATTCTCTATGGGGTTCAGGTCAGGCAAGTTGGCTGGCCAATCAAACACAGTAATATCATGGTCAGCAAACCATTTGGGAGTAGTTTTGGCACTGTGGGTAGGTGCTAAGTCCTGCTGGAAAAGGAAATCAGCATCTCCAAAAAGCTCGTCAGCAGATGGAAGCATGAAGTGCTCTAAAATCTCCTGGTAGATGGCTGTGTTGACTTTGGACTTGATAAAATACAGTGGACCAACACCAGCAGATGACACGGCACCCCAAATCATCACAGACTGTGGAAACTTCACACTGGGCTTCAAACCCCTTGGATTCTGTGCCTCTCCACTCTTCCTCCAGACTCTAGAACCGTGATTTTCAAATTAAATGCAAAATGTACTTTCATCTGAAAAGAGGACTTTGGACCACTGAGCAACAGTCCATTTCTTTCTCTCCTTAGCCCAGATAAGACACTTCTGACATTGTCTCTGGCTCAGGAGTAGCTTGATATTAGGAATGCGAAAGTTGTATCCCCTTTCTTGAAGATGTCTGTTCGTGATGGGTCTTGATACACTGACACCAGCCTCAGTCCACTCCTTGTGAAGCTCTCCCAAGTTCTTGAATCAACTTTTCTTGACAATCCTCTCAAGACTGCGGCCATCCCTGTTGCTTGTGCACCTTTTCCGGCCACCCTTTTCAGCAATGACCTTTTGTGGCTTACCCTCCTTGTGGAGTGCATCAGTGATCATCTTCTGGACAACAGTCGAGTCAGCAGTCTTCCCCATGATTGTGGTTGTGTGTACTGAACTAGACCGAGAGATGCACTGTGTTCATACTGTTTTACTCAAAATGAACTATTCTAATATTTTGAGATGGGCTTTTTTATGTTTTTGTACTGTATGCCATATTGATTAAAATTAAAATAGAAAAATGCTTGAAACATTTTAGTTTGTGTAATGAGTCTATAATATATAACTTTCACTTTCTTAAATAACTGATGGAAAATATTGAACTTTTTCACAATATTCTAATTTTTTGAGATGCACTAGTTGTGTGTGTGTGTGTGTGTGTGTGTGTGTGTGTGTAATCTCAGTATATTAAAAATCTATGCCAAATCAAGTTTCATTTTTGAAACCAGTGATTAAATTTTGATTGATCAGAAATGTTATAATGCATAAAAATTGCTGCTTCAGGTTATTTAACTTGCATAATGACAAATGGTTACAAAATGTTGGTTACAAATGGTTTAAAATATTTGCTCTAATATTTAGAGTATAACAAAGGAGCTTAAACACCTTTATCTGTGAATCTGACGTCGAGGTTTTTTTTTTTAAACTTTGACATATTTGTAATGTCTGACTATAGTGCTTGAACTGTGTTTCCCAAATAATAATTAATGAAATTGGATTACTGTGTACAGTATTAAAGTAAGTCATAACAACTGGTGTTTTTCCAACGATATCATTTTAATATGGTTTCTCATGATGTTTTGACTTGCCGGATTCTTTTGAAGAAGTTTTAATATACATTGTGTGCATATATAGTACAACCCCGATTCCAAAAAAGTTGGGACAAAGTACAAATTATAAATAAAAACGGAATGCAATAATTTACAAATCTCAAAAACTGATATTGTATTCACAATAGAACATAGACAACATATCAAATGTCGAAAGAAAGACATTTTGAAATTTCATGCCAAATATTGGCTCATTTGAAATTTCATGACCGCAACACATCTCAAAAAAGTTGGGACGGGGCAATAAGAGGCTGGAAAAGTTAAAGGTACAAAAAAGGAACAGCTGGAGGACCAAATTGCAACTCATTAGGTCAATTGGCAATAGGTCATTAACATTACTGGGTATAAAAAGAGCATCTTGGAGTGGCAGCGGCTCTCAGAAGTAAAGATGGGAAGAGGATCACCAATCCCCCTAATTCTGCGCCGACAAATAGTGGAGCAATATCAGAAAGGAGTTCGACAGTGTAAAATTGCAAAGAGTTTGAACATATCATCATCTACAGTGCATAATATCATCAAAAGATTCAGAGAATCTGGAAGAATCTCCGTGCGTAAGGGTCAAGGCCGGAAAACCATACTGGGTGCCCATGATCTTCGGGCCCTTAGACGGCACTGCATCACATACAGGCATGCTTGTGTATTGGAAATCACAAAATGGGCTCAGGAATATTTCCAGAGAACATTATCTGTGAACACAATTCACCATGCCATCCGCCGTTGCCAGCTAAAACTCTATAGTTCAAAGAAGAAGCCGTATCTAAACATGATCCAGAAGCGCAGACGTCTTCTCTGGGCCAAGGCTCATTTAACATGGACTGTGGCAAAATGGAAAACTGTTCTGTGGTCAGACGAATCAAAATTTGAAGTTCTTTATGGAAATCGGACGCCGTGTCATTCGGACTAAAGAGGAGAAGGACGACCCAAGTTGTTATCAGCGCTCAGTTCAGAAGCCTGCATCTCTGATGGTATGGGGTCGCATTAGTGCGTGTGGCATGGGCAGCTTACACATCTGGAAAGACACTATCAATGCTGAAAGGTATATCCAGGTTCTAGAGCAACATATGCTCCCATCCAGACGACGTCTCTTTCAGGGAAGACCTTGCATTTTCCAACATGACAATGCCAAACCATATACTGCATCAATTACAGCATTATGGCTGTGTAGAAGAAGGGTCCGGGTACTGAACTGGCCAGCCTGCAGTCCAGATCTTTCACCCATAGAAAACATTTGGCGCATCATAAAACGGAAGATACGACAAAAAAGACCTAAGACAGTTGAGCAACTAGAATCCTACATTAGACAAGAATGGGTTAACATTCCTATCCCTAAACTTGAGCAACTTGTCTCCTCAGTCCCCAGATGTTTACAGACTGTTGTAAAGAGAAAAGGGGATGTCTCACAGTGGTAAACATGGCCTTGTCCCAACTTTTTTGAGATGTGGTGTTGTCCTGAAATTTAAAATCACCTAATTTTTCTCTTTAAATGATACATTTTCTCAGTTTAAACATTTGATATGTCATCTATGTTCTATTCTGAATAAAATATGGAATTTTGAAACTTCCACATCATTGCATTCCATTTTTATTTACAATTTGTACTTTGTCCCAACTTTTTTGGAATCGGGGTTGTAAAAAGTAAAGGATGTCTGAAGTTTGCTGAGAATCAGCACAATTTAAGGGATCAAGGGTTACTGCAGTTAAAATGTAACAAAGTCACATAAGGACATACTTTTTTTTTTTTGGACAAACCAACCTGTAAGCTTACAAACATATCCCATGGATAAGCTGTAATGTTTTGTTGCAACTGTTATATATTTGCCCTTTAAAATACTATCAAGCTTAAAAGGGCTTCAGTGAGTTATCTTTGTAGTATGATATGATACTATGCTAACTATAATGTGGAGTTAAGAAATACATTAATCATTTCTATCTTTAACTATTTCAAATTGTTTCTGACTCAAACATTGGTTTTCTTGGATATTGTGACTCTGCAAAGCCTCCTGTATTAATTTTAATCTCGAGTGGAAGTATTATCAAGTTTGTGCACCTTTTGATAAAACATCAACAGGCAGGTCATCATGATTGGTCAGCGGTTGCACACCTACAATCTCAAGCAAAAATTTAACACAATCACCAGATGAAACTGACTGATTAACGAGTGAGTAAAATTTTCAAGCGCAATTTTGTTGCATTTTAATTTATTTTATATATATATATATATCACTGTGTAATTAATTGTACTCTAAGTATTCTGTTAATGTCTTCCATGGCTCAGTATAGTTCAGAAACATTTAACAGCTTGAAAAAGACTGAAAGAGGTTAATTTTGTGTGTGTGTGATTTAAATGGCTTTTGCAGCTGGGCTGTGTCTACACATTTGTTGACCTGATTGTCAAACTACTGAAACTGTACTGATTGTCTGCAGGCTTGCTTAAAATAAACATGTCTTCCGGATAATGTGACAAAATGATTAGGCACTGCTTTAGTGAAAAGCAGAGATCTTTAAGCAAAGACTATTTTGTCAAATAGTCTACACTGCTAGCCAGTTAAGTTTGCGTATAAGTGTAGTTTAGTTCTAAACAAACTACTCATGCTGATGTTTTGCATAGCCAAGGGGTCAGCAATTACCCAAGTTTGTTCGTGATGGAAATCAAAACCCACCATTTTCAAATTTATTATGACTGTAAATAGTGTCAGTTGGAATCTAATACCAAATTTAATTTAAAAAAAAGTTATGTGGGTGGAAAATTAATTATTAGACAGATAAATAAATAAATATTTGTAGACGTTTTAATGACCCAAATTTTTTTGTCTACATTGTAAAACAAGTGTTGCCAGGCAAAACAAACCTTGCCTGGCAGCACTTATTTTAGTGCTTTTGATACTGACTTAATTTTACAAGTCTGGCCTATTCACCTTACAAGATGAATCCGTGACCTTCAGTTTGACATTTCAAGGTGCTAAATGAAAGCCCATATGGGACTACCTATATTATGATAATGGTAATATTTCTCAATCATCAGCTGTCAGGTTATAGTCCTATGAAAATCCATGACCTTGAGTTTGACATTTCAAAGTCATTCAAGATCAAAGGTCATGGCAGCAACTGAAAGCCCATATGGGACTCCTTATATGTTGATAATAGTAAACATCTGGCTTTCATTAACCATTTTAAAGTTATAGCCCTTTGAACACCCATGACCTTGACCTTTCAAGGTCAAAGATCATGGTGCCAAATGAAAGCCCATATGGCACTTCCTATAAGTTGATAAGGGTAAATATGTCTACCATCAACCGTTTTCAAGTTATAGCCCTCTGAAAATCTGTGACCTTGAGTTTGACCATTCAAGGTCAAAGATCATGGTGCCAAATGAAAGGCCATATGGGAGTTCCTATATGCTCATAATAGTAAACATCTGTCTATTGGCAACTGTTTTTGAGTTATAATGGAAAATGTTATTTTGACCGATGACCTTGACCCCCTGACCTTTAACCCCCAACCACTACGGAGACTGTCCAAGCTACCCCATCATGCAGCATATGGTTGGAAGCAGAATTGAAGTATGCACGTTTTGGTTTGAAGTCAAAATTATGAATTTGAAGAAAGTTATCGCAAAAAAATGATTTTGACCTTTCCAGGGACCCGATTACCCCGAAAATTTAATCAGGTAATCTATGGACCATTGCCCCCCTACCCTGAAAATTTGAAGTCAGTCGGTGCAACTGTGTAGATTCTAGATTGTTAACAGGCAGACACAAACAAACCGCGCTGATTACAATGCCTTGCCCCGCTGACTCCGTCGCAGGCGAGGTAATAAATCTGTGCTGAGAGGATCAGTGATGTATATAAACACATCACACATATTACACACACATTCAGAAGGGTTTTCTGGCTGTAAAAGCTTTTCAAATTCCTGAGTTAATCTACAGGGAAGTGGACTAATAATTTACCAATTTTCCTAGTAATTGACTAAGTGTATGACTCCGGTCTGTTTGTGTATCTTACTAATTTAAATCTTTTAACATTTTGCTTTTTGTGTGCATATAAACCTTACATTCTTGTTACTGTTAATCTGTTGGAGACTCCAAACAGATAAAGGACATGTCCCTCCTCACTCACGTCTTAGCCTGCCTGTTTGGAATGGGCTCCTGGGTGACCATTTGTGGACTTTGGGTTGAGCTGCCCCTCATTGTCCCTCAGGTGCCTGAAGGCTGGTACCTTCCCTCCTGTCTCTCCATCCTGACCCAGAGTGCTAATGTTGGTCCTCTGTTTGTCACCCTGATGCACCGATTCCGACCAGGAAAGCTCAATGAAACTGCTGTGATCTACTTCATTATTAGTTTTGGGACCCTCTCAAGCCTCCTCTTAGCTTTCGTCTGGAAGGAGACAGTTGTTATTCAAGGAGTTGAGCGTAGCATTTATTTCCTGATCCTGACCTTCTTCATCGCCACTGTGGACTGCACCTCGTCAGTTACTTTCCTACCATTCATGATGCAGCTCAAGCCAGAGTATCTCACCACTTATTATGTAGGTGAAGGTTTGAGTGGACTGATCCCGGCTGTAGTGGCTCTGATTCAAGGAGTAGGTGTCATGCAATGTGTCAATAGCACCCAAAACTTCAGTCCCAATGAAACAATAAATGGATCTTTGGACTCAACTAATTACCTCATACCGCACTACTTACCAGCCAACTTTTCAGCTCAGGCTTTCTTTATCTTCCTGGCAGCAATGATGTTTGTCACCTTAGTGGCCTTCCTGCTTTTGAACAAACTCCCAACAGTAGCTCAAGAGCACTCAATCAGCCTCAAATCCCAAGGTGCTATGAGAAAGTCGGACTTTGTGGAGGAAAAGAAAAGTCCTGAACAGAAGCCCATGATGAATTCTCGAAATGGCATCCAGAAGTTCAGTGGGATGTTTGGAAAGGGAACCTACACACGGGCACAAATTGTGTACATCTTCATCAACTTGGCCTGGGTGAATGCTCTGACCAATTCAGTGTTACCATCTGTTCAGTCCTACTCGTGTCTGCCTTATGGAAACCATGCTTATCATTGGTCTGCTACTATGGCCTCCTTAGCAAACCCAGTGACCTGCTTCATTGCCATGTTTTACACTCAAAGGTGAGTAACCACATTTATAAAAGGGCTTTTTATAGTATTTATTGGTGGCAGAAAAGATTTGAGATTTCAGAGGATATAACGAGCCTCCAAAAAATGGGGGGAAAAAAACAGCATAAACTGCCATTTTCTGATATAGCAAGCTTAAGCATAAGTTCTTTCCATATTCAAAGGTCATTGGTGCTGATGGGCTTTCTGACTGCTTTTGGCTCGGTTATTGGCATTTATATCATGGTCATGGCAGTGCTGAGTCCCTGTCCACTTCTGGTCAATGACATTTCTGGAGCCATTCTAATAGTAAGTTAAGTGTTCCATGATGTATACTTGAAATTAAACTCCTTCATTCTACAAGCGAGGTCTATTTTGTTTTTTTGTGACCTGGGAAAATCTAAAACTACAAACTGTCCTGAACTGAAATGTGTTTCTTATTTGCACATATCTCAATCATGAATTGTAACATTTTAAAATCTGGCTACCCTTAAAGGAACAGTCCACCGTACTTCCGTAATGAAATATGCTCTTATCTGAATTGAGACGAGCTGCTCCGTACCTCTCCGAGCTTTGCGCGACCTCCCAGTCAGTCAGACGCAGTCAGACGCGCTGTCACTCCTGTTAGCAATGTAGCTAGGCTCAGCATGGCTAATGGTAGTTTTTGGGGCTGTAGTTAGATGCGACCAAACTCTTCCGCGTTTTTCCTGTTTACATAGGTTTATATGACCAGTGATATGAAACAAGTTCAGTTATACAAATTGAAACGTAGCGATTTTCTATGCTATGGAAAGTCCGCACTATAATGACAGGCATACTAACAGCTTCGGCAGCGCATTGATATCTGAGCTCCGTATCAATGCACTGCCAAAGCGCGCAGAAGGTGTTAGTACGCCTGTCATTATAGTGCGGACTTTCCATAGCATAGAAAATCGCTACGTTTCAATTTGTGTAACTGAACTTGTTTCATATCACTGGTCATATAAACCTATGTAAACAGGAAAAACGCGGAAGAGTTTGGTCGCATCTAACTACAGCCCCAAAAACTACCATTAGCCATGCTGAGCCTAGCTACATTGCTAACAGGAGTGACAGCGCGTCTGACTGCGTCTGACTGACTGGGAGGTCGCGCAAAGCTCGGAGAGGTACGGAGCAGCTCGTCTCAATTCAGATAAGAGCATATTTCATGATGGAAGTACGGTGGACTGTTCCTTTAAACTGAAAAGGGAGAAAATTACATAATTTAATAATTTATAACAGATACTAATAAGCTTTGCGGTTACCAGAGGGACACCCCTCCCCATCTAAACTGTAACCCTAGCTATGTAATAGGCCAGAGGTTGAGGGCTATAGAAACAGAGATCAGTGCCACCCAATGCGCCTTAAAGGTAGACGGCCTTTCAGATTTTTCAAGTGTAGGTCATAAAAAGAATTTTCCCCGACACCCAATTATTTTTGTTTAGTGGACTGAAAGCTACTGAATTCGAATCACAGACTTCCAATTTTATTAGGTTTTTTTTTTAAATAGAACAATTAATGAATTTAGGGCCAAGTGGCCCTAAATTCTCCACTATTTTTTTCCTGCTTCACCATGACCCAATTCAAGATACTACATCATGCATCATGTGGTGGGCTTTCCCTGTTCGTGCAAGACATTGTGGGATACAAATTTGAAACGGGAGAGAAAAATGGAGGATGTGAGTGTGAGAATGAAACATGGAAGATCGACTACAATAACGGAAAGCGAGAAGAAAATACGTTGTTGCGAAGGAAAGGAAATGCAGGACCAAACTAATAAATATCGGTGGTCAGCGAGCACCTCGGTGTGATCAGAAGTTCGTTTAGCGACAAAGATGTCAAAGGTAAACCTGCGCATGTGCAAACGGACTTCCTCTGTCTGCTTGACTGCGCAAAGCGAGTGATTTCATGCACGTTATTTGTTCAGGAATCCCCTCAAATGAAATAACTTCCCAGCCACAGAATGGCCTGATGTTTTGTGAGATATTACAGAAATAAACGTATATCACAATGACCAAATTTCAGAAGGAACTAAATTTAATTGATTTTATGAAATCAAAAGGCCGTTTAGCTTTAAGGGTCTGGTTAGCCTGGGAAGGCTAGGTCCTGGCACAGGAGGGACTTTGACTAATAAGCTACTAATGGAAACATCTCATCTCATCTCATTATCTCTAGCCGCTTTATCCTTCTACAGGGTCGCAGGCAAGCTGGAGCCTATCCCAGCTGACTACGGGCGAAAGGCGGGGTACACCCTGGACAAGTCGCCAGGTCATCACAGGGCTGACACATAGACACAGACAACCATTCACACTCACATTCACACCTACGGTCAATTTAGAGTCACCAGTTAACCTAACCTGCATGTCTTTGGACTGTGGGGGAAACCGGAGCACCCGGAGGAAACCCACGCGGACACGGGGAGAACATGCAAACTCCACACAGAAAGGCCCTCGCCGGCCACGGGGCTCGAACCCGGACCTTCTTGCTGTGAGGCGACAGCGCTAACCACTACACCACCGTGCCGCCCCTATTATTATTATTATTATTACTACTACTACTAAGAATTATGTTTACAATAGGAAATTAGTTATTTCCTCCATCACTCTGTCTCATCTGTCTGTCACGTCACTCTGTCTTATCACCTGAGGTAAAAATAATTTTATTTTAAAATCAATACATCACTGAGAGAGAAGCTACACGTTCAGCCACAGTAACATTCAGTGGATTTTCCCAGGCCACCACACACACACGTAAAATAAATTATATATTTCATCAGGAATGTATCTGTAATGGTCACTGTTTAATATTGTAGAAACAAGCTACTATTGTTATTTTAAATTCTCTCTGTAACAGGTGGCAGCTTGGACATGTTTTATCCTCATACTGTCCTATGTGAAGGTGATCGTCGCCGTGATCTTGCGTGATGAAGGTCATAGCGCTCTCGTATGGTGTGGTGCAGTAGTCCAGTTGGGCTCACTGTTGGGATCTGTGATCATGTTCCCTTTAATCAATGTGTTCGACGTTTTCTCTTCAGGAGACCCATGTAACACTAGGTGCTAATGCCAGAATACAGTATACTAGACATGTGAGTGTGTTTCTGCTGAGGGAATGAGACATTTCACAACATGGAAATATGATATACCGCATAACATGTAGTGTTTTAGTATTTGTTGATTTCTGTGGCTGTATAAATACAGTATAGATGCTCTTTAAAATTAGAAAAGAAATTAAAATGAATATTTTTGTAATATACTGTATGCTTTGTAACATTTACTTTTGAAATATGTAATATAGCAACACATTTTAATTATTTAATGAATATTTAGTACATTTTCTGAAATCTGCCGTATTAATAACATTCATATAAAGAGTTGATATTTTTGTTTCTAGTTCTGTCTTTTCTTGCACTACAGGAAAAGCACAATAGAAAGAACACACACATTTCTTCCGGATAATATCTTAATTTCTTTTTTTTTCATAACTGAAATTAAAAACAATACAACCAAATGAAAGAAAGTGCTCAAGGACGAGAATGCAACTTCTGCTCTGAGATGATTCAGTGTGAGAAATAATCACTTGGTGGCAATGTCTCTATATTTTAAATTCCCTTTCGAGTGACCATTTGGATTTCTTTGGTGTTTCAAAAGATATTTAAGGACAAAATGTGAACAGGTGATCCAACTCTGGAATATGATCATTTGATTTCATCAGTCTTTACACACACACACACGTTTATTTCACTATCCCTGTGAGGACCTTCCATTGACGACATTATTATTGCAGTTAGTTAATGTTGTGCCTGCACCGAAACCTAACCTTAACCTCAATAATGTAAAGGAAACTATTTGGCTCTTTATTATTATTATTATTAGTTGTTTGTTTAAAAAAAAACGCAGCCACAGTTTCCCTATGGGGACCATCCAAATGTCCCCACAAGGTCAAAACTGTCAGATTTTACTATCCTTGTGGGGACATCTGGTCCTCAGTAGTGTATAAACGCACACAATTATAAAGTATTTAATTCATAGCAACAGATTCATAGTTTTTCATCAAACGTAACAAAAATTGTCAAATGCTGTACGTTTACAAATTGCCCCTCCTAGAACTGCCACCTTATTGTGGTGGAGGGGTTTGTGTGCTTGAATGATCCTAGGAGCTATGTTGTCGGGGGCATTATGCCCCTGTTAGGGTTTCCCAAGGCAGACAGGTCCTAGGTGACAGGCCAGACCAAGAGCAGTTCACCAAAAAACCCCTATGGAGAAAAAATCCAGGACCGTGACGTCGCCCGGTAGGACGCAGCCGGGGCCCCACCCTGGAGCCAGGCCCGGGGTTGGGGCTCGTATGCGAGCGCTTGGTGGTCGGGCCTTTGCCCATGGGGCCCGGCCGGGCTCAGCCCGAAGAGGCGACGTGGGCCCGACCTCCTGTGGGTTCACCACCCACAGAGGTAGCAGTAGGGGTTTGGTGCAGTGTGGATTGGGTGGCAGTCGAAGGCAGGGGCCTCGACGACCTGACCCCCGGACACAGCGGCTGGCTGTTGGGACATGGAATGTCACTTCGCTGGGGGGGAAGGAGCCTGAGCTTGTGCGGGAGGTTGAGAGGTACCGGCTAGAGATAGTCGGGCTCACCTCCACGCACAGCTTGGGCTCTGGAACCCAGCTCCTCGAGAGGGGCTGGACTTTCCACTTCTCTGGAGTCGCCCATGGTGAGCGGCGGCGGGCTGGTGTGGGCTTCCTTATAGCTCCCCAGCTCAGCCGCCATGTGTTGGAGTTTACCCCAGTGAACGAGAGGGTCGCCTCTCTGCGCCTTCGGATTGGGGAGAGGGCTCTTGCTGTTGTTTGTGCCTACGGGCCAAATAGCAGTATAGAGTATCCGGCCTTCTTGGAGTCCCTGGGAGAGGTACTGAGGGGTGCTCAGACTGGGGACTCCATTGTGCTCCTGGGGGACTTCAATGCTCACGTGGGCGATGACAGTGACACCTGGAGGGGCGTGGTTGGGAGGAACGGCCTCCCCGATCTGAACCCGAGTGGTGTTTTGTTATTGGACTTCTGTGCTAGTCACAGTTTGTCCATAACGAACACCATGTTCGAGCATAGGGGTGTCCATAAGTGCACGTGGCACCAGGACACCTTAGGTCGGAGGTCGATGATCGACTTTGTAGTCGTGTCATCTGATCTCCGACCCTATGTCTTGGACACTCGGGTGAAGAGAGGGGCTGAGTTGTCAACTGATCACCACCTGGTGGTGAGTTGGATCCGCTGGCGGAGGAGGAAGCTGGACAGACCTGGCAGGCCCAAACGTATGGTGAGGGTCTGCTGGGAACGTCTGGCCGAGCACTCTGTTGGGGAGGTCTTTAACTCCCACCTCCGGGAGAGCTTTTCCCAGCTTCCGAGGGAGGCGGGGGACATTGAGTCTGAGTGGACCATGTTCTCTACCTCCATTGTGGACGCAGCTGTTCGGAGCTGTGGCCGCAAGGTCTCCGGTGCCTGTCGTGGCGGCAATCCCCGAACCCGGTGGTGGACACCGGAAGTAAGGGATGCCGTCAAGCTGAAGAAGGAGTCCTATCGGGCCATGTTGACCTCCGGGACTCCTGAGGCAGCCGACGGGTATCGGCAGGCCAGGCGTGCTGCAGCTCGGGCAGTTGCGGAGGCAAAAACTCGGAACTGGGAGGAGTTCGGGGAGGCCATGGAGAAGGACTATCGGTCGGCCTCGAAGAAATTCTGGCAAACCGTCCGGCGCCTCAGGAGGGGGAAGCAGTACTCTGCCAACACTGTTTACAGTGCGGGTGGGGAGCTGTTGACCTCGACTGGGGACATTGTCGGGCGGTGGAAGGAATACTTTGAGGATCTCCTCAATCCCACCGCCATGTCTTCCACTGAGGAGACTGAGGCTGATGACTCAGAGGTGGACTCGTCCATTACCCAAGCCGAAGTCACTGAGGTGGTTTGCAAGCTCCTCGGTGGCAAGGCACCGGGGGTGGATGAGATCCGCCCTGAGTATCTCAAGTCTCTGGATGTTGTGGGGCTGTCTTGGTTGACACGCCTCTGCAACATCGCGTGGCGGTCGGGGACAGTGCCTCTGGAGTGGCAGACTGGGGTGGTGGTCCCTCTTTTTAAGAAAGGGGACCGGAGAGTGTGCTCCAATTATAGGGGAATCACACTTCTCAGCCTCCCAGGGAAAGTTTACTCCAGGGTACTGGAGAGGAGAATTCGACCGATAGTCGAACCTCGGATCCAGGAGGAACAATGCGGTTTTCGTCCTGGTCGCGGAACACTGGACCAGCTCTATACCCTTCATAGGGTGCTCGAGGGTTCATGGGAGTTTGCCCAACCAGTCCACATGTGCTTTGTGGATCTGGAGAAGGCATTCGACCGTGTCCCCCGTGGTATTCTGTGGGGGGTGCTTCGGGAGTATGGGGTTCGGGGCTCTTTGCTAAGGGCTGTCCGGTCCCTGTACGAACGGAGCAGGAGTCTGGTTCGCATTGCCGGCAGTAAGTCAGACCTGTTCCCAGTGCATGTTGGACTCCGTCAGGGCTGCCCTTTGTCACCGGTTCTGTTCATAATTTTTATGGACAGAATTTCTAGGCGCAGCCAGGGGCCGGAAGGAATCCTGTTTGGGAACCACAGGATTTCATCTCTGCTTTTTGCGGATGATGTTGTCCTGTTGGCTTCTTCAAACCAGGACCTTCAGCATGCACTGGGGCGGTTTGCAGTCGAGTGTGAAGCGGCTGGGATGAGAATCAGCACCTCCAAGTCCGAGGCCATGGTTCTCGACCGGAAAAGGGTGGCTTGCCCTCTCCAGGTTGGTGGAGAAGTCCTGCCTCAAGTGGAGGAGTTTAAGTATCTCGGGATCTTGTTCACGAGTGAGGGAAGGATGGAGCGTGAGATCGACAGGCGGATCGGTGCAGCCTCCGCAGTGATGCGGTCGCTTTACCGGTCCGTCGTGGTGAAGAAGGAGCTGAGCCAAAAGGCGAAGCTCTCAATTTACCGGTCGATCTACGTTCCGACTCTCACCTATGGTCATGAGCTTTGGGTAATGACAGAAAGAACAAGATCGCGGATACAAGCGGCTGAAATGAGTTTCCTTCGCAGGGTGGCTGGGCGCTCCCTTAGAGATAGGGTGAGAAGCACAGTCACTCGGGAGGAGCTCGGAGTAGAGCCGCTGCTCCTCCACATCGAGAGGAACCAGCTGAGGTGGCTCGGGCATCTTTTTCGGATGCCTCCTGGACGCCTCCCTGGGGAGGTGTTCCAGGCATGTCCCCCCGGGAGGAGGCCCCGGGGAAGACCCAGGACACGCTGGAGGGACTATGTCTCTCGGCTGGCCTGGGAACGCCTCGGTGTTCTTCCCGAGGAGCTGGCCGAGGTGTCTGGGGAAAGGGAAGTTTGGGCTTCCATGCTTAGACTGCTGCCTCCGCGACCCGGTCCTGGATAAGCGGAAGAAGACGAGACGAGACGAGGCTGTACGTTTATTATTAAAAAATCAAAGCTGTACCCAAATGAATTCTCTCTAAATGACCTGTACATTTGTATGCACTGATCAATATCTACTTTATATCCACCCTGGATTTCATTGGATTTTTTTTTTACTATAATAATAATAATAATATCCAACCTAAAATTATACAGAACACAAGACCTTCCTGATGACCCTGAAGCAAACTACTAATAGCAGTGTTATTTCTGGGGCACGTCTCTGATAACACACTCGGGGCTGGTTCTGTCACCATGGCTGTGTCATTGGGGATTCATGCCCATGGAAAATATGCCTGCTGTCCTGGCAGGTGTCACAGGGGTCTTGGCATACGGCCTGAGCTCAACAGCTGTTTTTTGATGCTGCACTTCTCTTGATCTTTCCTTCCTGGTTCTTTGGGGACCAGACATTTCTCCCCACTCCAAAATAATGCAGCTGAATTAGTTGTACATGCGATAGTACTGAGTGATAAGGATCTGTGGCACATTCTCATGAAAATGGGAGCTGGATTTCCCCCTACCATGTTTGTTGCTATAGTTATTGTGTCTTGTATCTGCATATGAGGTGGCCTTGGGCTGAGGTGCCCTTGAGCGAGGCACCTAACCAGGGGCGCCCCCATGTGGTGGCTAGGGGTGGCTGCAGCCACCCCCAGATTACTCTGAGCCACCCTTTTAGCCACCACAAGGAGGCGCATTGGATTTCTGTAGAACTAGGAAATATATTTTAAATCACAACACTAAATAAGTTAATGATGTGAAAAGGTTTTTTAACACAAAAGCCAAAACAATAATAATATACAATAGTAAGAATAAGAAACAGAGCACAATGGGGTCCCTTCGCCCCATCTAAAAGTAGATGCAGCAGCGTTGCCTGGAAAGACTATGATAAAATGCCAAAAAGCATCTGTGCTTCCCTGAGCACAGGGAATGAAAACTTAATTAAAGAGAACCGTGAATATGTGAAAGCTATAGGTGAGACCCTACTTCTAACTGCAACACAAAATATTGCTCTAAGAGGTCATGATGAGACACACGGTGTAAACAAAGGAAATTTCTCATCTCATTATCTCTAGCCGCTTTATCCTTCTACAGGGTCACAGGCAAGCTGGAGCCTATCCCAGCTGACTACGGGCGAAAGGCGGGGTACACCCTGGACAAGTCGCCAGGTCATCACAAGGCTGACACAGACACAGACAACCATTCACACTCACATTCACACCTACAATCAATTTAGAGTCACCAGTTAACCTAACCTGCATGTCTTTGGACTGTGGGGGAAACCGGAGCACCCGGAGGAAACCCACGCGGACACGGGGAGAACATGCAAACTCCACACAGAAAGGCCCTCGCCAGCCCCGGGGCTCGAACCCGGACCTTCTTGCTGTGAGGCGACAGCGCTAACCACTACACCACTGTGCCGCCCCAAAGGAAATTTCCTAAGTATAATGGAATTGTTGGGCAAACATGACAAACTGGTGGAAAGAAAAATGACAAGTCAAAGGAATGCCACTTACCTGGGTCATGGAACTCAAAATGAAATGTTGGACTGCCTAGCAGAAATTGTACGCAACTCTATTATTAGTGAAGTTACTTATCTCAGAAATCAATAGAAGGTTCTGTAAGGAGAATTGTGCGATTATGGAAGGGATACATGCTTGTCACATACACATTTTGTGACAAGAATCTAATTTTGCCTTTGGCCTTACACTACAAATGTAAGACAGAGGATCTTGATCACGAAATCCCCCAACTTACAAGAGTTTTGCAGAGAAAGAAAGAGGGTGGTGAGGATACACCATCCAATTTATTAGAGCTCACGGTTTTTCTAGAACCATATGCGGAGGTATTCGCAGAAATGTACAAAATCTGCAAGATCGCGCTTGCTTTACCGGTAAGCACTGCAGCCTGTGAGCGCAGTTTTTCTGTTTTAAAACTAATTAAGACAGTGCTGCGAAATTCAATGTCAGATGAAAGGCTGAGTAATTTGGGGTTGCTCAGCATTGAATCCAGGAGGTCAAAGGCCATAAATCTGGATGAATTTGTGGATGTTTTTGCTAAAAGGCACAATAACAGAAGGATAATCCTGTTCTGAAATGTACATACTGAACGACCTCTGATTTGTAATGAAATTTTACTGCATTTATTTTATTTTGTGGCCGGTGCAGAAATGGTTCTGAGCCTGTGGTGAAATTTCTTCACTGTACAATAAAAGAGTATTGAACATAGCTGTTGGTGTGTTCAAATGCATTGATGTTCATTTACACTAAGTGAAGTAATTTTAAAGGCAAAGGTCAGTAAATTAATGTAGGTACAATTTCACCATAGTATATTTATTATAATTATAAATCCTAAGCTGCTACATCACTGTGCCCTAATTATTAGTGTAACGGCGCCATCTAGTGGTGATATAAGGTACCCTCCATACCCTGATGCTGGCCTCAAGAAACATTAGCAGTAGTCTTGTCAAATATGTCTTGGCATAGGCGGTTTTAAACGGGGGCCAGGGGGGGCCAATGCCCCTGTAAAATTGCCCCTGGCCCCTGTTGTGGCCCCTGTGCTGAACGGATAATAAGATTTATTAATTTTGACATGCGGCGGCACGGTGGTGTAGTGGTTAGCACTGCCGCCTCACAGCAAGAAGGTCCGGGTTCGAGCCCCGTGGCCGGCGAGGGCCTTTCTGTGTGGAGTTTGCATGTTCTCCCCGTGTCCGCGTGGGTTTCCTCCGGGTGCTCCGGTTTCCCCCACAGTCCAAAGACATGCAGGTTAGGTTAACTGGTGGCTCTAAATTGACCGTAGGTGTGAATGTGAGTGTGAATGGTTGTCTGTGTCTATGTGTCAGCCCTGTGATGACCTGGCGACTTGTCCAGGGTGTACCCCACCTTTCACCCATAGTCAGCTGGGATAGGCTCCAGCTTGCCTGCGACCCTGTAGAACAGGATAAAGCGGCTAGAGATAATGAGAATGAGATGAGAATTTCGACATGCGCTGGCTCAAAGATCGGAACTGACATGACGGAGTGTTCTACACGGACTCCTTAAAGCGCTACACGCACACTGTTACCTGCAGCAGAAAGACCAGCAGCGGCGCGAATTGTAAACTTCGGACGTGAGAGATAACAGCTGTCACGTCCGAAGTTTTTTTTATTGAAAAGCCATCAGATACAGTAGCGTTGACACGTTTCACTGAGACATATAAAGAAGTATTTTTTGAGCTTGTGGCAGCGGGGGCGTGGTCAAGCGCCGGTCTGTGACAGGAGGGCGGAGTCAGGGAAGGTAAGTGGCAGAATCACTACACCTGACGGCAATTAACCTGTGTTTGTGTGTCTCCCCAGTGACCGCGCCCTATTTAAGGAGAGAGAGCGAGAGCAGAGGGGGCTCTCTCCACAACCAGATGACTGGAATGTGTGTGGGTGCGTGGCTGAGAGAGAAAGATGTTTCCACTGAAAAGTGAAAATAAAAGAGTTTTGCAAACTCAGTCTCTGTCCTGCCGTCCTCTGTGCTCCACCCACACCTAGTGAACCTTACAGTGGTGCTGAAACCCGGGATTCAGAGTGGAGCACAGAGAACGGCAGGATAGAGACTGAGTTCGCAAAACTCTTTTATTTTCACTTTTCAGTGGAAATATCTTTCTCTCTCAGCCGCACACACATTCCAGTCATCTGGTTGTGGAGAGAGCCCCCTCTGCTCTCGCTCTCTCTCCTTAAATAGGGCGCGGTCCCTGTGGAGACACACAAACACAGGTTGCCGTCAGGTGTAGTGATTCTGCCACTTACCTTCCCTGACTCCGCCCTCCTGTCACAGACCGGCGCTTGACCACACCCCCGCTGCCACAGAGCTCTTTAGACTATGCAAAATAGCTGTGGCACTCCCAGTGAGCTCTGCCTCTTGTGAGCGGAGTTTCTCCACTTTGAAACTGGTGAAGACCTACCTCCGATCCACCATTAGTGAGGAGCGTCTAAGCCAGGGGTGTCAAACCTGATCCATAAAGGGCCGTGTGGCTGCAGGTTTTCATTCCAGCCATGCAGCAGCACCCTGATTTGGCTTATTCAATCAACTGACACACCCACCCTTTAATCAAGGGTGGGTGTGGCTGCAAGTATTTGACTGTGTGAAGACAGTTCAGTTGATTGAATGAGCCAAGTCAGGTGTGCTGCTGCATGGCTGGAATGAAAACCTGCAGCCACAAGGCCCTTTATGGATCAGGTTTGACACCCCTGGTCTAAGCAATCTTGGTGTGCTCAGCATTGAATCCAGAAGGTCCAAGGCTTTGAACCTTGATGCATTTGTAGACCGTTTCTCAAGGAGTCACAATCGCAGAATCTTGTTGTTGTAGTGTTTCAGCCTGCTGTGAATGCTATAGGGTGATTCTGAGACCACTGTATGTGAATTTATTTTTTCTTTTTATTTCCCCCCTACTGTACATAAAGAGTGAGATGATGACAGTGTGATTTAGATAAAGATAGTGATTGCGAAAAAGAAAATTCATTCATGCTGTGAATTTTAAAAGTGTCATGGTACAGATAAAAGGTTCATTGTATGCAAAAATAGAAATCTTATTTTACAAAAAAGAGAAACGTGGTTTTAAGATTTATTGAGCACAATTTATTTTATGTTTAGGCTATTGAAACAGAATGTTTATCTCATTGTATTTATGCTCAATGTATTTTGTTTTGGTTTTAAATAAACTAAACAAAACATTTTGAACGCTTAAATATTGCCATGTTTTGTCCTTATATGTGCCCCCCTGAAAAAACACTGGCCCCACCTCAGCCCCCCTAGTAATTTTGGTCTAGAACCGCCACTGTGTCTAGATCTTATAAATGATGAATACGAAGTTTTCAAAATTGTGATGAACTCCAGTTCCCATGATGCTTGTGAACTGGGCATGCGCACTGGATAAAAGAAAAAACAGCTCTTTAGGGCAAAACTCTCGTCTCATCAGATTTGGGCAGTAATTCTATGCGTTCAGACCTTAAATAATGAAATAACTGTACAAGCAAATACAACACAAAAACCATTTTAAAACATTCACTTAAATTAAACAGACATGGTAAAAACAGAAGAAATATATTTAAGGCTTAGAGTTTGATTAATTCAGCCAAATCAAATATCACTTTCAGACTTGAAGATATTTATCAGGAATCATTTTTAAAATATTGAGTATTATACCACTTCCTGTTTAAAGGCATAATAAAAGGCATCAAATATATTTACCTTACGTGTGAATGGAAATGCCGAAAAGTTTAATGTTTAACCTAATGTTTAATGTTGATCTAAAACATTTTAAAACTGATCGTGTGGTGGTCTAGTGGTTAGGATTCGGCGCTCTCACCGCCGCTGGTGTAGTGGTATTTTTATTAATCATATGTAATTCTAACCTTTAAATATCCTATATACTCCTGTTTCTGACGCGTTTTAGCGAAATGTGGACTTGTCTTGTCTGGGAAGCATGCAATTAGTTCAACAGCGAGCTAACCCGCTTTTTACTTCATTTTTTGAATAATTGTCGTCATAATATTTAATATAAATAATATTTCGAATAGGCAGCACAGTAGTGTAGTGGTTAGCGCTGTCGCCTCACAGCAAGAAGGTCCTGGGTTCGAGCCCCGGGGCCGGCGAGGGCCTTTCTGTGTGGAGTTTGCATGTTCTCCGCGTGGGTTTCCTCCGGGTGCTCCGGTTTCCCCCAGGTGCTTCGGTTTCCCCCACAGTCCAAAGACATGCAGGTTAGATTAACTGGTGACTCTAAATTGACCGTAAGTGTGAATGTGAGTGTGAATGGTTGTCTGTGTCTATCTGTCGACCCTGTGATGACCTGGCGACTTGTCCAGGGTGTACCCCGCCTTTTGCCCGTAGTCAGCTGGGATAGGCTCCTGCGACCCTGTAGAAGGATAAAGCGGCATGAGATGAGATGAATATTTTGAATAATTGTTCCGTCTCTATAGTCTCTCTGTCTCTTTCTCAGTCAGCATTGAGATAAGGGCTCCTAGACACTTACAGATAGCTATAATATAAACAAACAACTCATGCAAGAACAGCAGGCAAGGACAGAAATCTGCAATGGGCAGAGAAAATCATTATTTTTGGCACTTTCTCACAATAATAAATTTAATAAGTAATCTCTTTATATTACTAGGTAAATTCCATATACATAAAGTCAAAATGTCCAAGACAACCAATTCTCATTAATACTGTTAATTGAATTAAAAATGTATTTTCTGTCTCTGTCACATATCGAATCCAACAAAGAGTGCTTATCAGCTATTTAATTTTATTCAAATTACATTCAGTGAAATTGTTTGTCATTTCAATTTGCCCTGTTTTTTTTATCTCCTTATCTTTCTTTAAACTTATTGCTACTTATGAGGCTAAGCTTAACAATGTTCCTCCTAATTTCGAACTATTGATTTGAAATGCTCTGATTAATTGTTTGCTGAAGTTTTAAACCTCCATACTTTTGCCTTTAAAAACCACAGAGGATATGGAATGGATAGGCTTTTAATGTATTTAGTTAACCATATTTTTTTTTCAGCAAGAAACAGAGTTAACAGAGTTAAGTTGTTTATGTTAAGCAGTACCTCTCTCTCTTTGGACCGATGTCATCCTACAGTCTTGGTGCGTTCATGTGCTATGGGAATTATGGTAAATACCAAACACCGACATGGAAAGCACACACTCTTGTGGTATTTTCCACTGGGCAACTCGTAGAAAATTTTGATACACGAGTTGCCGAGATGAGATGAACTTTAACCTTTTCAACATGGCGGCGAGCGGTACAAGACTAGCTTATGAACCAAGAAAGAAGTGGTTTTCACCTACGGAAAGCTGACTCTCACCTTTTAAACGAGTCATGTTATGTATATTATTATAATATGTATATTATAGCCTAATACAAAATATTCTGTGGCTGTCCAAAGAACGCCAACAATGATCTAGATACTGGCTACTCTCATTGTGGCTACAGCCAAATTTCCAAAAACTGCGTGGCATTCAATGTGTTAAGAAAATCTCTACTTGTCATGATCAGGAAATATTCAGCATTTTTTGACTTTTGATAACTTGTATTCCTGCTGCAGCTGATGAACAAGGCAATCTATAATTGTTTTAGCCAAATAACAGGCCTGATTCTGAATCTGGTCCACCATCTTTAATTTGTCAACAACAACAAAAGCATGTGAACACAACACACTGGTAAATACCACTTCCCAACTGGAAAATATCATCTTCCCATAGCACATGAACGCAGCATCTCTTCTCGAGCAAGGCGTGGTGAGACACTTTACACAAGATTTACGTAAGATTAATGAATTGATTGTTTCTTCTGTAATGTCATAGGTTCCTGCTCATCATTGCTGTTTTTCCATTAATGAAAATTAATGATCTCTGTTCTGCCTTTTTCCACGCACATGAGGAGATAGCGTTTGGACTCGAGGTTTCATTTGACTTTCCTGCTGGTTTTTTTTTTTTTTCAGCTGTAATTCATAACGTGCTCTGTGACCTTCTCCCTCCCTCAGGACTCTGTGGTCTGTGTGTTCTGGTATCTGCTGAGTCACCAGAAATCTGCCAAGACACTGACACTTGCGCCTGCTCCAACATCTGGCGCATAAGGGCTTTAAGGTTTCCAGAACCAAGCTGCAATATTGTATGGACACTTAAGTATTTGAACTTTTGAAGTTTTGAACTTTCTCAAGGCTGTCATTCTAGACACAAAACACCCTGCTGGGTCAGAAAATGGATCCCTGACTGCTCTTTATATGACAAGCTTCTCTGTTCCGCAATCTCTCATCACGATCCACTGCAACATCCTTTGACCTGGAGTGACGCTATGGTGGTCGCTTATCACTCCCTCAAAAGCACCCTTTGTTCCACCCCTGGGTTACCTGCTCACTTCAAGCCCTTCCACCTCTATGCCTGTGAACACCAAGGCACAGCCTCTGGGGAGCATGAGGGGGGGAAATGCATCATTGTGCGTTTTTATCCAAAACATTAGACATTGTTGCTCAAGGCTTACCTGCGTGCCTGGGGGCTGTCTCCGCATGTGGTTTGATGGTTGCAAAATTGACAGACCCATTAAATTAATTAATCAGTAATTTAATAGATAATTAAATTAACATATGACTATTTATTCTCTGTTCTACTAACAATCTCGAAATTCGTGTCACATCCTCTTTTGATAATGTAGGTCGCGCTCTCGCACCCCTCCTTAATTCTCGGGATGATACTTGGGATGACATTGATATTGTCTGTCTAAAAATCGTACATACTACTAGTATCAGGTCTGATCTCTCCTCCAGCCCTCTAGGGATGGGGGAAGTACTCTTTGTTTTGATGGTTCTTGTTCTATAGTTTATGATATTTATCATACCTCCGTGGTTATTCTGTGTGTTCAATCAATATCAGCCTGATATTCTGCATGAGACATACGCTCTTTCTTTCTCATTTGATTTTTGTCATCTTGATTGTGGACAAATTCTCTAAATGGGTAGAAGTTTTTCCCTGTTCTCGAGAGAACACGAAGGTAGTTACTCGTTTTGATACCTAGTTATAATAATAATAATGATACATTTTATTTATAAGTGCCTTTCAAGGTACCTAAGGACACTGGAAAGTAAAAAAGAAAAACAAACAATAAAAGCAGAACAATAAAATAACAATAAAATAATAAGAAATCAATAATAATTATTATAGTTATGGGGTTTAAAATGCCATAGACTCAGACAAGGGTACCCGTTTTACCTCAAAAGTCACACAAAACCTTTGTAAGTATCTCTAAACTAAACTGGTGTTTTCACATTCCTCAATCCTCTGGTATCGTAGAACGTACTAATCGAACATCGAAAGACAAATTAATTAAGGTCATGCAGGACACAGGTTTGGTTCTGTAATCCATAATTCATTCTGGCTGAAATTCGTGTGACACCAAGAAATTATTCTCTCCTGGAAGAAGGGAACTCCGGCTCCGGGTACCTCTGATTTGAAAATGCATATGGATGAGTATTCTGCAGCCCTTATAGATAAGTTGCATAAAATTTGTACCAAGGTCAATAATACAATATTATCTCCACCACACACCCCTTTCACGTGGGAGACAGGTGCTGGTGTGACTTTTTAAAGTAATGATTTGGACAATTGGGAAAACAATATAATGGGCCTGCAGACATAGTCGCCATTACTTTTGCTGCTGTTTTAACTGATCTTTTTCCACAGTGGATCCATGCCACTCGATTGAAGAAGGCTCCATAACAAAGTTGTGTTTACAATAACAAGTTTGCTGCTATTAACGCTTTTTGTGTCCCTATCTAGTCTCCCTCTGGCCAGTTTTCTCTCTCTCTCTCTCTCTCTCTCTCTCTCTCTCTCTCTCTATTTCTGAGCTCTACACAGATTCGACTGAGAATCCTCAAGACGTTGTGAACAAAGAGGGGAAGAGATCTTGCGCCCCATTTGGAACCAATCATCCTCACTACAACCATGACAGTCCTCATCACGGGTTTCGTGACTTCATTGTTACTCGGGGCAGGGCTACCCGCCCGAGCCTTCGTGACTGCTTCATTGTTGCTCGGGGCAGGGTTACCCGCCCGAGCCTTCTGGACCACTTCATTGCTCGGAGCAGGGTTACCCGCTCGAGCTGGACTTCGAGACAACATCTTCTGAACTAACTTCGCTAACTGGACTGCAAAAGCACACACCACACGAATGTGTTATGTCTTTCATCTGATGCCATTTTCTACTATTATTACACATCTCCATGCTCTGAAACTCTGTATTCTTACAGGACTCTGTTCTCACTATAGGTCGATATGCCTTCTAATTTCATTTTTCCCTCACTGTTTTAGAACAAATTACTCTGAAGGAAGTAGCGTGTATCTGGGAATTAAGAGGTTTTGAGTTTCTCTAAGCTCCGGTGAGGTGGGACGAGGGCTGATCGGGCATGCCCGCCTCTGAGCACCAATATACGTCAAGAAGGGCAAAGATTAACTCAAGATTAATTCTCGATGTAAATCACATATATGATCATGAGGTGATAATGATCAAATATGATCCTAGGATTTGATAATAGTGATACTATTATCAAAGGGGGGATTGTTAGGTTTATATAAGTATTATTCTTGACCAAGAAGGCAGTAATTTATTAAAATGGTGACAAAATTAAGGATTAACTTAAGGTTCAGTTAAAAATGACCTTCTGTCTCGGCTGGACATTGTTTGGGAACATTTTGTTTATTTTTTGATATGAATGTGTATTCATTCAGAGAGGTGTCTGAAAGATTCACCAAGGTCTGTTTTGGTGTCAGATCGACCCACACACACTCTGAAATGGTAGAATTAAGGTTCATGTTTATGTTAATTCATGTTTAGTTGAAACTTAGGTTTATAGCTTCTTAAAAGCTTGAAATATACTATGGTAGTGATTTGGATCCCGTAATTAATGAATGCATTCCGTGATTAATGTTAGTTTTATAGTTTTAGATTAGTTTCATAATGACATTATAATTATAGTTAAGATCTTATGATTCTAAGGGTTTTTAGTTTAAAAGCATTAACCTAATTTAGTTATGAGTTTAATCCTGTTAGTTGTTTAATTGTTCTCTCTCTTTCAGACATATTCTCATTGTTCTTATGTTTAAGTTGTTCTTATTTTTTATGTTTATTTTCTTATAACATTCTTTGTTTTAGCATTATTAAAGACATTATTTGTTATTTTGCTTATGTTGATGAAATCAAGATGTAATTTACTGACTTAACACACATTCATGTGTTAAGAAATTATGTTAAATTATTAGATCCTTTCTGTGCAAACTAATGTCTTTGACCTTCTCTGAATAGACTCCGTAGACTAGACATTCTGTGTTTAGACATTCCATGCTCTATGTAATGAATATTAACCATAATATTGACCATAAGCCGAAACTCTGATATCTATCTGTACCTTACTGTCATCAGAAATATGTTATTATATTATGATCGATTCAAGATCATTACACACTTCTACATAGACGCACACACGAAGACAAAACATAAACACAGAGATACTATAAGATGTTTCCAAGAATGTTTTCATTTCGACGAAGTGACCGTGCGAATAAACTGGCATGTGAACTCTCTGGTGTTCCCCTGTCTGTTTCTATCGACCTGTTTCATTCGTCCTCGGATCTGAGGGGGGGCCCACGAAGGAATCGGGGTCTCTGATTGGGTTGAACCCCAACAGTACCAGAACACCATAATCATTAAATCCTAATTATTGGTCTTAAAAAGCAGTTTTTCAAATATGTACTCATTTCACACATACCTCTGTGTGTTGCACATTTATGCTCTCAAGAGACTGACAGGCAACTCCAAGATTTTGAAAGGCCCCTTTTGTCACACCCATGCAGTACGACAACTCCAGGGATTGGAGATTTGAGCAGGCATTTGCCATCACCTCCAGTAGACAGTAGTGAAATATTTCATTTCTGTAGGATTATTTACATAAGGTAACTCTTTTTCAGGTTTAACATTAGTCACTGGGCTGGAAAATTACCTGAACAACGTAGTCAACATGCTTTTTCCAGTGACAAAGCTTGAAATTCCTCAGTTGCGAGAACCTTGAAGAAACAAAATTAGATACAAAAACATAGGTTGGATTATAAAATAGACGTACAATAAATTTATTTCAGAAGTTCTCATAAGATATAAAGTCACATTCAGAGTTTCTGGCACCGTTGGTAAAAATGGGTAAAACTGTTATGCGAAATATATTTGTGATTATTTAGCTTAATCTCATACTGATGACATGAGAATGTTCTAACATTTAAGCAAAGTTAATTTATTTTAAGTAATGCTCATCAAGACATGTCTTTATTAAACATTTCAAAATTAATGGTACCCCTAGAAATTCTTATGAGCATGCACATTCAATGCAATTCAATTTTATTGTATTTGTATAGCACTTTTAACAAAGGACATTGTCACAAAGCAGCATTACAGAAATATATAAATACCAGATAGAAATTTTACAAAAGAAAAATGTGTAAATTCCCATTCATACTTTTTTTTTTTAAACGTTCCTAACTTCCTCTTCCACTGGGGTATAAATATGAGGGACAGAGACCAAATTCCCATAGTCATGAAATTAAATTAGAATAAAAATGAATAAATAAATATAATAAGTGTTGACCTCCATAATTCAAGCAAAGCCAATAAAAAAAAAGCTACATGCCTGAAAATGCTGAAAATATTCCCTGTCGAAATGTACAGACACCATGTCCACACCAAGAACCTATTTAGAAGGTGTACCAGTAAAAGCCTTTTCTTTCATATAACCACAGTTATTCTGTCCACATTCACTAAATATGAGCAATCGTGCACTCTGATTGGCTACTCTATTACTAGGCCAGCAGCTCATATACCGTGAGTACAGAAAAACAAAATGCCGGAGCGCATCAAGTCAGACATGTCACTTTCTAATCAAGTATTTAAAAGAAACAAATAGCTAAGAGAAATAAATAAATTAATAAAAAAAAAAAATATATATATATATATAAAAAAGCTGGATAGTACAGTGGTAATGCTCACTGACTACGACGCAGGAGATCGGGGTTCGAATCCTGGTCGGGGCAAAACATCATCCAGTAAGGGTCCTTAGGCAAGACCCCTCATGATATATCAGCCTACCTCAGGAATGAGTGAAGACATAAGTGATAGAGTCATACCGGCTCAGACATCGCCCAGGTCAACAAGGTCTGCGTCAGTTGCTAGGGAAATGAGAAATGGGCTACTGGAACAAGACATCGATGGATGAGGACAGAAAATACGGAAAAATCCCAGAGAGAGGGGATACATGCAGCGAATGTGGGACCATTGGATACTTCGAAACCCACAATCAAGGCTAACAAAGAAACAGCTATTAGCCCAGTGTTCCAACATCCGTAATCGAAATCTACTAACACACCTAGAGATTAATGAAATACAACAACGATGCTATGGCAAGGGGGAGCCAGGAAGACAGGTCAGTGGGGAGATGTCATCATCATCCCCACAACCAGAGATTGGGTACTCAACACAAGAGCTGCTGACCTGAGAAGGAAGATCGTGACCCAACTGGAAACCTGGAGCCCCCGACGAATACCGAAGCTGAGTTGCCAAGTACCTTCAGAAGATCTACTAGTAGATGTGAATGCTGCTCTGAAGACAATCTCCACAAGAACCATCACTGAGACCAACAAGCTGATACACAGTACAGCAACAGTAATCATGGAGATGCTTGGACACAAGGTGGGCTCGGGACATAACAAACAGTATCCACCATGGAAAAGACGATTAGAGGCCAAGATAAAGGCAGCACGGAGAGAAGTTAGCCAGCTAGCTGAACTACAGAAATGGTGAATAAAGGGGCACCCAGGAAGTACAACTCACTCTCCATACCAGAGGCACTCGAAACTGCCAAACAGCGATTAACAGCTCTGGCCACCTGGTTGAAGAGATACACCAAGGAGGGAGAGGCCAGGAGAATAAACAAGCTGTTCTCCACTGAACCAGCCAAGGTGTACTCTCAGTGGCAGGGAAACAACAACCGGTCAGACCCACCAAGAGCTTTGGTGGAAAAATACTGGAAAGACATATGGGAAAGAAAGGCATCACACAACACCGATGCCCAATGGTTAGTGGACCTAAGAGCTGGCCACAGCAACCTCCCAGAACAAGAACCAGTAACCATCTCAATGGCAGACGTCCAAGAAAGAGTGTCAAAGATGAAGAGCTGGACAGCACCAGGCCCCGATATGATCCATACGTACTGGCTGAAGAAGCTAACTGCACTCCATGAACGCCTAAGCAGCACAGATGAACCAGCTGCTGAGGGATGGGACCCACCCAGAATGGCTAACCCAAGGCAGGACAGTCCTAATCATGAAGGACCCCCAGAAGGGACCCATCCCATCCAACTACCGGCCAATTACCTGTCTCTGCACAACATGGAAGGCCCTGTCAGGCATCATTGCGGCAAAAATGAGTAAGCATGTGGCTCAATACATGAGCAAGGCACAGAAAGGAATTGGCAGTAACACCAGAGGAGCCAAGCACCAGCTACTGGTCGATAGAACAGTCGCCCGAGACTGTAAGAAGAGACAGACCAACCTGTGCACTGCCTGGATTGACTACAAGAAAGCCTACGACTCAATGCCACACACATGGATACTGGAATGTCTGGAAACAACAGGACAGGAACCTAAGGACCTTCATCCAGAACTCAATGGAAATGTGGAAGACAACCCTAGAGGCCAACTCAAAACCCATTGCCCAAGTCAACATCAAGTGCGGCATATACCAAGGAGATGCGCTATCACCACTGCTGTTCTGCATAGGCCTGAACCCCCTCAGTCAGATCATCACGAAGAGCGGCTACGGGTACCGATTCCGTAGTGGGGCAACAATCAGCCACCTGCTCTACATGGATGACATCAAGCTGTATGCCAGGAACGAGCGAGAAATAGACTCGCTGATCCACACCACCCGGATCTACAGCGATGACATAGGGATGTCATTCGGATTGGACAAGTGTGGCCGGATGGTCTCAAAGAGAGGCAAGATGATGCGGACTGAGGGGATTGACCTACCAGAGGGCAACATAGGTGATATCCAAGACAGCTACAAGTACCTTGGCATCCCACAGGCTAATGGAAACCATGAAGAGGCCACAAGGAAGTCAACCACAGCCAAATACCTCCAGAGAGTAAGGCAGGTCCTGAAAAGTCAGCTGAATGGTAAGAACAAGGTCCGAGCCATCAACATGTACGCACTACCAGTCATCAGATACCCCGCTGGTATCATAAACTGGCCAAAGGAGGAGATAGAAGCCACAGATATCAAGACTAGAAAGCTCCTCACCATGCATGGAGGGTTCCACCCCAAGTCCAGCACCCTGAGACTATACACTAAGTGGAAAGAGGGAGGTCGAGGGCTAGTGAGCATCAAAACCACGGTCCAGGATGAAACATCAAAAATCCGAGAATACATCAGAAAGATGGCCCCAAAGGATGAACTGCTAAGTGAATGTCTCAGGCAGCAGAATCCTGATGAGAGTGCAGAGGAGGAGGAATAGACAACCTGGAGGGACAAACCCCTACATGGCATGTACCACCATCAGATAGAGGAAGTGGCTGATATCAAGAAATCCTACCAGTGGCTGGATAATGCAGGACTGACAGACAGCACAGAGGCACTAATCATGGCAGCACAAGAACAGGCCATAAGCACAAGAGCCATAGAGGCCAGGATCTACCAGAGTAGATCAGACCCAAGATGCAGACTGTGCAAAGAAGCCCCTGAAACAGTCCAGCACATAGTAGCAGGGTGTAAGATGCTAGCTGGATCAGCGTACATGGAGAGGCACAACCAAGTGGCTGGGATAGTATACAGGAACATCTGCAACCAGTATGGAATAGAAGTACCCAAGTCCCAATGGGCCATACCACAGAAGGTGGCTGAGAACAACAGGGCCAAGGTTCTGTGGGACTTCAGCTTCCAGACTGACAAACAGATCCTGGCTAACCAACCGGACATAGTGGTGGTGGACAAAGAGCAGAAGAGGGTGGTGGTGATAGATGTGGCGATCCCAGCTGACGCCAACATCAGGAAGAAGGAACATGAGAAACTTGAGAAGTATCAAGGGTTGAAAGAGCAGCTGGAACGGATGTGGAAGGTCAAGGGTTGCGTGGTCCCTGTGGTAGTGGGGGCACTTGGGGTAGTAACCCCCAAACTGGGAGAGTGGCTCCAGCAAATCCCAGGAACAACATCTGAAGCCTCAGTCCAGAAGAGCGCAGTCCTAGGAACATCGAAGATACTGCGCAGAACCCTCAAACTCCCAGGCCTCTGGTAGAGGACCCGAGCTTGAGGATGACATGGATACCACCCCCCCGCCGGGGGTGAGAAGGAGATTTTTTAAATATATATATATATATATATATATATTCCCCCCCCCCAATATCTCCTGTTCCACACTCCAGCCCAGTAGTGGTAATGCACCTTTAAGTTGGCTTGCCAACTGCCAAAAAAACCCTAAAGAAGAAGAAGAAAAAGAAAATTGTGGAGCATGTTGCTGAACCAACCGAGGACGATATAAAAACTCTACTTGAAAACAAAACCCCAAAAAATACAAAAACAAAAGCAACAAAATATGGATTGAAAGTATTTCATGGCAAGAACGTTTTTTTTTTCCACGAATGATTATTATCGCATTTTTCACAAACTGCTACTGTCATTTTGTCGGTTTGTTTACATTCTAAGCGGCAATGATTTTGTCGGACGTTTTGTATAAAGTTTTTATTTATCGAATTTGCAAAAAATAAAAAATATTCTGTTTCTCAAAATCCAGTGAATGTGGATCAAATAAAACAATTATTCCATTCAATCTCGTCGTACATGGCTTCTAGCTGGCTATCAGCTCATGTATGACTTGATTTCGTGGAATAATTGTTAAATGTAAAGGACCTGGAGTTTGTGAAACACTATTGGATCTTTGACAGGAACCAGGTTCCATCATCAAATGAGACAAAAATAAGGGATGCTTATACAGAAAAGAACCTAATCCCCACTATTAAGTATGGTGGGGGTTCTATGATGTGGGGATGTTTTCTCCCAAAAGGCCCTAAAAACATTGATAGGATACATGGCATCATGGACTATTTTAAATGAAAATATTCCAGACAATGACACAATAATGAGTTAATGATCCAACAAATATTTTCAAATCCCCACAAAAATGCTACCATGACCAAAGAATCAAGCTTTTGACATGGCCATCCCAGTACCCTGACCTAAACCCAACTGAAACCTGAGGGCTGAGCTGAAAAGGAGCATCTACAAGAGGAAGACCTAGGATCAGTCAAGCTACAGTACTGAAGAGTTGTCTGAGATTCTTTTGACAACAACAATGATTTGGTGGTTCCTAGTATCAAGAGAAGTTCATTTGGTAGCCTACGCAGGTGCCAAGTTATGGAATACCTTGCCAAGAGAACTTATGTCATGTGTAAACAAGGAGATCATGAAATATCGGTGAATTTGATAAGTAAAAACATGTCCATGATCTTTCCACCATGCTTACCTGCGATGATAACGTCCGGGTTTCCCTCAAATTGCTGATCGTTTAGAAAAAAAATTCCATCTCAGGTAACGAGCTGCGTCATCAGACGACAAGATCAAAGGGTGGGGTGGGTCTTCCGGTTGATTAATTAACCAATAATAACTGTTGTAACTGAAACTCATCTTTGTAAAATTGTTTTTATTGGTAAATCTGAAAAGGTGTCGATAATTATGGACTGTCGATAATTGTAGCTGCAACTCTATTATTATTATTATTATTATTATTATTCCTTGCTCATTATTCTCCCATCTCATAAGAGATCATGAGCTAATTAATGACAAAGATATTTTTATAACCTTTTTACACCCGTCTTTAATTAGGGTGCCAAGAATTTTGGTGCAGAGTGTACAATTTGAAGACTTGGCTTAAGACTGAATACTTTTATCACTGACCTGTTCTGTGTTAGCCAGTCTACAGTGTTCTTAATCTTCTGTTCAGTTCCAGGTAACTGACTCTTACCAGGCTCAATCCAACAGTAGCCAATGGACACACTGCGCCAAAGAGATGGGGAAGAAGCAGCACTGTTCCACAGATGACAAACTCGGCCAACCCTTTCAGAGAATAACGGTTCAATGAATAAAATGCTCCAAAACTGCATATAAAAAGTAACAGAAACTAGCAATCAGACATTTGAACCACCTATAACCAGACTTGTAGTACTCGAGTCCAACTCTTGCCCTAATTTTAAGGACTCGTGACTTGACTTGGACTTGAGCACTGATGACTTGGACTCGAACTCGTGCATTAACTGCATTTGGACTCGCAAATTGGAGACAAGGACTCAGATTTTTTCTTTATTTTTTGTAACATGCCATAGTAATTTGGCATAAGACATTTATATCGACATTAATTTTTGTACTAATTTCATGCAAGAGTGTCACACCTGTGCACCTTGGCACGTGCATCAGACAGACTCTTGCGTGCGTGCTGTAAACGACTCATACCTGCACAGGATTAAGGTGCAATCAACGCACCAATATAAAAACTATTAAGACTAAGATCCGTAAATCTCTGGCCTGGAAACCCTGTAATACCCTTGACAAGATATGGCGCTCTAGCCTAGATAACAATCTGAAAATTGACCTGTTCGGATCTGTCGTAAAGCCCATCCTCCTTTATGGAGCCGAGACCTGGACGCTGACAGTCAAACAACAGCTGCGACTAGATGGAACCTATACTAACCTACTATGTCGCGTCCGAAATATCCACTGGTCTGCTCACGCTACCCTAGAGGAAATTTATCAGGACTTACCACCTGTCTCCCTAAGACTTAAACAAAGAAGGGTGCTCTTTGCCGGGCACTGCTTCCGTGCTAGGGAGGAACTGATATCTCACCTCCTGTTGTGGAGCCCGAGTCACCGACCAGTATGGTCAAGAAAACTCACCTTCCCTGCGTCTATATCGAAGGATACTGGGATCGATGCGAATGACCTGCCAAACGCAATGGCTGATAGAGAGGCATGGCAAAGGGTTGTGCGGGGCATCCCGGCTGAGGCCGATGGATGGATGGATATAAAAATTGTGAAAACACTTACTTTGCGAAGTATTGAGCTGCATTGCTGATACAGTACAGAGCCTTATTTCCTTGTTTGGTTTCCTGATCCCTGACTTCCTGTTTCTTGTCTTTGACTACTGCCGAGTAGGGCTGTAACAATATGCGTATCGAAATCGAAATCGCGATACGCAGAGTCACGATCCGTGTCGCGATACAAGAAGGCAGAATCGTGGTACACCCTTTCAAATTTCTCCTCAGCCCAAAAACAGATGTAGCCCTCCCCTGAGTGACCAGGCTCACGGTTTTACTTTGTCTAGGGTAGTTATCCACTGAGGGTAGGCACATTAAACATATTATGAGGAACAATCTTGTTACCTTGTGAATTCGTTAATATTTAAAGCAGCACATTATCATGTCTACATGCCTTAGTTACCATTTTAAATATATTCACTCAGACACAGATTATATTTGTAATAGAAAGAACAAGAGTTAAATTTATTCTCCAGTAATTCGTTTCATTAAGATAACACAAAAGATGACCACTCAAAGGGTATATCCCAAACTCTTACAGTCCTCTTATTTAGAAAAAGAAAAGTCCAAGCGAACCTAAAGAGTTATACTGGCCAGTATACTAGCGTTGGTGCACATTCAATACGTTGGCGCGCATGAGTTGGAGCTCAAAACAATACAATAAACACCTCGCCGAGTAGACGTGGCAGTGCTGTAGCCACGGAAAAGACTTGACTCACGAATACCCAGGTGTGCAGAAATGCAACGCTGCAGGCATCTGACGTCCACTTGTCTTTCTCCCCGTGGCAGCAGTCATCCGAACCTCACACGGATCATCACTGGCCAGTCGCTTCCGTCGGATGGTGTCCACAACGAAACTAAGTCAATGCTAACTCATTCACGGGTGCAGGTGAAATTAGCTGCCCGAGTTTCAAATAACGAACTCACGCCACGACAGTTCAGCTTCAGAACAAGACACTTCAAGAAATAAAACGATCTCTTGGCAACAGAGAAAACACTTAACTTCCCTGTTAACTGTTAAGTATTGACAATTGTCTCTTTTTACTCCAGTCCCTTTTCGTGTCATTCTCCACCCGGCTCCCTCCAAAAGACGTCCCTGTTTCCCACTTCTTCCACACTCATTCCGAAAGAAAAAAAAAAGAAAAGGACAGCGCCCCCTGCCTGTTTGCATGACTCAAAACACAGAACATTGTTTTATCTTTCATGAAAAAAAAATGACATACATCCCAATAATAAGGCTGATTACATTTACAAAATGTTGTTACAGGCAATCAGTATAAATGTTAGTTTACTTGGGCACTACACTCTCCCTCCACTAAAGAAGGTTATGTCCCCATAACACATCCAAGTAAAATATACAGAATGAGGAAGTAACAGAACAAAACAAATATGTTAATCATAATCTTAATCCCATAACACCCCAGTACTCCATCAACACACACATAATGGTCTACTCTGAGGCTTCCCTACCCACATGTATAATGTTGAACAATATGTGACTGGCAAGTCTGACCTGATTTGGGGCTCACCTAACTCATCATATGTTAGTCGTTTTGGGGCTGTTCTAGTTCGTTCAGACCTTCGACAAGCCTGAGGGTATTCCTCATTTGAGGGACTTTCATGAGGAGACAGTTCACCCAGTACTTCTGGAGGTTCAGGGGCACTGGTAATTTCTCCAAATAGATCCTCCAAGCCATAGTCCTCAGCTGCCTCTGAGCAATCTTCCACATACACTGGGGTTGGTGGATGTGGTGCCTCAGTGGCTTCAGCATTCACAGTTTCATCAGGATCAGTTTCATCTGGATTCTGACTGAGTTCCAGTGAGTCACCTTCAAGTTCTTCCCCAAGTCTCTTTGGAATAGGTACACCAACCAATGGTTCCCACTCTTCGTCCTCACTGTCAGGACTTTCAGGAACTTGATCAGCCTCCACTTCTCGGGATCTATCCCTGGCTTCTGTCACACTTTTTGGACTCACCTGCCCCCCATCCATAGTTTTTCTTGTCCTCAGCACTCTTTTTGGCTGTTCCTCTGCAACTTCTGTAGCTGGTAATAGTCGCAGCTTATTACCTACGGGGAGGATGTGGTTACGATGAAGAGTTTTGAGAGGTCCATTCCCCCGCTCTGGCCTCAACCGAAACACAGGCAAGTTTGGCATCTGGCTTTCGACAATGTAGGGTGCAGGACTCCATCTATCAGCCAATTTGTGTTTTCCGTGGAGGCCAAGGTTCCTAATTAATACTCTGTCACCTGGTATAAGATGCGAGTAATGCACCTTCTGGTCGTACCTCCTTTTATTTCCATCATTCTTTTTCCCTGCAGATATCTCAGCCAAATCATAGGCCATTTTCAACTCTCTTCTCATATTGTTCACATATCTCCGATATGATTTGGTCGAAGAGCCATCAGAGGAAGTACCAAAACTCAAGTCAATTGGCAGCCTAGCTTCGCGCCCGAACATCAAGTGATAGGGCGTGTAGCCAGTTGCTTCATTTCGGCTGCAGTTATAAACATGCACCAGGTGTCCAATGTGTCGACTCCATTGATTCTTCTGCTTAGGGTCCAGGGTTCCCAACATATCCAGCAATGTTCGATTAAAACGTTCTGGCTGAGGGTCCCCCTGGGGATGGTAAGGAGTTGTTCTGGATTTTTGTACCCCCAGCAAATCTAGCAACTCGTGAATCAGCTGGCTCTCGAAATCTCTGCCCTGGTCAGAGTGCATGCGTCTTGGTAGCCCATAGTGCACAAAATACTTTTCCCACAGTACTTTGGCGACAGTGGTAGCCTTTTGATCTTTGGTTGGGAAAGCTTGAGCATATCTTGTGTAATGGTCTGTAATTACTAAAACATTGCAGGTATTGCTCAAGTCAGGCTCAATGGATAAAAAATCCATACAGACCAAGTCTAATGGGCCACTGCTACTCAAGTGAGACAAGGGAGCAGCTCTCTTGGGGAGTGTTTTTCTCTGAACACATCGAGCACATGTGTGGCAATATTGCTCCACATCTGATTTCATATGGGGCCAGTAAAAACAGTCCCTTACAAAGGCATACATCTTTTCAAAACCAAGATGTCCGGAGTCGTCATGTAAAGACCGCAGGGCAGTCTGCTGGAATTTCCGTGGCAGTAGCAACTGTTTGTGTTTTGGCTTGTTGGGGGCCTGGGTGTGTCTAAACATAACTCCATTTTCCACCTTCAACCGTTTCCACTCTTTCATCAGCAACAGAATGTCCTTATGAGTCTTCCTGACTCTTCCAGCATCCTGACTCTGAACGGCATCCCATAATCCCCCCAAGCATGGGTCCTCCTTCTGTGCGGCTGACAGATCAGCAGAGCTCAAAGTGGGGAGTGAAGCAGTATTCAAGGTGGCTAAGTTGCAGTATGCCACTGGGACTGTCTTCACAGTGCCACCCAAACAGCCCACAACTGGAAGATTTGAGGAACATGCTGAGTGGCTTGCCTCTGCTAGCTGGCACATAGCCTTAACCCCAGAAGGAGAGACGTGTACCCAATCTTCGTGCGCCAGACTTGGGTGAGGACGGCGAGAGAGTGCGTCTGCATCAGTGTTTTGTTTTCCTGGACGGTACTTAAGACTAAAGTCGTAAACCGACAGGGCCGCTAGCCATCGGTGCCCTGTAGCATCAAGCTTGGCAGTTGTCAAGATATATGTTAACGGATTGTTGTCTGTTTGTACCTCAAACTTGACACCATAAAGGTAGTCATGAAGTTTATCTACCACTACCCATTTTAATGCTAGAAATTCCAGCTTGTGCACTGGATAGTTTTTTTCAGAAGGCGTGAGGCTTCTACTCACGAAAGCGACTGGACGCAGTCCCTGGCCCTGGTCTTGATAGAGAACCCCACCTAAGCCCTCACAGCTAGCATCAATGTGTAAAGTGTAGGGGAGTTGTGGGTCTGCAAAAGCTAAAACCGGAGCTTGGGTCAGTCTGGCTTTCAGTTCATTGAAGGCATTCTCACAGTCTTCATTCCACCTGTCACCAAATGGCTCTGAGGCACTATAGTACAGTTTTTCATCCGTTTTCACTTTAGTCTTTTGTCCGCCTATCTTACTTGACAAACAGCCCTGAAGCAGTTGGTTCAATGGGAAGGATACCTGGGAGAAATCCTTAACAAATCTCCGGTAATATCCACAAAAACCCAAAAACGAGCGCAACTCAGTCACATTACGGGGTCGGGGCCAAGAGCGTACTGCATCTACTTTAGATGGGTCGGTAGAAACACCATCAGGTGTCACAATGTGTTCAACGTAGCTGACTGAAGTCTGGCAGAACTTGCACTTGTCCAAGGACAATTTCAGACCCTGATCCTCCAACCGATCAAGTACCTTGAGGAGCCTCTCCTCGTGTTCTTCAAGGGTTTTTCCGAATATGATGAGGTCATCAAGATACACTAAGACCTCCAACAAATTCATGTCTCCCACTGTCTTTTCCATAATGCGCTGGAATGTTGCAGGAGTGCCCGATATTCCCTGCGGCATCCTCTCGAACTGAAAGAACCCAACAGGGCATATGAACGCTGTTTTTTCCTTGTCATTGTCAGAAAGGGGAATCTGATAATAGCCACTTCTTAAGTCGAGTACACTAAACCATTTGCTCCCACTAAGGCAGGCCAGAGCATCCTCGATTCGTGGTACGGTGTACTGGTCAGGAATTGTTCGCCGATTTAGCGTCCTATAGTCCACGCACATTCTTATTTGCCCATTTTTCTTTCTCACCACTACAATCGGGGATGCATATGGACTTCGTGAGTCAGCAATGATTCCAGCACCCTTCAACTTAGCTAAATGCTGTCTGACATCTTCAATATCAGCTGGTGCAAGCCGACGGGATCTCTCCCTGAAGGGTTTCTCATCAGTCAACCGTATTTGGTGTTGGGTACCCTTGGCGCAACCCACATCAAATTCGTGTTGAGAAAAAACAGCACTTCAATCCAACATTTTCTTCACCAGTCTATTCTTCCACTCTGTAGGGACTGGGGAGTCTCCAAAATCAAATGACTCTGGGGTTAGCTGACTCTCAAAGTTGCCCTTATCGGAGGAAACTGAGGGTGAAATCATTTCCACTGGGAAAAGATGGGCGATAGGTGTACCTCTCCTCAGGGTAACAGCATGGGCAGAGACATTTTGAATTGTCACAGTGATTCGTCGCGACTGCAAATCATCTACTGAATGCATCTCAGGTCTGACAAGTAGTTCCTCAGGGAAACGTGTCTCTTCTGGGTAATCCACAAGTATGTGACTGCTAGAGGCCTGCTGTGGATACCTAGGAACCCCTGCCAGCCTTGTAGACTCCCCAGGAGATAATGTCACTGGCTTATTACCTGTAAACCAGACGACTCCCTGCTCTGTGTCGCCTGGTTGGTTAGCCTCCACAATAGCTTGCTCATAAGCATCTTTCATCTTTGGATGAACAGTTAAGGTTGTAAGAAAGTTTTCCCCAACTTTGTTTTTGCATGCCTCAACTAGTTTCTTCACCACAGAGGTGTTGGTTCCAACTAATATGGACACTTCACCCTTCATGATGGGATCAGGGCACACCAACACAAGCGCATCTATAGTCTCAGTCACCCCTGTAACAGACCCTGGAAACTCAAGCTTCACAGACAAACAGCCATCATATGGGTAACTCTTACTACTTAGTCCCCAAATCTCCAAATTGTCAATAGGAGTTAATGGCAAATGCCTAAGATATCTTTCATAGAAGGATCTGTACAAAAGAGTAACTTGCGACCCACTGTCCAGCAAAGCTTTAGCGTAGATACCCTCTATTTGGACAGGGAGTATAGAGGTTGGCCCTACTAACCCAGATGGAACTGCAGCTTTGCTTGGACCTAGAGTTCTGCACTTGGTGGAACGTGTACTTTTCAGAGCTACAGGCCGTTTCCCCCCCTGCGCCCCGGATTGGTTTCCCTTTGGCTGTGTCAGTTTAATGAGACGCTGGTTGACTTTGCGCAGATTTTCTTCATTTTGACATTCGCGTTGGAAATGGCCTTCTTCACCACACTTGTAGCAGAATCGGCTTGCTGACCCCGCTACCCTAGCTGGCACACCTCGGTTAGCTGGAGTGGCTGTAGATAGGCTGCGTATTTTGGGGGGCTCCGTTTGAGCTGGGCAAACAGTTGCTGATGACAGCCGTGTCACCTCACTTTTTAAGCATGTAATTTCCTTTTTTAACAGCTCAATGTCAGTTTCACATGGTGTCGCATTGAAAGGGGGCACAGAAGACATCAATACTGTTGCTTTGGCTGTGCTGCGGTTGTAGACCATGTTCTCTTCTTCTCGTACTTCTTTAAGAAGCTCTGCAAAGGTTGGTGGTTCTCGCAGCGTGTGGGTCATACGAAGACGGAGTGCTATCATGTCATTTGGGAGTGCACCTCGAATGATCTGCTGTATGCGAAGTCGATTCATGTCGGAGTGCTCGATGCCCTTTTTGTGAAGCACCACATGCAGCAATTTGTCTAGTTTCAGTATATATGCAGAAAGTTTTTCCCCCTCCTGCTGAAAGGTACTTTGGAACCTGACCAACAAATCTGATGCACTTTCTGTATTGCCAAATGCCGTTTCGAGAGCACTGAGGTAATCACTACACGTAGCTGAGGGCTTGTCAATCTTGGTAAACCTCACAATATCAGAGGCAGGTCCCCGTAGGCATTCCACCAGTTTCTGTTTCTTCAAAGAATCAGTGCATTGCCATTCTTCCAGGATATGAGAGGTTTGTTCAGCCCATGTGTCATACTCATCTTCACCACTAGGTGTAGGAATTACCCCCGAAAAAGTGCGTAGCTTCCTTATACCTTGGCCTTCAGCAGCTGGGGTGATCTGGCATTTTGTCACTAATGCATTAATAGCTCCAACTAATTCAGCACTAAGAGTGGATGTAGGGGCTGCATTTTGAATGTCAGCTAAAGATTTCCCCTCTTGCTGGAGGAAAGATAACAACTTGGCATTAAAGTCATCACCTTGACTGGGTTGGGGAGAATGGGGTGTTTCACTGACTACTTGCACAGGCCATGGGCCCATTTCATCAAGAATTCCTACCTGAGGTGGAATAGCAATTTTGGACAGCTGAACCGAGCATTCTACTAACACAAACTCTTTGTTCCCAGTGTCATTGCGGTGCCTGTCACGCAGTTTTGTCTTACCAATGCCCTTCACTGTCTCCACAACTCTGTAAATATCAGCCTCAGATGTATCCAGAGGCACCACACTTAGGACAATTGCATTCTGCACAGGGATTACTTTCTCATCACACCAAGCTATAATTTTGTCTGCATCCATATTGATATTGTAAATCTTGTGAAAGAAAGAAAGAAAACAAAATAGTATTGCTCTTCTGATTATAAAAGATTAACTTAAAAAAAAAACAGCAAGATGAGCATACAATCTTAAAATTTCACAACAAAAGTCATCCCGGACGAGCCCCCACAAATGTAGCCCTCCCCTGAGTGACCAGGCTCACGGTTTTACTTTGTCTAGGGTAGTTATCCACTGAGGGTAGGCACATTAAACATATTATGAGGAACAATCTTGTTACCTTGTGAATTCGTTAATATTTAAAGCAGCACATTATCATGTCTACATGCCTTAGTTACCATTTTAAATATATTCACTCAGACACAGATTATATTTGTAATAGAAAGAACAAGAGTTAAATTTATTCTCCAGTAATTCGTTTCATTAAGATAACACAAAAGATGACCACTCAAAGGGTATATCCCAAACTCTTACAGTCCTCTTATTTAGAAAAAGAAAAGTCCAAGCGAACCTAAAGAGTTATACTGGCCAGTATACTAGCGTTGGTGCACATTCAATACGTTGGCGCGCATGAGTTGGAGCTCAAAACAATACAATAAACACCTCGCCGAGTAGACGTGGCAGTGCTGTAGCCACGGAAAAGACTTGACTCACGAATACCCAGGTGTGCAGAAATGCAACGCTGCAGGTATCTGACGTCCACTTGTCTTTCTCCCCGTGGCAGCAGTCATCCGAACCTCACACGGATCATCACTGGCCAGTCGCTTCCGTCGGATGGTGTCCACAACGAAACTAAGTCAATGCTAACTCATTCACGGGTGCAGGTGAAATTAGCTGCCCGAGTTTCAAATAACGAACTCACGCCACGACAGTTCAGCTTCAGAACAAGACACTTCAAGAAATAAAACGATCTCTTGGCAACAGAGAAAACACTTAACTTCCCTGTTAACTGTTAAGTATTAACAATTGTCTCTTTTTACTCCAGTCCCTTTTTGTGTCATTCTCCACCCGGCTCCCTCCAAAAGACTTCCCTGTTTCCCACTTCTTCCACACTCATTCCGAAAGAAAAAAAAAAAAAGGACAGCGCCCCCTGCCTGTTTGCATGACTCAAAACACAGAACATTGTTTTATCTTTCATGAAAAAAAAATGACATACATCCCAATAATAAGGCTGATTACATTTACAAAATGTTGTTACAGGCAATCAGTATAAATGTTAGTTTACTTGGGCACTACACAGAGGCGCTTCCAAACTTCAATTTATGAATACTTTACTTTTTATTTTAATTACATTTTAAACTTACTTAAATTACTTTTTTTTTTAATATCTATTAGTAAGTCGTTTTTTCGCCGACCTGCGACAATCTTCTGCGAGTCACGCAACGTCCACACTCGCCACTGGCAGAGCGTTCATTTCTTTTAAGCGGTCGCCATTCTGGTTGCGATGCGGGGAGCGAATCTGTAAACAAGCAGCTCATTGGCTGGCTAGGTGTGTCACAAGCCAATCACAATCACTTGACCGGAAAGGCATGTCTGCTTGGGCGGAAGCCTTCTGCGGTAGTTACATTTTCGCTACGTTCACACTGCAAGGCTTAATGCTCAATTCCGATTTTTTTGTGAAATCCGATTTTTTTGTGAGGTCGTTCACATTAACAAATATATGCGACTTGTATGTGATCCTCAGTATGAACGAAAAGCAACCTAAAAGTGTTCCGCATGCGCACTGCAGGATACGACGACGTCACACGCAGTGAGCATGGCCAGTGTTTACGGAAGTAAAACCGCCCGGTTGCGGTATGACCCATCCAATCTAGCTTGAATAGCTGCATCCCCCCAAATGGAAATCAGCTCCCTAACCTCTGCGTCCTTCCATTGAGAAGATTCAGAACCTTCACAGCCCGAAGCGTCCCTCGCACTGATGTCATGCGCAGGGGCGCAGATACGTTTTTTGAACTGGGGGGGGACAAAAAACTGGGGGGGGACAAAGCTGCCAGCAAACCAACCCCAACCCCGATATGCCTGTCAAACTTGTTGTTAGTAACCATAGCAACCAAGCTCGAGCTCACAACCTGTGCAGTCTGCGCAGCTCAACCAACCGAATATCAGTCTTTGTTTTGTTTTATGTGAGTTGTTGCAACTATATGTATACACTGCCGTGCACCTCAATAAACCGAATGGTAATGAGTCTTTTGATTTTTCCGTGAGGTTTGCCTTATGCAAAGAAAGACAGCATAGACGTTTTTTCCTCCCTATAAGTGGGGGGGGGGAACCGAACGAGGTGAATTTAAATATGACTCGTCCCACCCTCTATCTGCGCCCGTGATTATGCGCCATGTTGTTGTAACTTTTTTGAGAGACCCGCCGCCTACTTCAGCGCAGAATAGTGACGTTTGTGGCTTGTTGATGACGTGTAAGTCGGATGAATGCGACCTGGCGGTTCAGACTGAAGTCGCATATGAAAAGAGCGGATAGGAATCGGAATTAGCACCACATATCCAAACGGCCTGGGTCGGATTTGAAAAAATCGGATCTGTGTCGTTCATATTGTCAATAAAAGATCGGATACAGGTCACATATGGGCGAAAAGATCGGATTTGAGTCACTTCAGCCTGCAGTGTGAACGTAGCCTTTGACACGCGAGCAATGTTTCACTATAAAAATTCCGTAATTTCCATCTGTTTTCCGTGATCACAGAAAATCATTGGCCCTATGAGAGTGAGACAGTGAGAGAGCCCCCCCCCCAAAAAAAATCTTAACGGATTTACACGATTTGGAAAAATGACTTTTTCAGAACCGAAAAAAACAGAGCTTCCGGCTCAACAGTATTATTTTGAGAAATAAAACAATCTTTGGATATACATTTGTTCATTTTTGCATACATATTACTCATTCTCTGCAGTGGTCTGAATTATTTGTTATTAAATAGTTAATGTAAGTAAGTAAATGTTAATAAGTCAAATTTACTACTTTAAAAACATTTTTAAAAAAATCATGGGTGTATCAAATCGTGGGTCAAAAATCACGATACGAATCGAATCGTGAGCTGGGTGTATCGTTACAGCCCTACTGCCGAGTCTACCGGTACGATAGCTCGTTTGTGCCTTGCTCGACCTATTGCCCGTTTCACTTTTACAATTTTGCCTGCCATTCTGGATTGTTTACCATCTCCACTTGCATTAATAAACACATCTTCTGCACTTACATCCGTCTCCCAACCATCTCTGACAGAATACTTCACACTCCCTGACAAAGAGAAGCACATTCACCTGCTCATACGTCATGTTCAGGAGCAAATTAATGTTAATGGTGCTGAAACAACCACCGTCAAATGGTGTGGTTGGAGTCTTGTTCTCAGACTCGACTCGAAAATTTTTTTAATGACTTGGACTTCACTTGGACTTGAACACTGGGGACTCGAGACTGGACTCGAACTCGAGGTTTAGTGACTTGACTACAACACTGCCTGTCATACATATTGCCATTAATGTACAATAGTTTTGAAAAGCCATCGTCTCACAAAAAGCAGAGCTCACCTGCAGAGAAACGGTATGGCACCATCTTGAAGAACGACCAGTTCAAAGATCTTTACCAACACTTCCATTGGCATCCTTTGTCCCCAGTCAAAGCTCAAAGCAGGCTCTGATTCCTCCAAATCAGCATCATTGCCTAAAACTTCTTCAGTGACTTTAGAGACTCTAGGTTTTGTCAGTTCTTTCTTCCTCCTCACTGATGTGCTCTTTGTTTTGGCCTTTTTCCTCTTGCAACCTTTTCGCTTAGGTTTCCAAACACTATCAATCTGGCTAACGTTTGATATAATCAGAAGCATATCTTCACCATGCTGTACAGTGTAATTGGGTCTTTGAACTCGTTGGAGCTTCTTCTTCTTCTTCTTTTTCTTCTTTGTCTCACTCTTCTCATCTCTGAGTGAATCTGCCTTCCTTTTCTTGGTTGCTTTTCTCTTGTCGAGCACAGCATTTTTCTTATCCATCCCTGTGCCCAAGTGCTGGGAAGATGGACCACTCTTATCTGGTGTCTCAGGTTCCTCGGTATTTGATAATTCTTGATGAGAACCATCCATCCCTGGTGAAAAGGAGATGAAATTTAGACAAAGGGGAACGCATACAAGGAAAAGTTTTATAGAAAAAAGTACAGTAATATTTCATTGTGATTTCTTTTGAGTCCTTGGGATATTAAAAAATGCATCGTAAATATAAAATAAAGTGTTTCCCCCAAGTTAATTTTTTTTTTTTTGGATGAAGATGGTCACCTGCAGGACCCCTCCCCACGGCTCCTATTACAGAGCATTTGGACCAAGACAAACAATTAAAGAAGTCACATTTAAGTCTTCACATTTATTTTAAACCAATAATTAGAACAATTTTCACAAAAGAACTCTTTTTATTTAACAAGAGAACAATTATTTTACAACAATTTGTTTTACAATAGAACATTTCTTTGACAAATCTTTTTTTAAACAAGTATTTACAATAACATTTTTATTACAATAGAACTTGAAGATAACTAGCTAACTTGAAGATGTTTACAAAGTGAGATCATATTCCAGCATGATCTCACTATGAATTTTCGTAACATAACATTAACTAACTTAATCACCCTTTTTTTTTTTTTGGAAAAAAAAGTTGTATGTCCTCCATCTTTGGCTACTTCGGGGGTTCTGACATTGCTAACTATTGTTTGAATCAAATCGTTTTTGAGCACACGAGAGGACAGTGAATTGGACGGGGAACCAGCAGCTTGAGCAGGTGCTGTTTCTGCGTGGTCCTACTGCCTGCACCCCCGGGTTTTTTTTTCTTTTTTGGACCTTAAAGTGCATATCACGGGTAAATTCAGGAGCAAGATCAATGTAATTCTCCTATTTTATACTAAACTTTGGTCAAATATCTGTCAAGTTTTGCATTTTGTGCAATTTATTTTACCTTGCGCAATACCAGAAAAATTCAGTTGAAATCAAGCTATTTGAGGCGAATTCATCCGCCTCTGAAAAAAAATTGCCATTTGGATTTCCTGGCAAACATTGATTTTCGTGACGTCACGTGCGGGATGCCTCCTTCTGAATCCTACGTCAGCGCTGGTTTGTTTATGAGAAAACGACCTGGTGGTTTTCTGCAAATTTCTTCAACGTTATCACGTAATTATTAAAATGGTTAACAGATGTATCGTAGGAGGGTGTAGCAACACCAATCTTGATGGGATTAGTATTCATCGTTTTCCAAAAGACCGGACAATGAGAGAGAAATGGGAGCGCTTCGTGCGAGGCACCCGAAAGCCGAGGACCAAGCAGAGCCGAGAAAAAGACCAAGAAAATCGGCGATTCACAAGTTGACTGTTGCCAGGGTACGAAATAAGAGAGATTATACTCTAAATTAGGTGTTCCTGTGTTTGTGTGGTACACGGATAATGTTATTTATTGACACACACAAAAGTAAACAACACGAAAGCGCTGGGTGATAATACACTTACTTCACATGTATCAAGAGATATGCGTGTCAGGGCTTGAGATCTTGGGACCTGTCAAACACGTTAAATGTATATACAACCCTGCTTAGCCGATTCCATGTGTGTAGCTTATGAAATCTTTCTCCTACAGTAGCCAGTACTCTTCTAAATGAAGAAATATATAAATACATAATAGTAATTAGAAAAAATGATTTATGTAACAATAGATTCAAGATGTTTATTTGTCATATACACAATAACAGACACAGCGGTTTATTATTGGGTAATGAAATTCTTATTTTGCAACTGCCCGACCAAACTATGCTTACCAATATTAAAAAAAAAAAAAAATATATATATATATATATATATATATATATATATATATATATAAAATGTATATTATATATATATATATATATATATATATATATATATATATATATATATATATATATATATATATATATGAAATATAAAGTGCATATGGAATGCAAAATATAAAAGTAGAATGAAAAATGAAGATAACATTAAAAAAAGGGAGAGGCAAACAAACAATGTGCAAACATAGAGGTAGATATACTGTGCAATGTCTTGTGCAAAATTGCTAATGTAATCCGTGGTTCAAAGCCTGATGGAAATTTAGAGGTAGATGGTGATTATAATCCGTGGTTCAAAAGCCTGATGGCCTGGGGGTAAAAAAAACTGTTTGTCAGTCTAGTAGTCCTTGCTTTCACACTCCTGTAGCGTCTGCCAGATGGTAGGAGCGTGAATAGGTGAATAGATAGATAGATAGATAGATAGATAGATAGATAGATAGATAGATAGATAGATAGAGCATTGATACATGAATCCATGGGTTTAGAAGCTCAGGTGACAATTCCAATGCAAAATCGCTTGCTGCTAAACTTGGTCTACACAGACTGTGCACTGAATCCATGCAAGCTCTCTCAGCCTGCTGGCGGATCCGCACGTGACGTCACGAATCTGGCTCCAGACTCCCTTGGGATTTTTCCAGATGCGTTTTGTTATTAGGATGCAGTGCTGCAGCACAGCAACTATTGTTCTGCTACGTGTTTCCTCTTCTTCTTCTTATTCCTACGCAAATTTCGATTTCGAATAACTCAATAACCGTACGTCGCACACAGACAAACAATATATCAAAACGTGTGGCTCGATCGGACTCGCTATGCTATTACTTTTCTCTACAGAATAAGATTTTTTCACAACGTAGTCGCGAAAAAAATCGGCCAAAAAAACCCCATTCATTTCTATGGAATTAATTGAAAAAAAAGCACTTTTTCAAACATCCGCTGCTCTGGAATGCTTTCACCTAGAGACTTGATTCAAACTCTAAAACGTAGGAAAACTTCTCTGTGGATCTGGCATTCAACTTTTCTGCTAGGTTCTACACTTTCAGATCAGTCCCTGCTCAAACGCCATGTGGGTTCCGGGAGAAAATCCAGCTTTTGAATGGGTGTCTATTGCGTTACACACCAGTGGAGCTCGTTTACTTAAAGTGTAGAGAGCTTGAAAAAATAGCTCAAACTTTCTCGCTTAAACTGTGGTTTCAGCCACAAATTTCACTTTACAGACATAAATTTCTCAAAAGTAGTAGTAAAACTTGTCCTGATTCACACAATGTGTCTACCTAAATGATAGGATTTACAGTTTTTGAATGAGAAGCCTCAAACTGAGGAGAGTGCAGCCGAGAGGCCTCATTGACACCCATTATCAATGTGACAGAAAAGTCACTCATTTTTAACTCGCTCTAGTGTCCTCATTTTTAACACTACAGACAAAAAATTACATCAGTTTATTCAGGAGACCCTTCTAGCGCTCACTGTGAAAGAATTTTGTGAATAGCTGCTTTCGTTGTCGAGTTATTTGTCGTTGTTTGATGCCTGGTCCTGAGGAAAAAACAGCAGACACCTGACAAAATCTTGTGTGTGTGTCTTAACGCTCCTGCTCAGGCCCGTCGCTGATAGATAAGTCTAGCTGATAGATAAGCCTTAGGGTTTCGAGTTTCCTCCATGTCCCAGTGAGGTGGGACGAGGGCTGATAGGGCGTGCCCGCCCTCTGAGCACCAATACACGTCAAGAAGGGCAAGGGTTAACTCGGTAACATCATTGAGATGTTGAGAACTCTTATCACTGAAACTGTGTACAGTTCTTTTCTTTTAGCAATTATTGTCCTATAGGATAAAAAGGGGGGAAATGTGAGGGAAATTTAATGGACGAACACTATTATTCTCTGTGTTCCTGTACGTTGAGCTCAAGTGACTTAATGGATGAACATTATTATTCTCTGTGTTTCTGTATGTTGAACTAAAGTGGCTTAGTTACTAAGAAGAGATGTTTTTCCACATGTTGTAATCGCTTTTCTGTGACCTTGGTGGTAATAAGCAGGGAGCTTGAGCTCTCCCTAACTTGCATCTGCCTGCACATACCAGAGCACGCCAGGTGCACGCTTTAACAAAGCTTCATAGAAAATCTTGAGCCAATCACGTGAAGACACAAGCAGTGAGCGAATGCTTTCAGAGTATAATAGATAACATTCCTAAAACACAACTCAGAGTGTGCGTACTCTCGGCATCATCAGGAGTGGTGTCTTCTTCTATTCTTCTCTTTCCTTTCCTATTTTATATATCTTTTATATGATCTACTATAATAAATGACTGAAAAGACAACTGTTAAGCGTTCTGAAGTGTTTATTAGAAATTTCCATTACAGCAGCGCCCGTGTCTATGCCAGCTTGACAAGTGTCTCACAAAATCTATTGAAATTATCGTAAAAAACGGTAAAATAGACCAAGTTCTGCTTAAAATGGGTGAGAATCGTTGATAGAAACCATTGAGGCAGTGAGTAGTTTGATATATATAGCGTGGCGAGCAAGTCGCCCAATCGGTCGAGTACATGTTGTCACTAGTCGCCCGTACCCTTTCCAACTCGCGTTGGTGAGTGGGCGACCGCCCGTTTCGATCCCTGCGTTCCCATGCTGTTCCAGGTTCGTCAAACTCGCCATAAGCCTCGCGAAGAGCATGAATTCTCCATCAACGGCGATCGGCACGCCATGAGTTTGTGGAGGAACGAGACTCGAGCACCAATGACCAGAGCGGGATTTCCATATTAGGTAAATCGTCACTATCAGGTCAAAACCTGCTATGTGACATTTTTCCTTTTTTACAGGGGACGTAAAAAACTGAATAAAACTGAAATATCAAGCTGAGAAGCCAGCAAAAGTTGTTCTATTATTAGCTTGGCCAGTTAAATATCCATCAAAATAGCTAATTGCAGCATTATATTAGCGTAAATTGCAAAAAAATCATCCTTGAGAATTGACCTAAATTGTCACAGAGCAGGTTTTGACCTGACAGTGACGAAATCTTCTTCTTCTTTCTTCTTCTTTTATATTGTTTTATAGCGGTTGGAAAACAGCTTTTAGGTGCATTACCGCCACCTTCTGGACTGGAGTGTGAACCAGAATGTTTCACACCCTATTGTGCTAAATTCTCCTAATAATTCCTGTATCATTAAAAAAACCTAAAAATAGCTCTATATCCCACATTATCTGACCTCAACTGCAATATCTCTCTGATACCTAGTGTCATATGATTTAAATCAGGTAAAAGACTGAATAAAAGAGAGCTATTCGGGACACAACTGTGTGTATTTAAGATATAGATACAGCTTGCATCTTAAATACACACGGTTGTGTAAGTGTGGCTGGAATCAGTGACTTGGAGTTTGGTCCTCTTGTTGATGATAGTCTTAGGCTACATCCACACGACAATGGCAACGAGATGTTATTAAAAAAATATCGTGTCCACATGGGCAACAGATCAGTAAAATATCAGGTACATATGGCAACGCAACGCTTGCTGAAAACGATGCAATACACATGCCACACCTCTAGGGGCGCTGTAAGATGGTCCCTTCGGAGACACCAGAACAATAGAAGAAGTAAGGACGCATGCGCATAAACTATTATGCGTGAGACTTCATATTAGCCACAAAGTCAGAAAAATCTGTTCGTAAAATTACATTATAATGACCAAATACAATGAAAAGTATTTTTCCAGTCTCACCTGTGAAAGGTAATCCCATGTGATCTCGTTTGGATGGCAAACCTGTTGGTACAGTTAATCGCAGCACATGAATGAGGCATCTTTATTCTCCGCTTTGACCCATCCAATATGGCGGCGAGGATGACGTATGATTCTACGCGGAAGGCGGCGTCTTTAATGGTCCGGAATAAATTGAATGCTACACGTTGATGGATTAATTTGTTCTTCTACATCCCTTTTTGAGGAATGTATTGTAGGACTTAAACCAACATCTGAAGAGGTGAGATCGCTCCTTTTTTTTCCCTATTTTTGCTGGTGGGATTGACTCTGCCCTAAGGGCTATTCTCTCTCTCTCTCTCTCTCTCTCTCTCTCTCTCTCTCTCTCTCTCACTTTGCACCATTACACAATAAATATTCACAGTGAAAATATTTTGTAAGCGCGTTTCATGAACCAAGTTATAGGATTTGTTGACAACTCGCATCGAGTTCGTTACACTTCTACCCGGCGTGAAGCACTCACAGTCATGTGGTTGTGATGTCATCATAAACAAATCCGTTCTACTCATCCAGACAACTTCGCAACGGCGCCGTTGCCAGATCTTTCCACTGTTGGTAACTCGCCAGCGCCCCCTATAACGATCCCACAATTCCTTGCGCGCTCCACCCGGATGTGATGTAAAGTGGAACTGCTTTAACTGTATCGAGAGCGCCTCGATTCGCTCTCTCATGTTCTGACTACTGGAGTGGTCGGACGGACTGTAGGCACGCTCGCCTACAGTGTTGAGACTAACCGCTATTGTCTGAGAACAGCCTGTTCAAATTAGTTTCGGCCGAACTTTTGAACGACCCGCTAAGTTTCAGCGATATAGTGGTTTTGATTCTAAACCTTTGCAAAGTTTAACTACAGTTAAGTAGTTTTCCACGCTAAGAGGCATTTGCGGACAGCTTCGCTCCTCTCAGTTCTTTTCCTCGTCGACGCATCACCGGAGGTTTCTCCTGAAGCACCGTGGGCCAGCTAGGCCTTCATCTCCCTGCTTCGTTAGCCGCGGTTGGACGCAACGCGCCGCTAACCTCCTCTCCTCGGACTGCGACCCTCAGCGCGGACATCGGAGAAAGAACTTCCATCGCATTGAGTAGGCACTTGGGCAAATTTTTAATTTGTAGCTTATTCAGATGGTTGTTAGGGTCATGTTTAAGCTTTGAGCTATTTAGCATACCCGCTCAGACACGGAAGGTGTTTGTTTGTTTTTATTGTTTGTTTTGGTTCTGTTTTTTTTTTTTTTTTCTTTGAACTTGTTAGACAGGGTATCTTGCATGATATCTTTCCTTAACTCCATTGCTAGCTTCCCTATCTGATTAGCAGCGCAGCGACAAGTTTGTTATTTTAAGCTCCGAGGCTAGACCGCTACAAGGCCTACTTCTCTCCATCCAACACATATACACACTCTCTCACACTCTCTCTCTCTCTCGCGTTGAGTTCTTTGCCTAGATAGTCTGTTGGAAATTGTTAAGTGCAGTGTTTGGATCCAGCTGTAGCGTGGTCAGATTCTCCTTAGCAACTTATTGCTAGCTACCTCAGGGTGATACGCTAGCTGGTAGGCTTGTGTTCTCGACTAGGCCTGCAGGCGCCATCTTTCCGACGCCATTTTGATACCTTCCTCATTGAGTTACCTGTGATACGACACCTAGGCACTGACCGCCATTTTGTTTAAGCATTGCCAGAGTGGCTAGTCATTAGCATCTGCCCACAGATACCTACACAAAGCACACATTAGCCACAGAGCTAATCCTTTGTTCTATTTAGCTAACATTCCTTTGTTTTAGCTAACATTCCTTTGTTTTAGCTAACGACAAGCTAGGTCACACACACACACCCACCTCCACACACACGCACACAAGGGATTCTTTTCTTTTTTCTTCTATCTCTTTCTCTCTCTCTTTCCCTCAAATTTATAGTCCAGGTGTAATTGTTCCATTGTTTTGTCTTGTTATTACCTTTGCTGACATTGAATGTATTTTGAGTTTATTATTATTAGTGAGTAGTAGACAAATAAAAGCTAATTAAAATTAATTGCATTTTACTTGTTCCTGTTGTTTATTCACAAGGTCAACTATTTAGAACTCCTTTTTCCTTCAGAATTTAGCTTTTGTATACAACTGGGTTTCCCATCTAATACAGAGCTACCATTAATCTTGAGTGTAACCATTCACGGTGAGTATTAAGATTAATAATTTAAGATTTTATGAGACTGATCTTTATTTATAAATTGATTAATTTAATTATCAATTATCACATAATTTATAATTTAATTAATCCCAATTCAACCTACATTAAAGTGGTGCCCCGTGTGAGGCATAGTTTAATGACCTTGTGAATTTCTCAACAATAACTTGTAAACTGCTGTATACCCAAAATCAACTGCCAAGGTATAACACAGATGACTTTAATGGTGAATCATTAACAGTGTGTTAATCACAGAACTGAAATTCAGCTGCCAACCACAGTTAGCTGATAAACCGGTTTAATTGATTAGTACATTAGAGTAATATCTAATCCAAGTACTTAATTAATATTATTAATAATAATCATTATTGTTAACTAATTATTAATTGAGCTAATTAATACAAGTGAAACATTAGTGAAAACAAAGTAGCTAAGAAACCACATCAATTATTTAGCAACTTGGATTGAATTAAATTCTAACCTAATCAATCCCTAGTATTAATTTCCTTTAAGTTAATTAATACATTTCGAACAAAATGTCGCGTTCCCCATCAAGGGAGTCAGAAGGGCCCCTCCTCTCTCTCTTCGACGTTGTAGGCGATTTAGGCCAAGTCCCGGAGGATAGGAGAAATTACTTCTGTGATCTGGACCAAAAGGCTCGCTTTGATGAAATACACATAGCCGTTAGGGAACTTAAGGAGCGTACTATGACTCTCCCAGAAGGGCTACCCAAATTGTTCATGATCTACTATAAGGAAATGGAACATGTGTGTATGACCCTCGAACAAGAGAAAAGAACACTAAAACGACAACTGGCCGAAGCTCAAAGGAGAGCAGAAAGCGCGGAGAGTAGCCTCGTGGGCCTGAGAGCCACACAAGATGAACTAAAGCGCGAAATAGAATACCTCAGAGAAGAAGTGACGCAAGCACGTCGCTCAGATGAGGGATCGGCCAAACCCTCCCAAGAACAGAGTTCCGCTCTGGAGGAGGAAGAACCTGAGCTTAGAACGGTAGATCAGACACCGCACTCAAGCTCAACTCGCGTGAAAGTCGCGCGATCGCCACCTCGTGGTGCTGGGAGTTTTTACTTTACTCCCCACTACACCCCCTCGCGCTTCAATATCGCTGCAGCCTCTAGCCCGCAGAAAACGCCGCGCTACGTACCCTCGGACTCCTCTGACGGAGAGGCCGCCTACAAGCCGAAACGCAGACATAGGCGATATGAGAGCAGCTCAAATAGCGAAGACAGCGAGGACCCCTACGGGTCAAAATCAAAACGCCTCGTCGCAGAACGCAAAACTAGGATCCGCCAAATCGACGTCCTTGCGAAAGACATAGAGCGTTTTGAGCCGGAAAATCATAGACACCGAAGCGTTAATGATTATTTCCGGGAAATCGAGCGTAGCCTCCTGGACCTGCCAGAGGCTACGTCGCATGAAAAGGCCAGACTAGTCTGGAAAACTTTAGGTAGTGGCGTACGAGCATTCGTTGAGACCTTACCGCAGTCAGTCCTCGACAACTACAAGAAAATACGTAAGTACTTGAAAGAGGAATACTCGTTGTACGAGGACGAGACTGCTGCGACGATGGGTGCTATTCTGATCAGACAGAAACGAAGCGAACACCCTCGCGAGTACTACCGTCGGCTCCGTGCAGCGTACTTTCAGGGCAGAAGCGAGCCCGGGCTAGAGGAAGATCGCAACTTCAAGTCCCTCTTCCTCCATAACCTTCACCCGTGCATCCGTAACCAAGTAACACTCGCGTGTCGCCAGCGCCCCCATACTATGAGAGAAATGCGTCGCACCGCACAACTAACGTGGGAGACGTTCGTCCGACCCACAGACCGCCACGAGGACGATCCCAGAGTCCTCAGCCTATATGAGCAGGAAGATCAGTCCTTAGGCCTAGAAGGGGGTGAAGCCCCAAACCGCGGGCCCCCTTGGGCGAACCCAAACCCCGGCCACCAGACGTCGAGTCAACCCAAAGGTAACTGGAAAGTTCGACAAGCTGGAGCCAAGGGGGAACAGGGCCCCAACGCCAAAGGACAAGGTAACCGCAAACCTGGCAGTCACGGCCCTAAATCTCAGAATAGCGGACAGTCAAGGCCCCATCGCAACTCCTCTCGAAGGGAGCGGAGCCCTAAGCTAGCTACCGCTAAACAAGCCAACCAAGAGCCACTTGGGATGGCAGAACTGAGGGCTGAATTAGCACGGATTAAACAAGCCAACCAAGAGCCACTTGGGATGGCAGAATTGAGGACCGAATTAGCACGGGTTAAACAACTGCTGAGCAATAAGAACAGGAAGGGTAAGCCGAGCAAGGACAGGGACGAACCGTCAGCATGACTAGGCCGGGACCCATCCCCACCACCACCGTGTGTCTACCTCGTGGGGTGGGGAAAGGACCCCTGCCCAATAGGCAGCGATGAGTTGAAACCACCCCCTCCGTTAGTGAAGCCTGACCCGCAGGATGCACCCCTGACGCAGTTTCTTGGAGATTTGGTTAGGAAAGGCAACGCCAAGCGTATCTATACCCCAGTGGTGGTAGAAGGCAACGTTTCCCTCCAAGCTCTCTTGGATACCGGGTCAGAAATCACCCTGATGTGTTCCAAAGTCTTCGCAGAGGTTTCTGATGCGCGGCGCGCGCAAGGTAGACCCATCAGAACCGAACGTTGTGACGTCAACTTGGTTAGCTTCACCCAGAATCAAGCCCCAGTAACAACCATTGCATGGTTAGAACTCACCTTCCAGGGCATGTCCATCACTCACCCCACTTACATCTGCTCTGTTGGTGTAGAACCGTTCCTCATTGGCCAAGACCTACTAGATAGGCTAGCGCCCCTCATTGACTGTCGTCGTGGGCAACTGTGGGCCCAGGTCGCGTCCCCACAGACCCCAGATCCTCGTCGTCACGATCGAGCCTGTTGCGATGAAGTTAGGGTGGAGGCTACTCCACCGATAGCTGAGTCAGGGCAGGTCCCCGAGAACCTCGAGACCACTCCGCTCCACCCTGAGCCGAGTCAAGACGCACCAAACTCAACCGACACTCCTCTCAACCGCAACGCGCTTGATGGCCACCCGTCTTTCCTTTGCTTTCTTGGCGAATCTGCCCCAACCAGGTACTACCCCTGGATATCTGGCAACATTGCTGTCAACGGCGTCACGGCACCTGCCGTCAGGTTAGCGCTTTGGTCAGAGAAGTCAGCCATCAGCCAAACGTGGTTTGACATAGTGCGTCAGAGCACTCCTTCCCCTGTCTTTGTGCAGAAGAGCCACCGGCTACTGTCAGCCGAACAACCCCAGAGCCCCATCAAAGCCACGGGCGTCTGCGCCGTGTCGCTCGCCATCGGTCAGAGAGAATTCCTTCATTTCTTGAGTGTCGTCCCCGGACTTCCTGACCCACTGGTCATTGGGGCAGACATCTTAGTCAGACTGGGAGCCCAACTGGACCTAGTCAACCGGGTCATCTGGACCCAAGCCGACGCTGCTAAGCACCCGTTCCAAGCTGACCCGGAACAAATGCGGTCAGGACAAACGATTCCCCAAGCCTGCCATGTCGCTAGCGAATTTGACATAGTCATTCCCGCTAGGACTGCTGGTTCCCCTCTTAAGCTGGTCATCATGAAAGACCAACAGTTTCGTAGCTCCCAGGCGTTCTTCCAGCCTCTCAGATTCTTCATGGAGCTTGACTTAGCCGTGTGTGGGACTCCGCTGCTTGAAGTGAGTCATCGTTCCGCTTACCTCCTGGTTCAAAACTCCACGCGGGACGCCATCACGATCCCCGCCCGTCGGCCTTTAGGCCTTCTGATAGACCAGGCATTCCATGACTTTGAACTCACCATTCCAGTCATCGGTGAGCTGCGAACACCGGACACTCATTCCGATCCAGTGGAACCTCCCTGGATCACTCTTCCTTTCCACATGATCCGCGTCGAACCTCACGACATGCTTCGCGACGAGCGCATAGTCATGACCAAAACTGACACCCCGAAACACATGCTGGTGTACGCTCTTGCCACGCAATCGAGCAACGACACCCCTGCAACTGAGGTCGTCGATTCAGCTCTAGGTGAACCGTACCCAGGCTTCGAACGAGAAGTTCAACAACAGCTGGTGAAAGCTGACAGCCTGACCACGGACGCCCAGAGACGACAGCTCCGTGAACTGTTCTACGACTTCAAGGCGATCTGGGCGCGGGATTCCAATGACTGCGGAGTCACGGACATCCACACCGTCCGAATCCCAACAGATCCGAACGCTCCACCGACGTTCGTGCGGCAATACAAAATCCCGTTAGCCGCATACGACTCAATACAAGAAACACTGGACACTCTGCTGGAAAAGCAGATCATTCGCGAGTGTAACTCGACTTACAACTCCCCCTTGTGGCCGGTGCTGAAACCGAACGGCAAGTGGCGTCTCACCATTGACTATAGGCAGCTGAACAAGCAAGTGCCCTTGTCAAGATGGCCCATGATCCATCTGGATCAAGAACTTGCCAAGGTGAAGGGTGCAAAGTTCTTCTCCACCGCCGACGTGGCGAGTGGATTCTGGACCATGCGCGTGGATCCAGCTGACCAGCACAAGCTGGCCTTTTCCTTTGGGAACCGCCAGCTAACTTTCAACCGATGTCCGTTCGGCTACGCGAACTCCCCCGCTGAATTCAACATCTTCTTGCATAAGGCAATGAGCGATGCCGCAGCTCGTGGCAACTTGATCTATGTCGATGACATCCTCATTAGGTCACAGACTTTTGATGCACACCTCGAAGAGATACGCCATGTTCTGTCTCAGCTGTCCAGAGCAGGAGCGAAGCTCTCTGTCACCAAAGGGCAGTGGTGTCGCACCAAAGTTGAATACGTTGGACTGTGCGTCGGGCCAGATGGCATTGAACCCCAGTCAGGGAGGGTGCGGGCTATCCAAGACATCAAAGCCCCATCCAACGTACCCGAACTCAGGAGCTTCTTAGGGGTCTGCAACTACTCCCGACAGTTCATTGAGGACTACGCGGACATAGCACGACCGCTCACCGAGCTCCTCCGGAAGGATAAACCCTTCCAGTGGAGTGACCCTCAAGAACTCGCGTTCAAGAGCATGAAGCAGAAGCTCTGCTCCGCTCCCTGCCTCGCGTATCCCGACAAAGACAAACCGTTCTTCTTGGAGGCTAGTTTCTCCACCCACTGCCTGAGCGCTGCACTGTCACAGCAGCATGACAAAGATCGCCGTGTCGTAGCATACGCCAGTCGGCCCCTCAGTGCTGTGGAGTTTAAATTTTCAGACTGCGAAAAAGCCCTGCTGGCCACGGTCTGGGCCGTTGAACACTTTCGCAGTTACATTGGTGGCCAGAAGGCGGTGATAGAGACCAATCATCAACCGGTCTCGTTCTTGAACAGCCAGAGGCTGAGAGAGGGAAGAGTTTCGAACAGTCGCATCGCAGCTTGGATGATGGCACTACAGGGCTACGACGTCGAGGTGAAGTACGCCCAGAACCACAAGATGGCGCTTGGCCGAGGCCTGGCGGAATGCCAGCATTGCGACTGCGAGAATAGTCCGGATCAAACCGAACTAACAACCGTACCTGCTCTCCCCTCCGACCACCACTACTATGACGAGAACGTCTGCAAAGACCTCCCCACCGCTTACATAGATGGATGCTCATTCCATCATGAACGCAAAGTCCAAGCCGGTGTCGGTATCGTATGGGCGAACGGCCCTATACAAGGGAAATACCAACATCGACTCGGGGCTAAGACTAGCCAATATGCGGAGGTAGCAGCCGTGCTCATCGTCCTGCAACAAGCTGCCCGTGAGAACATCAAGCGGTTAGTCCTCTGCTCTGATTCAAATTATGCCAGGCATAGCTTCGTCTCACACTTTCCCTCGTGGAAGGTGCGGGACATGAAAAACGCAAGGGGCAAGGAAGTGAAACACTCCGAACTCTTCCTAGCATGCGATCGACTCGTAACCGAACAGGGAATGTGCGTCTATTGGAAGAAGGTGAAGGGACATTCTCAAGTCCCAGGACCTGACAAAGTCGGTAACGATGAGGCAGATGGCCTCGCCAAAGCGGGAGCCGTGGACGGCCCCCTTTGGGAATTCCAGCCGTCATGGCTTCCCGAGACGCCACGCCATAACGTAACCGCGATTACTCGCCGACAGGCTAGAGCAGGTCAAACTGACGCAGTACCCCAAGCAGGAACCGTGCAACTCGGCCGACTGCCCCAGGACGCCGACCTGGTGTCTATGCAGGAAAGGGATCCCGTGATCCACCAAATCCGTAAGTTCCTTGCGGACCCCGTGGCGTCCCCAATTTCCCCACAAGAGTTGCAACAGTCCCGAGACTTAAACCACCTTCACAATCTCAAAAACGGCTTAAAACTCGAGAAAGGACTCCTGGTGTACACACCACGCAACCAGGGACCTCCCCGGTGGGTCGTGCCCACAGATCATAGGGGGGTCATGTTGCAGTACGCTCACGACAGCCCGTGCGGGGGCCATAGGAACGCTCAGGCGACCTACCAGACACTCCAACAGATTGTCTATTGGCCCTTCATGATTCAGGACGTTACCGAGTATGTCAAAGGGTGCTTGATTTGCTGCCAATTCTGACCAGCCCAACCATTGAACCGCGCCCCACTGCAAAGCAAAGGCATCTCATTCCCCTGGTCTAATCTCCAGATAGACTGGGTCGGACCGGTGCCGAAATCGGCTCGAGGTAATAAGTACCTCCTGACCGTCACTTGCGCGTTCACGAAGTGGGTGGAATGCTTGCCCGCCCCAAACGAAACCGCAGAGACCACTGCTGTCCTTCTTATGAACCATGTGTTCAGCCGTTGGGGCTTGCCCCTATCCATTGATTCCGACCGAGGTACTCATTTCACCGCAGAGGTCATGAGAGTGTTGTGGGAGATGCTCGGAGTCAAGGCAAAATTCCACATCGCGTATCATCCTCAGTCTTCTGGTCAGGTCGAACGCGCCAACCAAACCATCGTGAGCATGCTTCGCAAGTATGTGAGTCACCATGGCAAAGATTGGGACATCAAACTCCCTCTGGTGCTGATGGCCATTCGGTCCACTCCTCACCGCACCACCGGAGTCACTCCGTTCGAAATGATGACTGGGCATGAAATGGTTCTTCCCTTACACCTCCTCTACCGACCAGAGGACTTAAGCGTTGCCACTGCGTACACCGCACACCAGTACGTCACCGACTTGCAACGCCACTTGCAGGCCACGTTTGCGTGGGCCCAGGAACACCTCGAAAAGAGTGCGAAAGGACAGAAAGCTTACTACGACAGAAAGGCGACACATCGTGAGTACGAAGTAGGCGACAGAGTCCTATACTTCAATTTCACCAAACCGGTAGGAGTAGCCAGAAAATTCTTACCCCGTTGGTCCGGCCCTTTCGAAATCGTCGGTAAACTGTCCCCCGTCGCCTACCGCATCAAAACTTCGAAGCCCAGCCAGGCGCCTTCGTATAGATGGGTCCATAGCAACCAAATAAAGCTTTTTGAGCAGTCCACACTCCATAGGGGGGTGGACAAACAGTAAGTTATAGCCTGCCCAACTTAGTTGCATGCCTCTCAATCCATAAGCGTGCATCTATAAGTAACCACCCTTGTTACCACTCAAATCGGAATAACAAACTCCTGTATGTTGCAGAAATCCAGGGTAGACTACTAACTCAACAGGAGGAGCTGCAGGGCCTAGGCAAAACCCTGCAGGGAACCATACTAACCGTTAACATGCATTCTACATTAATCAAGAACACAGTACATGCCGTAGACAAGCTAGCAGCAATCATGAGAAGCGAAGTCAAGTACGTCCGAGTAATCCGAGACCTAATGCAGGACCTGATGAGAGAAGTAAGTAGCTCTCTCAGCACCCTGAGTGGAGGTAAAATCCCACCATATTTGATACCCCTCAGCATGGTTGACAGCATACTCCGATCTACTACCACGACTAACGTTTACTCATCACAGATTCATCTGGCTTATAGTCTTGGCAGTGCTATCCCCATTTTTGTGAACCCTCAAAACCTAGAAATAGGCTTCATCCTCAATCTCCCTGTTATTGAACGGCAAAACATATACAGAATCAAATCTGTCCTTAATGTAGGTTTCTGGAACAACGACGTACACGTACGTTTGCAGACACCTTCCACCATAGCCTATCACGATGACAACCCCTCTATCTACCTCGTCCCTAACTTAGACATGTGCACCTCTACCAAAGATATCCACTGGGTCTGCCCCAGCAATCCCTTTATCCGAGACACCACAGACCGTCTCTGTGGATTGACAAAAGTCCCCGAGCAGAAGTGTGCAGGCAAATTGTCTATTAAAGATGAAGGAATAGGAACTAGAGTAGAAAGAGCTGGCAATCGGTGGCTAATCAACACTCCCCAAACTGAGATTCTGGTATCATATGATCAACATAACACTGCCACTAGAATGAAGATCCCTAACGAAACCTCTCTCCTAAGTGTCCCACTAGGAGCCACTGTTCACGTGGGTGACATCACCCTCCATCACCTTAGCGCTGACCAGTATGAGACCGAGATAGAAATGCCCGATGCCTTCCCAGGTCACGAACTTGAGATAAACTCCACCCTCCAAGCACAACTACTGCTGGAAGGGACCAAAACCGTGCAATTCTATCTTAAGCCCACTGGCATCGCTACCACTTTCTTGAATAACCGCGCAAACCCTTCGTCCGATCAAGGATCTTTAATAAGCCGAATTGCGCTGGGATTTCTAGCTAGCGGTTGGGTTATCACAGTCTTCATAGCCATCACTCTACACAGGTACATACTGACACTACACCGCAAACTGGACAAAACGATCTACGCACCTGAGAAATTAGATCGTGGCATTGTCCGATTCTCCATCAGGCCTAAGGCCTCCACTAACTTTCTTGAAGAGTAGGCTTGCTAACATGCTAACTAACCCCTCTTTTCCATTTTCTTTATGGAGTTTTGATTATTTTTTGTTTGCTGTGTGAAATATTGTATGTAGAAGGTAGTTAAGTAGCCATAGTGTAATTGTTTTCATGTCCAAGTGCCTATGCTTTCATGCCCAAGTGCCTATGCATCTTATGGACTGTATGAAATGAATTGAACTGTTGAACTGTGTCTGAAAGACTTTTCACAGAAAGGACCCTTGGAACTACCTCTTTGTGGAACTACCTCTTTGTGGAACTACCTCTTTGTGGATTACTAGGGACCGTGGGTCGCAGACTAAACACCATGTGCCCATAGGGTATCACTCCTTTCAGCGCCTATGGCCAAGGGGGGAATGTTGGTAACTCGCCAGCGCCCCCTATAACGATCCCACAATTCCTTGCGCGCTCCACCCGGATGTGATGTAAAGTGGAACTGCTTTAACTGTATCGAGAGCGCCTCGATTCGCTCTCTCATGTTCTGACTACTGGAGTGGTCGGACGGACTGTAGGCACGCTCGCCTACAGTGTTGAGACTAACCGCTATTGTCTGAGAACAGCCTGTTCAAATTAGTTTCGGCCGAACTTTTGAACGACCCGCTAAGTTTCAGCGATATAGTGGTTTTGATTCTAAACCTTTGCAAAGTTTAACTACAGTTAAGTAGTTTTCCACGCTAAGAGGCATTTGCGGACAGCTTCGCTCCTCTCAGTTCTTTTCCTCGTCGACGCATCACCGGAGGTTTCTCCTGAAGCACCGTGGGCCAGCTAGGCCTTCATCTCCCTGCTTCGTTAGTCGCGGTTGGACGCAACGCGCCGCTAACCTCCTCTCCTCGGACTGCGACCCTCAGCGCGGACATCGGAGAAAGAACTTCCATCGCATTGAGTAGGCACTTGGGCAAATTTTTAATTTGTAGCTTATTCAGATGGTTGTTAGGGTCATGTTTAAGCTTTGAGCTATTTAGCATACCCGCTCAGACACGGAAGGTGTTTGTTTGTTTTTATTGTTTGTTTTGGTTCTGTTTTTTTTTTTTTTTTCTTTGAACTTGTTAGACAGGGTATCTTGCATGATATCTTTCCTTAACTCCATTGCTAGCTTCCCTATCTGATTAGCAGCGCAGCGACAAGTTTGTTATTTTAAGCTCCGAGGCTAGACCGCTACAAGGCCTAGTTCTCTCCATCCAACACATATACACACTCTCTCACACTCTCTCTCGCGTTGAGTTCTTTGCCTAGATAGTCTGTTGGAAATTGTTAAGTGCAGTGTTTGGATCCAGCTGTAGCGTGGTCAGATTCTCCTTAGCAACTTATTGCTAGCTACCTCAGGGTGATACGCTAGCTGGTAGGCTTGTGTTCTCGACTAGGCCTGCAGGCGCCATCTTTCCGACGCCATTTTGATACCTTCCTCATTGAGTTACCTGTGATACGACACCTAGGCACTGACCGCCATTTTGTTTAAGCATTGCCAGAGTGGCTAGTCATTAGCATCTGCCCACAGATACCTACACAAAGCACACATTAGCCACAGAGCTAATCCTTTGTTCTATTTAGCTAACATTCCTTTGTTTTAGCTAACATTCCTTTGTTTTAGCTAACGACAAGCTAGGTCACACACACACACCCACCTCCACACACACGCACACAAGGGATTCTTTTCTTTTTTCTTCTATCTCTTTCTCTCTCTCTTTCCCTCAAATTTATAGTCCAGGTGTAATTGTTCCATTGTTTTGTCTTGTTATTACCTTTGCTGACATTGAATGTATTTTGAGTTTATTATTATTAGTGAGTAGTAGACAAATAAAAGCTAATTAAAATTAATTGCATTTTACTTGTTCCTGTTGTTTATTCACAAGGTCAACTATTTAGAACTCCTTTTTCCTTCAGAATTTAGCTTTTGTATACAACTGGGTTTCCCATCTAATACAGAGCTACCATTAATCTTGAGTGTAACCATTCACGGTGAGTATTAAGATTAATAATTTAAGATTTTATGAGACTGATCTTTATTTATAAATTGATTAATTTAATTATCAATTATCACATAATTTATAATTTAATTAATCCCAATTCAACCTACACCACTCTGGAACCTGTTCTCAAAAGATTTCGTTTTGGGGCACCCAAAATGCCGGTGCCGTGTGGACGCCAGGCCGAAACGATAAACAATTGTATCGGATTCACCTGAATCCGTTGCCGTGTGGACAGGGCCTTAGACACTGGCCTTTCATTTAAACTAAGATCTTTTACCCGACTACATCCTGTGAATTGCACGGCCAGTTCTTGTGATGTGACTGAAAAACCTTTTGTGTCGCAGGTCTGCTACAGGTTTGTCTGTTTGATGGCAACAGTGCAGAACTTGCTTTTTCATTCCCAGGCTTTTCCTCCAGGCTCTCCTCAGGCCCCAACACATCTTTTAAATACTAACAACTGTATTCTAATTATTTCTGTCATGTACATCAAGAGGAATTAATGCTGTAAACATTTTGCAATAAAGGTAAAAATAATTCATAGATTTCTTTATTTATTCATAACTTTGTAGCTAAAAAAGCAGCAGCAGGTTTAAACACAGCGCTGGGAAAACAGCACTTTGCGCATGCCGAAAAGCCCAAATTACCCTGTATCACGACGGAAAAAGCCCAAATTCAGAAATACAGGGTGTAGCCTAAATTACGTAATTGAAAGGCCTGGTGTATATGCTTTAAAGTGCATATCCTGGACCAATTTCGTGTTTTTTTTTTATTTATATGAAAGTATGTCCCTTTACACACTCATCCAGAAGGGTAATTTTGCACAAGGCCATCTGTCTACAGCAGAAAAAAATAACAAAACGCATCTGGAAAAATCCCAAGGGAGTCTGGAGCCAGATTCGTGACGTCACGTGCGGATGCGCCAGCAGGCTGAGAGAGCTTGCATGGATTCAGTGCACAGTCTGTGTAGACCAAGTTTAGCAGCGAGCGATTTTGCATTGAAATATGGAATTGTCACCTGAGCTTCTAAACGCATGGATTCATGTATCAATGCTCATCTATCTATCTATTGTTACATAAATAATATTTTCTAATTACTATTATGTATTTATATATTTCTTCATTTAGAAGAGTCCTGGCTACTGTCGGAGAAAGATTTTATAAGCTACACACATGGAATCGGCTAAGCAGGGTTGTATATACATTTAATGTGTTTGACAGGTCCCAAGATCTCAAGCCCTGACACGCATATCCCTTGATACATGTGAAGTAAGTGTATTATCACCCAGCGCTTTCGTGTTGTTTACTTTTGTGTGTGTCAATAAATAACATCATCTGTATATCACACAAACACAGGAACACCTAATTTAGAGTATAGTCTCTCTTATTTCGTACCCTGGCAACAGTCAACTTGTGAATCGCCGATTTTCTTGGTCTTTTTCTCGGCTCTGCTTGGTCCTCGGCTTTCGGGTGCCTCGCACGAAGCGTTCCCATTTATCTCTCATTGTCCGGTCTTTTGGAAAACGATGAGTACTAATCCCATCAAGATTGGTGTTGCTACACCCTCCTACGATACATCTGTTAACCATTTTAATAATTACGTGATAACGTTGAAGAAATTTGCAGAAAACCACCAGGTCGTTTTCTCATAAACAAACCAGCGCTGACGTAGGATTCAGAAGGAGGCATCCCGCACGTGACGTCACGAAAATCAATGTTTGCCAGGAAATCCAAATGGCAAGTTTTTTCAGAGGCGGATGAATTCGCCTCAAATGGCTCGAGTCGCCTCAAATCGCTTTTTATATAAAAGATATTTTGGACTAGGGCGGCACAGTGGTGTAGTGGTTAGCGCCCCAGATAGCAGAGGGTCGTTGATTCGACGTGGAATCATCGGCATGTTCTTCGACCTATACGCCGTCGAATCACCGTCGATCACCGACGTTGATTCAACACCGCTTTGCTCATACGAGTTTCCGTTGAAACGACGTTGAAAAGTGGCTGGTGGTCGACAGAGAATAGACCCCCTTTCACCCTTTATTCAACTACGTATTTCGGTCGATTTATAGTTGAATTTTCGGCGATGATTCATCCAACTTTACTTCCTGTTTTATGTACAACAGGAAGGCTACAAATTAAGCAAAACAGGCTAAATTAAACTAGCTAACAATAAAGCATCGGGGCTCTTGCCTAGGATGAACACACACATGCATACTTCAACGTCCTGTTTAATGTACAACAGGATATAAAAATGCATGCAACAATGCACCTCTCCTAATGTTTGTCAAGCTATCTAATGAGGCATAACTTAACATTTATAAGGAACAGAACACACTTGAACAAGTTCTTAGAAACATTTTATGATTTATTTATAATTGTGGCCTATTCCTCCTGCGGCGCAGACACCTGTACATGGAAACAGAAAAACATAACCAAAATTAATTTGATGCAGCATTGATAAAGAAAGTCAGCAGTAGGCTATGGGTTTCTAAATGCCACCCTACCTCATTATTTGGACATGGAGAAAAACTATATTTAAAATCCAAAGAGGGATGGAGGGAGGAAAATTAAAACAAAAGAAAGAAATGAAATATAGAGTAGAGAATATTTGATAAAATTAAGGATGTTTTTATTCAGTAAACATTTAAAAAAATGTTCTACAACACTCTAGCCTAGTGACTTACCAGTAACAAAATAGACTTGAAGTATTCAGATCCACTCTGCATAAAGCAGCTAAATGCTCTCTCTGTCTCCCGGCAGAAAGCTCCTTGGTTTGCTTGTGTCTCAATCACAGCTGGTATTCTGTAGAAAGACTTCTTTTCACCTTTCCCATCAGCTTTGTTAGAACCCTAACACAGCACAAAAGTTTACCATTGTAGGTTTATGATGAACCAAGTGCCTCGTGGGTTCACATACCGCGCGCTGCCGTTATTTCCCCCTAATCACGAGTTTGTTGGTCTTCCAATGTGGCGCAGGGTTTGTTTACTTCCGGTTTCGGGTGACGTCAGTGAAAGGGGTCTAATGGGGGCATTACCGCCACCCACTGGATTGGGGTGTAAAGCAGTCTGAACAAAACGTGTAAACATAAACATAGGAGAAATGAACCCGTTTTTCTAACTCGTCCTCACTTAGTCTACTTTTCTTTTTTGATTAGTCTGGATTTGATATTGTAAATTTAAATGTGAATCAATGTATATTCATCGGACATGAACAAATGAATAAATCTTGAGTAATCTTGAGGCGTGTGTGTCCGGGGCGCGGTGTCGCGGGGGGGGGGGATCGAATGAACCCTCCGATCCCCCCTGGCTACGGGCCAGCTCATCCTACCAATGTTGAAAACTGGCCGGCAAAAGTGACGATGGTTCAACGTCGTATATTCAACCTTCTCTGACGGTCGACAGATCAACCTTTACCCACGTTGATTCAACGGTGATAAATCGACCCTCTCAGACGGCGGAGAAATCGACGTTTCACGGCGCCGTTTCAACGTTGATTTTCTGACGTACGACGGAAACCGACCATTCTGACCAAAACTCTACGTCGTTTCAACGATCCTCTGCTATCGGGGGCTGTCGCCTCACAGCAAGAAGGTCCGGGTTCGAGCCCCATGGCCAACGAGGGCCTTTCTGTGTGGAGTTTGCATGTTCTCCCCGTGTCTGCGTGGGTTTGCTCCGTTTTCCCCCACAGTCCAAAGACATGCAGGTTAGGTTAACTGGTGGCTCTAAATTGACCGTAGGTGTGAATGTGAGTGTGAATGGTCGTCTGTCTATGTGTCAGCCCTGTGATGACCTGGCGACTTGTCCAGGGTGTACCCCGCCTTTCGCCCGTAGTCAGCTGGGATAGGCTCCAGCTTGCCTGCAACCCTGTAGAACAGGATAAAGCGGCTAGAAATAATGAGATGAGATAATCATCTGGATGTCGATAATTGTGGAACGGTGTCGATAACTGTGGACAAAGGTGTCGATAACTGTGGAACGGTGTCGATAACTGTGGACAAAGGTGTCGATAACTGTGGAACGGTGTCGATAACTGTGGACAAAGGTGTCGATAACTGTGGACAAAGGTGTCGATAACTGTGGACAAAGGCGTCAATAACTGTGGAACGTGTCGATAACTGGACAAAGGCATCAATAACTGTGGAATGTGTCGATAACTGTGGACAAAGGCGTCGATAATTGTGGAACAGTGTCGATATTGGTTCCCAGATGGCGCCGCAGACGGTTGCCTCGGTACTTTGCTCTCTCATACTTTCTACGTTTTTGTGTATTTGTTGTGTTTCTTGCGTTTCTTCGCTGGTCACATACTCTAGAGAAGAACTCATAAACATTGGATTAACCACCAGTAAAGTTCTTTCATCGGCTTTCATCAATCCGGAAAGTTTTTCAGAGTTACTTGTCGGGGGAGCAGCAGCTCTCTATGGATTATGCCGAGGACACCAGAGACACCGGGGGAAGCGAGCTGGCGCACTCGTCAGGCTGAGGCAGCTGGGTTTTCGCACTGCGCTCCCATCTATTCACCTGGCTAACGTCCGCTCTCTGGCCAATAAGATGGACGAACTGCTTCTCAACACAATCAACACAGATTTTAACAGATCTGCTGCCTTGTGCTTCACCGAAACCTGGCTCAGTGAGCACATCCCAGACTCTTCTGTCCATCTGCCTGGATTTCACCTTCACTGAGCGGACCGCGAAACGGAGCTCACTGGGAAAACGAAGGGAGGCAGAATCTGCTTTTATAATAATGAAGGTTGGTGTACTGATGTCACAGTTCTAAATAAATCATGCAGTCCTCATCTGGAGACATTATTCATAAACTGCAAACCGCTTTATGCTCCGGGAGAGTTTTCCTCATTTATTCTGGTTGGAGTTTACATCCCCCCTCAGGCGTGTGTTAATGAGGCGTTACAACACCTGGCTGACCAGATAAACAATGTGGAGAAACACCACCCGGACTCTTTGCTTATTGTTTTGGGGGACTTTAACAGAGCAAACCTCAGCCACGAACTGCCAAAATATAAACAGCACATTAAGTGTCCCACCAGGGACTCTAACACTCTGGACCACTGTTACACTGTTTTAAAGGACTCATACCACTCTGTCCCCCGTGCAGCCTTGGGACTATCTGATCACTGTATGGTTCATCTTATCCCATCCTACAGGCAGAAGCTGAAATCTGCTAAGCCTGTAGTTAAGACGGTGAGGAGATGGTCTGATGAGGCCAAAGTGGAACTACAAGCCTGCTTTGACTGCACTGATTGGAGTGTTTTTGAGGCTGCAGCCTCAGACCTGCATGAACTGACTGATACTGTGACATCTTACATCAGTTTTTGTGAGGATGTGTGTGTGCCCACCAAGACCTTCCACACATACAATAACAACAAACCCTGGTTCACCGCAAAACTCAGACAGCTTTGCCAGGCCAAGGAGGAGGCCTACAGAAGTGGGGACAGAGTCCTGTACAAACAGGCCAGAAATACACTGACAAAAGAGGTGAAATCCGCTAAGAGGAGCTACGCTGAAAGGATCAAAAACAGCCTTTCAGCCAACGATCCGGCATCAGTGTGGACAGGCCTGAAGAATATCACTAACAGGAGCCCATCCCCCTACACTGCAATGAACCATCAACTGGCTGACGAGTTGAATGTGTTCTACTCCAGATTCGACAAATTCACACCTCTCCCCCCCAGACATTAAAGACCCATTTACACCCCCTGCTATTCTGCCTCCTCTCACCTCTGACCCCTCACCAGCACTCAAGATCTGTGAAGAGGATGTTTGTCAGCTTTTTCGCAGACAGAAGATCAGGAAGGCACCTGGCCCAGATGGTGTGTGTAGGTATCATGCCACCATTTTGTCTCTAAGGACTACAACTCCCAGTCCTCGTCCGCGTGACCTACGTCACGCGTGGGCGGGATTATCTACGTCAGTCCGCCATGCGCGCATAAGACCAGGCAGAAGCTCTGCTCTTTGTCTCTCGTGTCCGGATTCCAAGGAATCTAGACGCACAGAAGAGATGCTCTCAAACCCGAAACCCTTCTTTCTTGCAAGATTCACCATCCAGTGCGTTCTGTGCTTAACCACTGGCCAAGGTAAAAGTCCAGAATAGCGCGATCTTTAAACTCAACCTGAGTTACAACCGGTTTATTCGTATTAGAAGTGACGTCACGACTGCAGCCCAGGCAGTTAAAAGTTAAGAAGCGATTGAATCCTTTTTAACTCAAAAGCGCTGTGCATCTTATTCTGATCAGAGACTTTTCCTCATGAACGCTGAAGTTCGGACCAAGAATCCTCTAATTTCCATGGGAACCACCCAAGTGCTCCGCTGGACCAGAAAGTTCTCTACGCCTCCATCACGAGCGGCTCACGTGCTCCAACGGCGAGGCCTGAAACTACAACGGCGAATATTTCTTCATATCTTGCTAAAGGCAGGATTAAGTAAGATTTTGGCATTTGGGCATAATTAAGATAGTCTTAGGAATTTGCTTTTATTGAAATAGTGTGAATTTAAACCCAGGTTTATCTGTTACACTGTTAAACACGCAGCGTGTTGAATTGTTCTGTTTTTGTTTTAATCTCAATTGTTTTAATAGACAGGCTGTGCATGCTTCTCTCTCTCTTATTCTTACTAACGTTTTAATTTCATTATTATACATCTTGATCTCATCAAGATTTCAGTGGATTCAGTATGGTTATGAGCTAGTGGGTTAGCTACAGCTTCCCTTTGTCTGCTTAGCAACATAAAGCTAATCAAGGCCTACCATGTGCTCAGCAGGCCATCAGGCCTGATAAACCACAACTCAGCTAGAAACCCACAAGCTAGCTTTTAGTTAGCTACGGCTAATACCCTTGTCTTTAGCAACACGTGCTCAGTAGGCCTCACCAGGCCTAACAAACACACTTTAGCTAGGCCATAGGGCCTTTCACAAACACACACTAGCAACACAAGGCTAATCTAGGCCTCCACCATGTGTAGTTAGCTACACGAGGCTAAACACATGGTCAAGTCCTTCACACACACACACACACACACACACACATTAGCAACAGAGCTAATCCTGTGTTCTATTTAGATAACATTCCTTTGTTTTAGCTAGCAACAAGCTAGGCCATACACACACACACACACACACACACACACACACACACACACACACCATATCATATTTGTATATATTGATTATCCATTTTTAATCTTTGTTATAATAAATCCATTTATTATCAAAGCTGTGTGTATTCATCTTGTTGGTGAACAATATCCCCAATCTCTCAAAGAATTCAAAAAGGTGCATATAAGTTATGTAATATGGTAAGTGATCTTAATAATTTGGAAATATACCATAATTTAGCTGTTTGGTAATTTATTATTAAGCACCAGGATTAATGGTATGATTCACTAAATGATTCATTGAACAATTCACTAAATGATTCACTGAATGATTCACTTCAAATGAGACTGATTCTATGGTATGATTCAATTCAAATGAGTCAAAGTAAATGATTCAATGGGATTGATTCATTTTAATTATTAACCTTCAAATTTAATGAGACTGATTTAATGAGATTGATCACTTAATTTCAATAATTAACTGAATCCACCCTACAGGTAAATTGGTGCCCCGTGTGAGGAGATTGGTTTGTTGACTTCTGGAATATTGTTCAACGACAAAAACTATCAGTTGATTCAGCAACTGCTAAGATATTTTCAGGTGTGTTAAAACGGTTAACAGTAGCGTGATAACCATATCACAAATATTCATAACCTATTCAACTTAGGATAAGAGAGCATTTCCAAACCAATAAACCTTATTAATTAATTACATAGTTAATGTTAATTAATAACGATTAATTAATAATTAACTCATTGATTAATTATCTAGTATCCAGCCTAAGTAAAATGGCATCCCCTCGTGTCTCAAAAATGGAAGACAACGCTCAAGAAGTGTCTCTCTTTGAGGTCATCGCAGACCTCATTCACTGCTCTGCCTCTGAAAAGGCAAACATTAGGAACACGAGTAAGAGTGAATGCCAAAACAACATAGATAACTCGAACAAACAAATGAGAGATCCAAAAAGAACAACTTTTAGTGTCCAAGCGGCACTAGGTAAGCCATTCCTATCATATTTCCAAGATGCTGATTCAGAAATCAGATGCCTCCGCGGAGAGGTTGAAAGGCTGACTACCAGCAACGCTGAGCTGACAGCCGATAATAATGATTTACATAAGGAGCGTGAGCTCTTGAAGACCTCCCTTGATGATTGCACCGAACGGCTAGAGAAAGCCGAAATGGTTGCTAAGAGGGCTGCCCAGGAGCAGACCCCCCAAGAGCAGCGCGAGGGGCGTGAAAGACCCCCAACAATGCGCCAAAGCTCAGAGCGGGAAGGTGTGTCCGAACCGGACACCGTAAATTATCTGGTCGAGGACCAGACCCCCCGCCAAACTCCATCAACTCGCTACTCGACGCCGTCGTTTAGCCAAGATGGAGCCATCCTGCGCTCATCCGGAGCCCAGGACCCTAGCACACCCAGGTCAGTGTGCTACAGTACCCCTGATCAATCTTCAGATGAATCAGGCTATGAATCTAGTGCGAAACGGGAACAACACCAGAGTAGCTTAGATAGTGAGTGCTCAGAAGAGCCAAGAAGGTCGCACAAGGAAGTGCACCAAACCCTTCGCTTATGGCAAATTGACTTACTTGCCAAAGATGTCGAACAATTCGATCCCGACAATCAAAGAACTAATGTAAATAACTATTTACGAGAAATTGATCGATGCCTGATGGACCTGCCGAATGCCACAACACGTGAAAAACTTAAACTAATCTGGAAGACCTCCAGTAGTAGCGTTCATGCCTTTTTAGAGACACTACCCCCAAACATTCGCGATAGTTATTCGAAACTTTGCAATTACATGAGGGAAGAATATGCGCCATACACGGACGAAACCTCCGCGACATTGTGTGCATTACAAATCAAACAAAAACGGTCTGAGGCGCCTCGTGAATATTACAGACGGCTACGTACTGCCTATTTCCAAGGTAGTAGCGCACCAGGGTTGGAAGAAGATAGAGGTTTCATATCTCTCTTCTTACATAACCTCCACCCAAGTGTGCAGACCCATGTCACACTGACGTGTCGACGAGGTCGCTATTCGATGAGGGAAATTAGGCGACTAGCCCAAATGACCTGGGAGACCATTGTCAAAACCGCAAACGGAAATGATGATGAACCCAGAGTCCTTAGGCTCCAGGATGCAAATGGGCCCCCGCTAACCTTAGAAGGAGGTGAAGCTCCAAAAGGGGGACCCCCCTGGAGAAATCCCGGTCCGAACCGCCCCTTGCCGAACCATCACAAGGGTGAGTGGAAAAATCGACAAGGTAAGGCCAGGAGGGACCGAGGGCGAGTCCACAGTGACTATGGCAATCGCCCATCACATGAAAAGGGTCGTAGGGAACAAAACGGTTGGCAGCAAAACCGTCATCCCCGCTCTGACCAGAAACGGCAGAAGCGTTCCGACCGTAGCTCTAAACCTAAGGGTAGAGACGACCAACACAGTGACTCAGACCAACCTGGTGAGTTCCCTTCAGAGCTGGACTCCTTTTAAAAGCCCAGTTGGCTGAGATTAAAGAACTGTTACAGGAGAGGTCAGACCCCTCAACAGATAAAACAAAAGAGCCCAAGAAAAATGACAAAAAGCTATTCGCTGGCATGACTAGGCCAGGAACCACGGGTATATCTCGTGAAAGGGGGAGGAGATCCCTCTGAAACAGCAGGCGAGGGTCAGGATGTAGGGCCCCCCTGGTGGCGAAGGCGAACACACAAAACGCACCTCTCATGTGCGCTAAAGTCTTCACCACCATCTCTCAGACACACGGCTCTCACAAGGCGACCCAATCCCAACCAAGCCCTGCGACATAAACTTAGTCAACTTCACACAAAACAAAACCGTTCCCCGTCGCGTATCGCATTAGGACATTGTAGGTATCATGCCGCCATCTTGTGTCAGAACTACAATTCCCAGGCAACTTCCATGTGACCTACGTCACACGTGGGCGGGATCATCTACGTCAGTCCGCCATGCACGCATAAATCCAAGCGGAAGCTCTGCCATTTTGTCTCTCGCGTCCGGACTTCAACGAGTCTAGATGCACAAAAGGGACGCTCTCCACCAGAAAGACGTCTTCTTTCTTGCAAGATCCATCACTCAGCGCGATTTTCTTTCTTACCCTTGGCAAAGGTAAACTCTAGAGTCGCGCGATCTTTAAACTCAACCTGAGTTACAACCGGTTTACTTGTGTTAGAAGTGACATCACGACTGCAGCCCTGGCAGTTAAAAGTTAAGAAGCGATTGAATCCTTTTTAACTCAAAAGCGCTGTGCATCTGATTCTGATCAGAGACTTTTCCTCACGAACGCTGAGGTTCGGACCAAGAATCCTCTGCTTTCCACGGGAACCACCCAAGTGCTCCGCTGGACCCGAAAGTTTCTACGCCTCCATCACGAGCGGCTCACGTGCTCCCACGGCGAGGCCCGAGACTACACCGGCGAATAGTTCTTCATATCTTGCTAAAGGCAGGATTAAGTAAGATTTTGGCATTTGGGCATAATTAGGATAGTCTTAGGAATTTGCTTTTAGTTGAAATAGTGTGAATCTAAACCCAGGTTTATTGTTACACTGTTAAAACACGCAGCGTGTTGATTTATTTTGGTTCTATGTTCTCTCAATTGTTTAATAGATAGGCTGTGCATGCTTTCTTATTCTGACTAACACCTTCATTTCCTTATCATACATTTTGACCTTATCAAAGCTTCAGTGAGTTTGGTAATATTATGAGTGTGGAATCTTTTTGTTACCGAGAAAACACGTGCTCAACAGGCCTGACCAGGCCTGATACACTTTAGACAGCTTCCCTTTGTCTTTAGCTACCTCGTGCTCAGTAGGCCTCACCAGGCCTAACAAACACACAAGCTAGGCCTCCACCACGTGTAGTTAGCTACACGAGGCTAAACACATGGTCAAGTCCTACACATACACACGCGCGCACACAAGCACACGTTAGCAACAGAGCTAGTCCTTTGTTCTATTTAGATAACATTCTTTTGTTTTAGCTAGCAACAAGCTAGGCCATACGCACACACACACACACACCACACATGTATATACACACCTCACTGCTTGTATATATTGATTTATTATTTTTATCTTTGTTATAATAAATTCATTTATTAAACAAACTGTGTTTATTCGTGTGAACAATATATATGAAGTCCCCAATCTCCCTCGAATTCAAAAGGGTGCATATAAAAGTTATGTAATGTGGTAAGTGATTGTAATAATTTGGAAATATACCATAATCTAGCTGTTTGGTAATTTATTATTAAGCACCAGGATTAATGGTGTGATTCACTAAATGATTCACTAAACGATTCATTGAACGATTCACTAAATGAGACTGATTCTATGGTATGATTCAATTCAAACAAGTCAAAGTAAACGATTCAATGGGATTGATTCATTTTAATTATTGACCTTCAAAATTTAATGAGACTGATTTAACGAGATTGATCACTTAATATCAATAATTAACTGATTGCACCCACAACATCTAGGCCTAATCAAACGCTTTCATATCAATTTCCATGATAATCGAATCAAACCTTGTTGAACAGTCCTCACTCCAAAAGGGGGTGAACAACAGCTAGGCCCATCCTGTCCACCTAGCTTGTACGCATCCCTCACCCATAAGTGTACACTAACATTCCCGGTCAGACTTAACAATCCAATGAAGTAATAACCCTTCGGTATAACATGGTAGATAAAATACTAAAATCCGCTATTATTACTAGTGTGTATTCATCGCAAATACACCTGGCATATAGTCTTGGCAGTGCTATCCTCATTTTTGTGAATCCACAAGACTTAGAGATATGCACCCCCACTAAAGACATCCACTGGGTCTGCCCAGGCAACCCATACATAACACTATGCCAAGTGAGATAAGATGGTCTGTGTCCCTGACAGCTTTAGCCGCAGTAGTGCACGCTCTCTGGCCAGACCACCCACTGCAATTACCAAACACAGAAGATTTCTAGAAGATTAGGTTTGCCAACCCAAACACTAATACTTCTTTCCTTCCTTCATTTCTTCTCTTTTCTTGTTTTTTTATGCATAAGAAATTGAACACTACATGTTTCATGTTCAATGTTTAATATTTTTTTAATGTGGTTTTAATCTAGTTAGTTAGATAGTGATTATATGCCCAAAATGCCCAGAGTGATTATATGCCCAAAATGCCTCTGTCTCCAAATGTCTTACTGGAACTCACAAGTTTACACAGTCTTCACAGGACACCATGAACTGTGCAGAACAAGTCTACCTCAAGGACTATGGACACGGCGATAATACGATACGGTGCTCTCAGTGCTACGACTCCGTCATACCCCTGAGACCAAAAGGGGGAATGTAGGTATCATGCTGCCATTTTGTCTCTAAGGACTACAACTCCCAGTCCTTGTCCGCGTGACCTACGTCGTGCGTGGGCGGGATCATCTACGTCAGTCCGCCATGCGCGCATAAGACCAGGCGGAAGCTCTGCTCTTTGTCTCTCGTGTCCGGATTCCAAGGAATCTAGACGCACAGAAGAGATGCTCTCAAACCCGAAACCCTTCTTTCTTGCAAGATTCACCATCCAGCGCGTTATGTGCTTAACCACTGGCCAAGGTAAAAGTCCAGAATAGCGCGATCTTTAAACTCAACCTGAGTTACAACCGGTTTATTCGTATTAGAAGTGACGTCACGACTGCAGCCCAGGCAGTTAAAAGTTAAGAAGCGATTGAATCCTTTTTAACTCAAAAGCGCTGTGCATCTTATTCTGATCAGAGACTTTTCCTCACGAACGCTGAAGTTCGGACCAAGAATCCTCTGCTTTCCACGGGAACCACCCAAGTGCTCCGCTGGACCAGAAAGTTCTCTACGCCTCCATCACGAGCGGCTCACGTGCTCCAACGGCGAGGCCCGAAACTACAACGGCGAATATTTCTTCATATCTTGCTAAAGGCAGGATTACGTAAGATTTTGGCATTTGGGCATAATTAAGATAGTTTTAGGAATTTGCTTTTATTGTAATAGTGTGAATTTAAACCCAGGTTTATCTGTTACACTGTTAAACACGCAGCGTGTTGAATTGTTCTGTTTTTGTTTTAATCTCAATTGTTTTAATAGACAGGCTGTGCATGCTTCTCTCTCTCTTATTCTTACTAACGTTTTAATTTCATTATTATACATCTTGATCTCATCAAGATTTCAGTGGATTCAGCATGGTTATGAGCTAGTGGGTTAGCTACAGCTTCCCTTTGTCTGCTTAGCAACACAAAGCTAATCAAGGCCTACCATGTGCTCAGCAGGCCATCAGGCCTGATAAACCACACCTCAGCTAGAAATCCACAAGCTAGCTTTTAGTTAGCTACGGCTAATACCCTTGTCTTTAGCAACACGTGCTCAGTAGGCCTCACCAGGCCTAACAAACACACTTTAGCTAGGCCATAGGGCCTTTCACAAACACACACTAGCAACACAAGGCTAATCTAGGCCTCCACCACATGTAGTTAGCTACACGAGGCTAAACACATGGTCAAGTCCTTCACACACACACAAGCACACATTAGCAATAGAGCTAATCCTGTGTTCTATTTAGATAACATTCCTTTGTTTTAGCTAGCAACAAGCTAGGCCATACACACACACACACACACACACACACACACACCATATCATATTTGTATATATTGATTATCCATTTTTATCTTTGTTATAATAAATCCATTTATTATCAAAGCTGTGTGTATTCATCTTGTTGGTGAACAATATCTGAAGTCCCCAATCTCTCAAAGAATTCAAAAAGGTGCATATAAGTTATGTAATATGGTAAGTGATCTTAATAATTTGGAAATATACCATAATTTAGCTGTTTGGTAATTTATTATTAAGCACCAGGATTAATGGTATGATTCACTAAATGATTCATTGAACGATTCACTAAATGATTGACTGAATGATTCACTTCAAATGAGACTGATTCTATGGTATGATTCAATTCAAATGAGTCAAAGTAAACGATTCAATGGGATTGATTCATTTTAATTATTAACCTTCAAATTTAATGAGACTGATTTAATGAGATTGATCACTTAATTTCAATAATTAACTGATTGCACCCACATGTGTCACCCTCCTGTTTGAAGGTCTGTGCTGATCAGCTGGCTCCCATCTTCACCCAGATCTTCAATAGATCCCTGGAGCTGTGTGAAGTCCCCTCATGCTTCAAACGCTCCACAATAATCCCGGTTCCCAAGAAAACCACCATCACAGGACTGAATGACTACAGGCCTGTAGCTCTCACATCTGTAGTCATGAAGTCCTTCGAAAGACTGGTGTTGTCACACCTGAAGGACATCACAGACCCCCTGCTGGACCCCCTGCAGTTTGCCTACTGGGCAAACAGGTCAGCAGATGATGCAGTCAATATGGGATTGCACTACATCCTGCAACATGTTGACTCTGCAGGGACGTACGCCAGGATTCTGTTCGTGGACTTCAGTTCGGCATTCAACACCATTGTTCCAGACATCCTTCACACCAAGCTCACCCAGCTCACTGTGCCCTCCTCCACCTGTCAGTGGATTACAAACTTCCTGACTGACAGGAAGCAGCAGGTGAGGATGGGGAGCATCATATCCAGCACTCGGACTATCAGCACTGGCGCCCCCCAAGGGTGTGTGCTCTCCCCACTGCTCTTCTCCCTTTATACCAACGACTGCACCTCAAGAGACCCGTCTGTTAAACTCCTGAAATTTGCGGATGATACAACGGTCATCGGCCTCATCCGGGATGGTGACGAGTCTGCATACAGACGGGAGGTTGAACGGCTGGTCTGGTGGTGCAGTCAGAACAATCTGGAGCTGAACACACTCAAAACTGTGGAGATGACAGTGGACTTTAGGAGGAGCCCCTCCACTCTGCTGCCCATCACCAGCAACACTGTGACTGCCGTTGAAAGCTTCAGGTTTCTGGGTTCCACAATCTCTAAGGACTTGAAGTGGGAGACAAACAAAGTCACTATCATCAAAAAGGCTCAGCAGAGGTTGTACTTTCTGCGCCAACTCAGGAAGCTCAACCTGCCTAAGGAGCTGCTGACACAATTCTACTCTGCCATCATTCAGTCTGTTCTTTGCTCTTCCATCACTGTTTGGTTTGGATCGGTCACCAAACAGGAGAAGAACAGACTGCAACGGACAATGAGGTCTGCAGAGGAAATTATTGGTATCAACCTGCCCTCCATCCAAGACTTATATTTGTCCAGAGTTAGGAAACGGGCAGGTAACATCTCTGCAGACCCATCACACCCTGGTCACAATCTGTTTAATCTTCTCCCCTCAGGGAGGCGATATAGATCACTGTATGCAAAAACAACCAGACACAAGAACAGTTTCTTCCCTCAGGCTGTCTCTGTGATGAACAGCTAAAATCCAGATTCATATATCAGTAATATCACTTGCAAAATATCTGCACACTCATACTGTCATTCTGTGCTCACTGTTACTTATATTTATACTTATTTAAATTTACTATTTCATCTTTGCACTATGCACCATATTGCACCAAAAGGGAAATCCTTTCTGTGATGAACAGCTAAAATCCAGATTCATATATCAGTAATATCACTTGTAAAATATCTGAACACTTATACCGTCATTCTGTGCACACTGTATACTTTATATTTATTTAACTATTCCATACTTGACTTACCTGGATTACTTTGAACTATGCACCTATTTTTGTTGTTGTTGTTTGCTTGTTTGTTTGGTTGTTTTGTGTATACGCTTTATCTGTTTTGTACTATGAGAGCTAAGTGAACCGGAGTCAAATTCCTCGTGTGTGTCCACATACCTGGCAATAAAAGTGTTTCTGATTCTGATAACTATGGACAAAAGGTGTCGATAATTGTGGAATGGTGTCGATAACTGTGGACAAAGGTGTTGATAATTGTGGAACGGTGTCGATAACTGTGGACAACTGTTTCGATAGCTGTGGACAAAGGTGTCGATAACTGTGGACAAAGGTGTCGATAACTGTGGACAAAGGTGTCAATAACTGTGGACAAAGGTGTCAATAACTGTGGAACATGTCGATAACTGTGGAAAAAGGTGTCGATAACTGTGGAATGTGTCACGTGATCTGATACGCTAAGTAATTGGGAATCAACTCATTTTTTCCAGTGGAAGTTCGAGTAATTATTCGAGGCTACCATTAGTAACACACTACGCCGCCAGGGACTCAAATCCTGCAGTGCCAGACGTGTCCCCCTGCTTAAGCCAGTACATGTCCAGGCCCGTCTGAAGTTTGCTAGAGAGCATTTGGATGATCCAGAAGAGGTTTGGGAGAATGTCATATGGTCAGATCAAACCAAAATAGAACTTTTTGGTAAAAACTCAACTTGTCGTGTTTAGAGGAGAAAGAATGCTGAGTTGCATCCAAAGAACACCATACCTACTGTGAAGCATGGGGGTGGAAACATCATGCTTTGGGGCTGTTTTTCTGCAAAGGGACCAGGACGACTGATCCGTGTAAAGGAAAGAATGAATGGGGCCATGTATCATGAGATTTTGAGTGAAAACCTCCTTCCATCAGCAAGGGCATTGAAGATGAAATGTGGCTGGGTCTTTCAGCATGACAATGATCCCAAACACACCGCTCGGGCAATGAAGGAATGGCTTTGTAAGAAGCATTTCAAGGTCCTGGAGTGGCCTAGCCAGTCTCCAGATCTCAACCTCATAGAAAATCTTTGGAGGGAGTTGAAAGTCCATGTTGCCCAGCGACAGCCCCAAAACATCACTGCTCTAGAGGAGATCTGCATGGAGGAATGGGCCAAAATACCAGCAACAGTGTGTGAAACACACTTACAGACTTACAGAAACCGTTTGGCCTCTGTCATTGCCAACAAAGGGTATATAACAAAGTATTGAGATGAACTTTTGTTATTGACCAAATACTTATTTTCCACCATAATTTGCAAATAAATTCTTTAAAAATCAGACAATGTGATTTTCTGGATTTTTTTTCTCATTTTGTCTCTCATAGTTAAGGTATACCTATGATGAAAATTACAGGCCTCTGTCATCTTTTTAAGTGGGAGAACTTGCACAATTGGTGACTGACTAAATACTTTTTTGCCCCACTGTATATATATATATATATATATATATATATATATATATATATATATATATATATATATATATATAATAAAGTGGCTGGTGAGTGTAGATTTAATGAACTCCATGGGACACATCACCACAATTTTTAAAAAAATAAAAAACCTGATTTTGTCCCTCCCACTTTTGTGTAGTCTGTTAAATATTTTATAGCTCACAGCAAAAATCTATCCATCGTCTCAGAAGAATTGTCATCATTAAATTTACAGGCTCAACTCTGGCAGGTAAACAGTACACTGCGATCATGTACATCTCTGGTTGCTCAGAAGAAATGAAGATATGTTTCTACCAGGGCTTTGAACCAGAATTTTTTTCCTATTGGTTCGTTCCGAACAGAAACGGAATTTTAACGTTTCCGGTTTGGGGTTCCACCATTAAATAGACGTTCCCGAACCGGTTAGAACAAAAAAAATTTAGTTCCCGGAATGGTTAATTACGTTCCCTGTCAGCTGTTTAACAAATGGCTATAAAATTATGTATCTGTCTCATCCAGCTTAAGCCAAATGTAGGCTAATTCTATTACAACCTTCATTAAATAAGACAAGAAATAATTCAAAACAATTATTATTTCAAATGTTGGCGATTTGGATTCTCAGTATGTCTTCCCATCTACACAAACAGAAAAAGTGCCAAAAATGAAAGATAATTCGTTTAGTGTGTTACCAAAGGCTAGTCAGGCCCTATGCATTGATAGGCTAACAGAGGTTAACGTCATTTAATGTTCGCGAGCCTCTCATTAACGTGGTCAAATATATTGATATCATGTTTGAAATTGACGTTTTTGAATAACGATAGACTGCAATATTTACCTCTTATTTAAGATGTAGAGACGTGATAGTAGTCCACCCTCCCGCTCTCTACATTCAGTCAGTGAACATCACACAGGAAGTGAACCCCAGCGGGTCATAGAAACTTGCGCAGGAGAAGAATGACTTTTTTTATTTGTAGGCTACGGAAACTTTGAGGAACGAAATAAAAACCGGTATTAACCGGTTACCATTATTTTTAATAAGCGTTTCTGTTCCGGAACATAAAAAATTAATAAAGTTTCTGGTTTCGTTTCTGTTCCATGTGAAACAGAAAAAGTTCCCGGTTTTCGTTTTCGTTCCTTGAACCGGTTCAAAGCCCTGCTTTCTACCTCCTAAAATGAAATGGGGGGGATGCCAGAGCGGATTCTGCCTTTGATCAATTAAATCAATTCATATGTACTGTGTTCGATTCATTGGTTCATATTTACGACACAAACTCAAATATTGACCATTTTGCTTTAGATTTGTGGTAATTCTAGTTTTGGTTATAAATGTTTGACCAGATAGCTTAATTTCAGTCATGTGAATGAATGGTACGATTTATTTTTTTTTACTTAATTTTAGGAAAATTATTCCTTTATTTAATTTGTAAGCAAACATTTAACATGATTGTGTTCATTATTAACCTAATTATAGGAGTTATGCAATGCTAAGTAAAATTGAATTTATGGCCAGTTACAAGAATTATTCACTGCAATGTTGAGCACTTTTATACTACGATGCAACTAATATGATTATTTCTAAACAAAAAAAAATCACATTTTCTTTTAATTTGATATATATATATATTTTAGTTATTTCACGAAATTGAGTCGTGCATGAACTGATAGCCCACGAGCCATGTATAACGAGATTGAGCGGAATAACTGTTTTGTTCTATCCACATTCACTTGATTTTGAGAAACAGCATTTTTATTTTATTTTTGCAAATTCAATAAATAAAAACTTGGTACAAAACGTCCAACAAAATCATTTCCACTTAGAATGTAAACAAACCGGTGAAATGACAGTCGCAATTTGTGAAAAATGCGATGATAATTCTTGAAAGATAAAAAAAAAAAGATATGTTCTTACCATCAAATACTTTTATTGTATATTCTGTTGCTTTTTTTGGGGGGGGGGGTGTTTTTTCTTCTTTAGGGTTTTTTGGCAGTTGGCAAACCCAAAAGGTGTAGTACAAGCCACTGACTGGGCTGGAGTGTGGAACAGGAGATATTGGGGGGGGGGGGGGGAACAAACAAATACCTGTTTGTTTCTTTTAAATACTTGATAACAATTTTAAGGGTTTTGTTTTCGAGGAGAGTTTTTATTTCGTCCTTGGTTGGTTCAGCAAAATGCTCCGCCATTTTGATTTTCTCTTCTCACGGTATATGAGTTGATATCCTTGTAGTAGAGTAGCCAATCAGAGCACAATATATATATATATATATATATATATATATATATATATATATATATATATATATATATATATATACACTAAGTAACTTTAAAAACGCACAATGGAATTCAACACAATATCACTTTAGATCCATGCATATATTTGAAATTTATGATGTTGTATGTAATGCACACACATCTTGAAACATCGATAAAGGACATTTATTGTCAAACTCAAGAATTAATTCACAATAAAAAATTCAAAGTGACAGTCGGTCCATGAGCGTCATGCTGGAGATTCTGGGTCTGTGTCGTCCAGGGGTCTCAGCAGCAGTGACTGAGGGTGTCAGGAATCTGTCACGGAGGTGAGCTAGCCTGATGTGCTGATCCTGAACTGGCGTCGTGACTCGAGGCTGACCAGGGCGTGGACGATTCCTGGTGCTCCCTGTCTGTCTGTAACGCTGACTCAAACGGGAAATGGTCGAATGATGAAGTGCCGGGCGACCTCTGTCTGTGTACTTCCGGCACGCAACATCCCGATGGCCTGTTCACGTTGATTTTGGCTTAGGCGTGGCATCTTCAATAATGACAATTTTCCCATCATTTCCCCCGGGTATTTATAGGCAAGATTGTGTGTGTACAGTGTATGCAAAATTTGTTTGAAAATTAAAGCCTGTCCATGTCATTGACTACCCGAGTCATATTGTACGTTATTGAGTACAACTCCCTTAAATTCTGATTTGAGCACAGATTTGGAACTTATTCGGGCGGAACGAAGTTATTTTTCCATTGTGATATATTTCTTTTCTTCTTGAGATAAACTCAGCACGAATTCAGCAAGTTTTATCAATGTGCGTTTTTAAAGTTACTTTATATATATACTAGTGCATCTCAAAAAATTAGAATACCATGAAAAAGTTCCTTTTTTTTCATAATTTAATTCAAAAAGGTAAACTTTCATATATTCTATATTCATTACATGTAAAGTGAAATATTTAAAGCCTTTTTTGTTTTAATTTTGATGATTATGGCTTATAGCTCATGAAAATCAGAAATCCAGCATCTCAAATTATTAGAATATTCCCTAAGATCAATCAAAAAAAGGATTTACAATACAGAAATGTCCAACTTCTGAAAAGTATATTCATTTATACACTCAATACTTGGTTGGGGCTCCTTTACCATGAATTACTGTACCAATGCGGTGTGGCATGGAGGTGATCAGTCTGTGGCACTGCTGAGGTGTTATTGAAGCCCAGGTTGCTTTGATAGTGGCCTTCAGTGTATCTGTATTTTTGGGTCGGGTGTTTCTCATCTTCCTCTTGACAATACCCCATAGATTCTCTATGGGGTTCAGGTCAGGCAAGTTGGCTGGCCAATCAAACACAGTAATATCATGGTCAGCAAACCATTTGGTAGTAGTTTTGGCACTGTGAGTAGGTGCTAAGTCCTGCTGGAAAAGGAAATCAGCATCTCCAAAAAGCTCGTCAGCAGATGGAAGCATGAAGTGCTCTAAAATCTCCTGGTAGATGGCTGTGTTGACTTTGGACTTGATAAAATACAGTGGACCAACACCAGCAGATGACATGGCACCCCAAATCATCACAGACTGTGGAAACTTCACACTGGGCTTCAAACACCTTGGATTCTGTGCCTCTCCACTCTTCCTCCAGACTCTAGAACCGTGATTTTCAAATTAAATGCAAAATGTACTTTCATCTGAAAAGAGGACTTTGGACCACTGAGCAACAGTCCATTTCTTTCTCTCCTTAGCTCAGATAAGACACTTCTGACATTGTCTCTGGCTCAGGAGTAGCTTGATATTAGGAATGCGAAAGTTGTATCCCCTTTCTTGAAGATGTCTGTTTGTGATGGGTCTTGATACACTGACACCAGCCTCAGTCCACTCCTTGTGAAACTCTCCCAAGTTCTTGAATCAACTTTTCTTGACAATCCTCTCACGACTGTGGCCATCCCTGTTGCTTGTGCACCTTTTCCGGCCACCCTTTTCAGCAATGACCTTTTGTGGCTTACCCTCCTTGTGGAGGGCATCAGTGATCATCTTCTGGACAACAGTCAAGTCAGCAGTCTTCCCCATGATTGTGGTTGTGTGTACTGAAGTAGACCGAGAGATACACTGTGTTCATACTGTTTTACTCAAACTCGAAATGAAATATTCTAATGTTTTGAGATGGATTTTTTATGTTTTTGTACTGTATGCCATATTCTCATCTCATCTCATTATCTCTAGCCGCTTTATCCTTCTACAGGGTCGCAGGCAAGCTGGAGCCTATCCCAGCTGACTACGGGCGAAAGGCGGGGTACACCCTGGACAAGTCGCCAGGTCATCACAGGGCTGACACATAGACACAGACAACCATTCACACTCACATTCACACCTACGGTCAATTTAGAGTCAGCAGTTAACCTAACCTGCATGTCTTTGGACTGTGGGGGAAACCGGAGCACCTGGAGGAAACCCACGCGGACACGGGGAGAACATGCAAACTCCGCACAGAAAGGCCCTCGCCGGCCACGGGGCTCGAACCCAGGACCTTCTTGCTGTGAGGCGACAGCGCTAACCACTACACCACCGTGCCGCCCTGTATGCCATATTGATTAAAATTAAAATAGAAAAATGCTTGAAACATTTTAGTTTGTGTAATGAGTCTATAATATATAACTTTCACTTTCTTAAATAACTGATGGAAAATATTGAACTTTTTCACAATATTCTAATTTTTTGAGATGCACTAGTTGTGTGTGTGTGTGTGTGTGTGTGTGTGTGTGTGTGTGTGTGTAATCTCAGTATATTAAAAATCTATGCCAAATCAAGTTTCATTTTTGAAACCAGTGATTAAATTTTGATTGATCAGAAATGTTATAATGCATAAAAATTGCTGCTTCAGGTTATTTAACTTGCATAATGACAAATGGTTACAAAATGTTGGTTACAAATGGTTTAAAATATTTGCTCTAATATTTAGAGTATAACAAAGGAGCTTAAACACCTTTATCTGTGAATCTGACGTCGAGGTTTTTTTTTTTAAACTTTACTCTGACATATTTGTAATGTCTGACTACAGTGCTTGAACTGTGTTTCCCAAATAATAATTAATGAAATTGGATTACTGTGTACAGTATTAAAGTAAGTCATAACAACAGGTGTTTTTCCAACGATATCATTTTAATATGGTTTCTCATGATGTTTTGACTTGCCGGATTCTTTTGAAGAAGTTTTAATATACATTGTGTGCATATATAGTACAACCCTGATTCCAAAAAAGTTGGGACAAAGTACAAATTATAAATAAAAACGGAATGCAATAATTTACAAATCTCAAAAACTGATATTGTATTCACAATAGAACATAGACAACATATCAAATGTCGAAAGTAAGACATTTTGAAATGTCATGCCAAATATTGGCTCATTTGAAATTTCATGACCGCAACACATCTCAAAAAAGTTGGGACGGGGCAATAAGAGGCTGGAAAAGTTAAAGGTACAAAAAAGGAACAGCTGGAGGACCAAATTGCAACTCATTAGGTCAATTGGCAATAGGTCATTAACATGACTGGGTATAAAAAGAGCATCTTGGAGTGGCAGCGGCTCTCAGAAGTAAAGATGGGAAGAGGATCACCAATCCCCCTAATTCTGCACCGACAAATAGTGGACCAATATCAGAAAGGAGTTCGACAGTGTAAAATTGCAAAGAGTTTGAACATATCATCTACAGTGCATAATATCATCAAAAGATTCAGAGAATCTGGAAGAATCTCTGTGCGTAAGGGTCAAGGCCGGAAAACCATACTGGGTGCCCGTGATCTTCGGGCCCTTAGACGGCACTGCATCACATACAGGCATGCTTGTGTATTGGAAATCACAAAATGGGCTCAGGAATATTTCCAGAGAACATTATCTGTGAACACAATTCACCGTGCCATCCGCCATTGCCAGCTAAAACTCTATAGTTCAAAGAAGAAGCCGTATCTAAACATGATCCAGAAGCGCAGACGTCTTCTCTGGGCCAAGGCTCATTTAACATGGACTGTGGCAAAGTGGAAAACTGTTCTGTGGTCAGACGAATCAAAATTTGAAGTTCTTTATGGAAATCGGGGACGCCGTGTCATTCGGACTAAAGAGGAGAAGGACGACCCAAGTTGTTATCAGCGCTCAGTTCAGAAGCCTGCATCTCTGATGGTATGGGGTTGCATTAGTGCGTGTGGCATGGGCAGCTTACACATCTGGAAAGACACCATCAATGCTGAAAGGTATATCCAGGTTCTAGAGCAACATATGCTCCCATCCAGACGACGTCTCTTTCAGGGAAGACCTTGCATTTTCCAACATGACAATGCCAAACCACATACTGCATCAATTACAGCATCATGGCTGCGTAGAAGAAGGGTCCGGGTACTGAACTGGCCAGCCTGCAGTCCAGATCTTTCACCCATAGAAAACATTTGGCGCATCATAAAACGGAAGATACGACAAAAAAGATCTAAGACAGTTGAGCAACTAGAATCCTACATTAGACAAGAATGGGTTAACATTCCTATCCCTAAACTTGAGCAACTTGTCTCCTCAGTCCCCAGACGTTTACAGACTGTTGTAAAGAGAAAAGGGGATGTCTCACAGTGGTAAACATGGCCTTGTCCCAACTTTTTTGAGATGTGTTGTTGTCATGAAATTTAAAATCACCTAATTTTTCTCTTTAAATGATACATTTTCTCAGTTTAAACATTTGATATGTCATCTATGTTCTATTCTGAATAAAATATGGAATTTTGAAACTTCCACATCATTGCATTCCATTTTTATTTACAATTTGTACTTTGTCCCAACTTTTTTGGAATCGGGGTTGTAAAAAGTAAAGGATGTCTGAAGTTTGCTGAGAATCAGCACAATTTAAGGGATCAAGGGTTACTGCAGTTAAAATGTAACAAAGTCACATAAGGACATACTTTTTTTTTTTTTGGACAAACCAACCTGTAAGCTTACAAACATATCCCATGGATAAGCTGTAATGTTTTGTTGCAACTGTTATATATTTGCCCTTTAAAATACTATCAAGCTTAAAAGGGCTTCAGTGAGTTATCTTTGTAGTATGATATGATCCTATGCTAACTATAATATGGAGTTAAGAAATACATTAATCATTTCTATCTTTAACTATTTCAAATTGTTTCTGACTCAAACATTGGTTTTCTTGGATATTGTGACTCTGCAAAGCCTCCTATATTAATTTTAATCTCGAGTGGATGTATAATCAAGTTTGTGCACCTTTTGATAAAACATCAACAGGCAGGTCATCATGATTGGTCAGCGGTTGCACACCTACAATCTCAAGCAAAAATTTAACACAATCACCAGATGAAACTGACTGACTAACGAGTGAGTAAAATTTTCAAGCGCAATTTTGTTGCACTTTAATTTATTTTTACTATATATATATATATATATATATATATATATATATATATATATATATATATATATATATATATCACTGTGTATTAATTGTACTCTAAGTATTCTGTTAATGTCTTCCATGGCTCAGTATAGTTCAGAAACATTTAACAGCTTGAAAAAGACTGAAAGAGGTTAATTTTGTGTGTGTGATTAAAATGGCTTTTGCAGCTGGGCTGTGTCTACACATTTGTTGACCTGATTGTCAAACTACTGAAACTGTACTGATTGTCTGCAGGCTTGCTTAAAATAAACATGTCTTCCGGATAATGTGACAAAATGATTAGGCACTGCTTTAGTGAAAAGCAGAGATCTTTAAGCAAAGACTATTTTGTCAAATAGTCTACACTGCTAGCCAGTTAAGTTTGCGTATAAGTGTAGTTTAGTTCTAAACAAACTACTCATGCTGATGTTTTGCATAGCCAAGGGGTCAGCAATTACCCAAGTTTGTTCGTGATGGAAATCAAAACCCACCATTTTCAAATTTATTATGACTGTAAATAGTGTCAGTTGGAATCTAATACCAAATTTAATTTTAAAAAAAGTTATGTGGGTGGAAAATTAATTATTAGACAGATAAATAAATAAATATTTGAAGAGTTCAGATGCAAAACCCTCTAACTCTACTTGACCACTTTTTGAGAAAAAGGCCATTTTTTATCAGGCCTTTGTATTTAAGTATAGAAACCTAGATTAATTTGAAATCACAAGGTTATTAGTTAGGGAAAACACTGTGTTAATCTCACAATGTTACTTCAGCAAAATTACTGTTTTTAACAAATATTTTCTTTCTTTTGCGTCAAAACCAGCTAAATCCATAGGTTCTTTGTGTGCAAAAACCTCTAAATCCATTTTTTTCCTTACAGACATGGGTAAGTGTTACAAAATCACCAGAGATACAACTGGAAACATTGAAAATTAGTATGCCACACATATAGGGTGGTTGTAATAGTGATGGTGGTGTGGTTGGCACATTCATAGCTAAGTTAATGGACCTATGATCATGAGATAATCGTGTCATGTTTTTAAGCAATACCTAAATAAATACCAACACTCCTCTTCATAAATGAAGGCAAAAGGCCTGTCATGTCAACATTTAAGAAATTCGAAATCCACACATTTTAAACAACGCCAATAGGTTTATTTTCTTCACATCAGCAGACTTTTGCTTTCCAAGCAAATGATACAAAGTACTAAACCAAATAAAATACATTGGAATAATACTGAAGTGCGGGCGGCACGGTGGTGTAGTGGTTAGCGCTGTCGCCTCACAGCAAGAAGGTCCTGGGTTCGAGCCCCGGGGCCGGCGAGGGCCTTTCTGTGTGGAGTTTGCATGTTCTCCCCGTGTCCGCGTGGGTTTCCTCCGGGTGCTCCGGTTTCCCCCACAGTCCAAAGACATGCAGGTTAGGTTAACTGGTGACTCTAAATTGAGCGTAGGTGTGAATGTGAGTGTGAATGGTTGTCTGTGTCTATGTGTCAGCCCTGTGATGACCTGGCGACTTGTCCAGGGTGTACCCCGCCTTTCGCCCGTAGTCAGCTGGGATAGGCTCCAGCTTGCCTGCGACCCTGTAGAAGGATAAAGCGGCTAGAGATAATGAGATGAGATTGAGAATACTGAAGTGCAATAAAAACCTGGTGTAAACAACATGAAAATCTTAACACAAATACATGTACAATAAATGCAACAAGCAATATTCTGCCAAGAAGGGCAAGTTTAAGTTAGTAACATTAACAACATTGACACAATAACTGTGATGATAATAATAATTTGATTTGATGGTAAATAATATTATTTATATTTTATTATTATTATATATTATTAATAATATTAATATTATTAATATTAATATTATTTTAATTATTATTAAAATAATAATAATTAATTTGATGGTCATGTCTCTTTGTCGTCTCTTCCCCTCGTCGTCAACTTGTTCTCTCCTCCGCTTAACCAGCATAATATTCAAGTGAGACAGAAGTATAGCGTCCTGTTCAACCTTATCTTTGGACGTGTATAACTGTTTTTTGAAGTAAGCCAGGTCGATCTGAGTTAAACTTACCGCGGCGCACATCAAGCTGTTGTGATGGCAGACTATTCCATTTTCAACATTTTCGCCGCTATATCACTTCATTTTCGCTAAATAGCGACCATGATTTTCCAAAACACGATGTTTCCTCCGCCCATTCACTGTCTGGAGGACAGGTTCATTCATGCCATTGTAATTCATGTCGGTATTAGCTGCCATTTCGCAAAAATCTCCCTGTGAATAAAGTTTTCCTGACGAAACTTTGTTTACAAACGTTATGGCACGTGAGTCCAGGTCACGTTCTGATTGGTTGTTGAAAGTAGAGGCTTTTGCTGCTAAAGTGAAGTGGCGTTTACAGGTTTTTGATACTAAACCGATATTTTAGACAAGACGGGGAGTGGTTTTTATGTAATTTTTTTACAAAAATATTTCAGTTACATATACTAGATGTAGACAGGATTCACACAACATCATTAACTCATTTTTCACAGAGATGGCGTTTAGGGGGTTTTGCATCTGAACTCTTCATTTGTAGACGTTTTAATGACCCTAATTTTTTTGTCTACATTGTAAAACAAGTGTTGCCAGGCAAAACAAACCTTGCCTGGCAGCACTTATTTTAGTGCTTTTGATACTGACTTAATTTTACAAGTCTGGCCTATTCACCTTACAAGATGAATCCGTGACCTTCAGTTTGACATTTCAAGGTGCTAAATGAAAGCCCATATGGGACTACCTATATTATGATAATGGTAATATTTCTCAATCATCAGCTGTCAGGTTATAGTCCTATGAAAATCCATGACCTTGAGTTTGACATTTCAAAGTCATTCAAGATCAAAGGTCATGGCAGCAACTGAAAGCCCATATGGGACTCCTTATATGTTGATAATAGTAAACATCTGGCTTTCATTAACCATTTTAAAGTTATAGCCCTTTGAACACCCATGACCTTGACCTTTCAAGGTCAAAGATCATGGTGCCAAATGAAAGCCCATATGGCACTTCCTATAAGTTGATAAGGGTAAATATGTCTACCATCAACCGTTTTCAAGTTATAGCCCTCTGAAAATCTGTGACCTTGAGTTTGACCATTCAAGGTCAAAGATCATGGTGCCAAATGAAAGGCCATATGGGAGTTCCTATATGCTCATAATAGTAAACATCTGTCTATTGGCAACTGTTTTTGAGTTATAATGGAAAATGTTATTTTGACCGATGACCTTGACCCCCTGACCTTTAACCCCCAACCACTACGGAGACTGTCCAAGCTACCCCATCATGCAGCATATGGTTGGAAGCAGAATTGAAGTATGCACGTTTTGGTTTGAAGTCAAAATTATGAATTTGAAGAAAGTTATCGCAAAAAAATGATTTTGACCTTTCCAGGGACCCGATTACCCCGAAAATTTAATCAGGTAATCTATGGACCATTGCCCCCCTACCCTGAAAATTTGAAGTCAGTCGGTGCAACTGTGTAGATTCTAGATTGTTAACAGGCAGACACAAACAAATCGCGCTGATTATAATGCCTTGCCCCGCTGACTCCGTCGCAGGCGAGGTAATAAATCTGTGCTGAGAGGATCAGTGATGTATATAAACACATCACACATATTACACACACATTCAGAAGGGTTTTCTGGCTGTAAAAGCTTTTCAAATTCCTGAGTTAATCTACAGGGAAGTGGACTAATAATTTACCAAGTTTCCTAGTAATTGACTAAGTGTATGACTCCGGTCTGTTTGTGTATCTTACTAATTTAAATCTTTTAACATTTTGCTTTTTGTGTGCATATAAACCTTACATTCTTGTTACTATTAATCTGTTGGAGACTCCAAACAGATAAAGGACATGTCCCTCCTCACTCACGTCTTAGCCTGCCTGTTTGGAATGGGCTCCTGGGTGACCATTTGTGGACTTTGGGTTGAGCTGCCCCTCATTGTCCCTCAGGTGCCTGAAGGCTGGTACCTTCCCTCCTGTCTCTCCATCCTGACCCAGAGTGCTAATGTTGGTCCTCTGTTTGTCACCCTGATGCACCGATTCCGACCAGGAAAGCTCAATGAAACTGCTGTGATCTACTTCATTATTAGTTTTGGGACCCTCTCAAGCCTCCTCTTAGCTTTCGTCTGGAAGGAGACAGTTGTTATTCAAGGAGTTGAGCGTAGCATTTATTTCCTGATCCTGACCTTCTTCATCGCCACTGTGGACTGCACCTCATCAGTTACTTTCCTACCATTCATGATGCAGCTCAAGCCAGAGTATCTCACCACTTATTATGTAGGTGAAGGTTTGAGTGGACTGATCCCGGCTGTAGTGGCTCTGATTCAAGGAGTAGGTGTCATGCAATGTGTCAATAGCACCCAAAATTTCAGTCCCAATGAAACAATAAATGGATCTTTGGACTCGACTAATTACCTCATACCGCACTACTTACCAGCCAACTTTTCAGCTCAGGCTTTCTTTATCTTCCTGGCAGCAATGATGTTTGTCACCTTAGTGGCCTTCCTGCTTTTGAACAAACTCCCAACAGTAGCTCAAGAGCACTCAATCAGCCTCAAATACCAAGGTGCTATGAGAAAGTCGGACTTTGTGGAGGAAAAGAAAAGTCCCGAACAGAAGCCCATGATGAATTCTCGAAATGGCATCCAGAAGTTCAGTGGGATGTTTGGAAAGGGAACCTACACATGGGCACAAATTGTATACATCTTCATCAACTTGGCCTGGGTGAATGCTCTGACCAATTCAGTGTTACCATCTGTTCAGTCCTACTCGTGTCTGCCTTATGGAAACCGTGCTTATCATTGGTCTGCTACTATGGCCTCCTTAGCAAACCCAGTGACCTGCTTCATTGCCATGTTTTACACTCAAAGGTGAGTAACCACATTTATAAAAGGGCTTTTTATAGTATTTATTGGTGGCAGAAAAGATTTGAGATTTCAGAGGATATAACGAGCCTCCAAAAAATGGGGGGAAAAAAACAGCATAAACTGCCATTTTCTGATATAGCAAGCTTAAGCATAAGTTCTTTCCATATTCAAAGGTCATTGGTGCTGATGGGCTTTCTGACTGCTTTTGGCTCGGTTATTGGCATTTATATCATGGTCATGGCAGTGCTGAGTCCCTGTCCACTTCTGGTCAATCACATTTCTGGAGCCATTCTAATAGTAAGTTAAGTGTTCCATGACATATACTTGAAATTAAACTCCTTCATTCTACAAGCGAGGTCTATTTTGTTTTTTTGTGACCTGGGAAAATCTACAACTACAAACTTTCCTGAACTGAAATGTGTTTCTTATTTGCACATATCTCAATCATGAATTGTAACATTTTAAAATCTGGCTACCCTTAAAGGAACAGTCCACCGTACTTCCGTAATGAAATATGCTCTTATCTGAATTGAGACGAGCTGCTCCATACCTCTCCGAGCTTTGCGCGACCTCCCAGTCAGTCAGACGCAGTCAGACGCGCTGTCACTCCTGTTAGCAATGTAGCTAGGCTCAGTATGGCCAATGGTATTTTTTGGGGCTGTAGTTAGATGTGACCAAACTCTTCCGCGTTTTTCCTGTTTACATAGGTTTATATGACCAGTGATATGAAACAAGTTCAGTTACACAAATTGAAACGTAGCGATTTTCTATGCGATGGAAAGTCCGCACTATAATGACAGGCGTACTAACAGCTTCGGCAGCGCATTGATATCTGAGCTCCGTATCAATGCGCTGCCAAAGCGCGCAGAAGGTGTTAGTACGCCTGTCATTATAGTGCGGACTTTCCATAGCATAGAAAATCGCTACGTTTCAATTTGTGTAACTGAACTTTGTTTCATATCACTGGTCATATAAACCTATGTAAACAGGAAAAACGCGGAAGAGTTTGGTCGCATCTAACTACAGCCCCAAAAAATACCATTGGCCATACTGAGCCTAGCTACATTGCTAACAGGAGTGACAGCGCGTCTGACTGCGTCTGACTGACTGGGAGGTCGCGCAAAGCTCAGAGAGGTACGGAGCAGCTCGTCTCAATTCAGATAAGAGCATATTTCATTATGGAAGTACAGTGGACTGTTCCTTTAAACTGAAAAGGGAGAAAATTACATAATTTAATAATTTATAACAGATACTAATAAGCTTTGCGGTTACCAGAGGGACACCCCTCCCCATCTAAACTGTAACCCTAGCTATGTAATAGGCCAGAGGTTGAGGGCTATAGAAACAGAGATCAGTGCCACCCAATGCGCCTTAAAGGTAGATGGCCTTTCAGATTTTTCAAGTGTAGGTCATAAAAAGAATTTTCCCCGACACCCAATTATTTTTGTTTAGTGGACTGAAAGCTACTGAATTCGAATCACAGACTTCCAATTTTATTAGTTTTTTTTTAAAAATAGAACAATTAATGAATTTAGGGCCAAGTGGCCCTAAATTCTCCACTATTTTTTCCTGCTTCACCATGACCCAATTCAAGATACTACATCATGCATCATGTGGTGGGCTTTCCCCGTTCGTGCAAGACATTGTGGGATACAAATTTGAAACGGGAGAGAAAAATGGAGGATGTGAGTGTGAGAATGAAACATGGAAGATCGACTACAATAACGGAAAGCGAGAAGAAAATACGTTGTTGCGAAGGAAAGGAAATGCAGGACCAAACTAATAAATATCGGCGGTCAGCGAGCACCTCGGTGTGATCAGAAGTTCGTTTAGCGACAAAGATGTCAAAGGTAAACCTGCGCATGTGCAAACGGACTTCCTCTGTCTGCTTGACTGCGCAAAGCGAGTGATTTCATGCACGTTATTTGTTCAGGAATCCCCTCAAATGAAATAACTTCCCAGCCACAGAATGGCCAGATGTTTTGTGAGATATTACAGAAATAAACGTATATCACAATGACCAAATTTCAGAAGGAACTAAATTTAATTGATTTTATGAAATCAAAAGGCCGTTTAGCTTTAAGGATCTGGTTAGCCTGGGAAGGCTAGGTCCTGGCACAGGAGGGACTTTGACTAATAAGCTACTAATGGAAACATCTCATCTCATCTCATTATCTCTAGCCGCTTTATCCTTCTACAGGGTCGCAGGCAAGCTGGAGCCTATCCCAGCTGACTACGGGCGAAAGGCGGGGTACACCCTGGACAAGTCGCCAGGTCATCACAGGGCTGACACATAGACACAGACAACCATTCACACTCACATTCACACCTACGCTCAATTTAGAGTCACCAGTTAACCTAACCTGCATGTCTTTGGACTGTGGGGGAAACCGGAGCACCCGGAGGAAACCCACGCGGACACGGGGAGAACATGCAAACTCCACACAGAAAGGCCCTCGCCGGCCCCGGGGCTCGAACCCGGACCTTCTTGCTGTGAGGCGACAGCGCTAACCACTACACCACCGTGCCGCCCACATTATTATTATTATTACTACTACTACTAAGAATTATGTTTACAATAGGAAATTAGTTATTTCCTCCATCACTCTGTCTCATCTGTCTGTCACGTCACTCTGTCTTATCACCTGAGGTAAAAATAATTTTATTTTAAAATCAATACATCACTGAGAGAGAAGCTACACGTTCAGCCACAGTAACATTCAGTGGATTTTCCCAGGCCACCACACACACACGTAAAATAAATTATATATTTCATCAGGAATGTATCTGTAATGGTCACTGTTTAATATTGTAGAAACAAGCTACTATTGTTATTTTAAATTCTCTCTGTAACAGGTGGCAGCTTGGACATGTTTTATCCTCATACTGTCCTATGTGAAGGTGATCGTTGCCGTGATCTTGCGTGATGAAGGTCACAGTGCTCTCGTATGGTGTGGTGCAGTAGTCCAGTTGGGCTCACTGCTGGGATCTGTGATCATGTTCCCTTTAATCAATGTGTTCGACGTTTTCTCTTCAGGAGACCCATGTAACACTAGGTGCTAATGCCAGAATACAGTATACTAGACATGTGAGTGTGTTTCTGCTGAGGGAATGAGACATTTCACAACATGGAAATATGATATGTAGTGTTTTAGTATTTGTTGATTTCTGTGGCTGTATAAATACAGTATAGATGCTCTTTAAAATTAGAAAAGAAATTAAAATGAATATTTTTGTAATATACTGTATGCTTTGTAACATTTACTTTTGAAATATGTAATATAGCAACACATTTTAATTATTTAATGAATATTTAGTACATTTTCTGAAATCTGCCGTATTAATAACATTCATATATAGTAAAGAGTTGATATTTTTGTTTCTAGTTCTGTCTTTTCTTGCACTACAGGAAAAGCACAATAGAAAGAACACACGCATCTCTTCCGGATAATATCTTAATTTCTTTTTTTTCATAACTGAAATTAAAAACAATACAACCAAATGAAAGAAAGTGCTCAAGGACGAGAATGCAACTTCTGCTCTGAGATGATTCAGTGTGAGAAATAACCACTTGGTGGCAATGTCTCTATATTTTAAATTCCCTTTCGAGTGACCATTTGGATTTCTTTGGTGTTTCAAAAGATATTTAAGGACAAAATGTGAACAGGTGATTCAACTCTGGAATATGATCATTTGATTTCATCAGCCTTTACACACACACACGTTTGTTTCACTATCCCTTTGAGGACCTTCCATTGACGACATTATTATTGCAGTTAGTTAATGTTGTGCCTGCACCGAAACCTAACCTTAATAATGTAAAGGAAACTCATCTCATCTCATTATCTCTAGCCGCTTTATCCTTCTACAGGGTCGCAGGCAAGCTGGAGCCTATCCCAGCTGACTATGGGCGAAAGGCGGGGTACACCCTGGACAAGTCGCCAGGTCATCACAGGGCTGACACACAGACAACCATTCACACTCACATTCACACCTACGGTCAATTTAGAGTCACCAGTTAACCTAACCTGCATGTCTTTGGACTGTGGGGGAAACTGGAGCACCCGGAGGAAACCCACGCAGACACGGGGAGAACATGCAAACTCCACACAGAAAGGCCCTCGCCGGCCCCGGGGCTCGAACCCAGGACCTTCTTGCTGTGAGGCGACAGCGCTAACCACTACACCACCGTGCCACCCGTAAAGGAAACTATTTGGCTCTTTATTATTATTATTATTATTAGTTGTTTGTTTAAAAAAAAAACGCAGCCACAGTTTCCCTATGGGGACCATCCAAATGTCCCCACAAGGTCAAAACTGTCAGATTTTACTATCCTTGTGGGGACATCTGGTCCTCAGTAGTGTATAAATGCACACAATTATAAAGTGTTTAATTCATAGCAACAGATTCATAGTTTTTCATCAAATGTAACAAAAATTGTCAAATGCTGTACGTTTATTATTAAAAAATCAAAGCTGTACCCAAATGAATTCTCTCTAAATGACCTGTACATTTGTATGCACTGATCAATATCTACTTTATATACACCCTGGATTTCATTGGATTTTTTTTTTTTTTACTATAATAATAATAATAATAATAATAATAATAATAATAATATCCAACCTAAAATTATACAGAACACAAGACCTTCCTGATGATCCTGACGCAAACTACTAATAGCAGTGTTATTTCTGGGGCACGTCTCTGATGATAACACACTCGGGGCTGGTTCTGTCACCATGGCTGTGTCATTGGGGATTCATGCCCATGGAAAATATGCCTGCTGTCCTGGCAGGTGTCACAGGGGTCTTGGCATACGGCCTGAGCTCAACAGCTGTTCTTTGATGCTGCACTTCTCTTGATCTTTCCTTCCTGGTTCTTTGGGGACCAGACATTTCTCCCCACTCCAAAATAATGCAGCTGAATTAGTTGTACATGCGATAGTACTGAGTGATAAGGATCTGTGGCACATTCTCATAAAAATGGGAGCTGGATTTCCCCCTACCATGTTTGTTGCTATAGTTATTGTGTCTTGCATCTGCATATGAGGTGGCCTTGGGCTGAGGTGCCCTTGAGCGAGGCACCTAACTCCCAACTGCTCCCTGGGTGCTGTTAGCGTGGCTGCCCACTGCTCTGGGTATGTGTGTGCGCATGTGTGTGTTCACTGCTTCAGATGGGTTAAATGCAGAGAGGAAATTTCACAAGTGTGTGATGAATAAAGTTGTGCTTTCTTTCTTCTTTCATTTGTTTGTGTTGGTATTTGTGCCTGGGCGTAGTGGTTAGCACGGTCGCCTCACAGCAAGAAGGTTCCGGGTTCAAACCCAGCGGCCGGCGAGGTCCTTTCTGTGTGGAGTTTGCATGTTCTCCCCGTGTCTGTGTGGGTTTCCTCTGGGTGCTCCGGTTTCCCCCACCGTCCAAAGACATGCAGTTAGGTTGGCGTGGGGCGGCCTTGGGCTGAGGTGCCCTTGAGCAAGGTACCTGACCCCTGACTGCTCCCCGGGCGCTCTGGTGTGGCTGCCCACTGCTCTGGGTGTGTGTGCATGTGTGTTCACTGCTTCAGATGGGTTAAATGCAGAGGATGAATTTTAGTGTGCATGTGACAAAGGTTCCTTCTTCTTCTGTTTACACAAGCACCTGTATGTATGAGAAAATTCACTCATGAGTCAGCACAGTGTACAGAGCCTCCTGGAAAGAAGTTTTATTTTGCACACTGAAGTTTAAACTTCCAAACAGAACCCAAAGAGTTAATGTGAACTCTTAGATCTTTTTCGACATTTCAGTTCTCCATTTGTTTGACACAGTCTAATTGCACTGTGTTTTATGCAATTTTATATTTTATATTCATATTATAATGGCTGTTAATGGGGTGGATAATAGAGGAGCGAGTGAATGGTGGTGCAGGAAGCTAAAAGGACGTGAATAGAGGACATTTGGAGAGAATATTATTATTAAAATGAATAACTGATGCATCAACCTAGTTTATAAATGTAAGAACATGCAACTGAACAGTAAAACATAAGCAATGCTTACCTTTCAGGTGTAGATCAACTCAAGTAAGAGGAAAGACAGTAAGTAGGAGATTGATATTTTTTCTATTATCTCAATTCATTTTTTCAACTTTATTAATGTTGGGTTATTTTTTTTTAAACAAATGTATTGAATGAACCCTGAAAGTTTTTGTCTGTTTTAAATAGACATTGAGCAACATGACGAATATTAGTATTAACGGTTTATTCCACAGTGCTTTTGAATTCTCAAATCTGATTGGTCAGTGGGTGTTGGTTAATTTTCCATAACTACAGTGTGGACAAAACTTCCAGCTGTAATGCAAATAACAGGTTCATTTGAATTCTCTTTCATTTTTATTGTAAGAACTTTCACAGGGACCGATATGGCAGAAGGGGTGGCAGGGTGGTGGAGTGGTTAACGCTGTCATCTCACAGCAAGAAGGTTCTGGGTTCGAGCTCAGCAGCCGATGGGGGCCTTTCGGTGTGGAATTTGGACATTCTCCTTGTGTCTGTGTGGGTTTCCTCCACAGTCCAAAGACATGCGGTTAGGTTAACTGGCTACTCTAAACTGCCCATAGGTGTGAATGGTTGAGAGGAGAAAACCTCTATAATAATCCAGTAGAAAGCAATGAGAAACCAATACTGTAATTCTTCCTTAAAAACTTTGATGGCTGAAACTGTCAGAGTGGACCTGCCATCAGGCAGAACACTAAAGAAGAAGAAGAAGATATGGCACTCAAAATAAACACTTTATTTAAAAAAAAATGTAATTGTTGATATGGTCTCATCTCATCTCATTATCTCTAGCCGCTTTATCCTGTTCTACAGGGTCGCAGGCAAGCTGGAGCCTATCCCATCTGACTACGGGCGAAAGGCGGGGTACACCCTGGACAAGTCGCCAGGTCATCACAGGGCTGACACATAGACACAGATAACCATTCACACTCACACCTACGGTCAATTTAGAGTCACCAGTTAACCTAACCTGCATGTCTTTGGACTGTGGGGGAAACCGGAGCACCCGGAGGAAACCCACGCGGACACGGGGAGAACATGCAAACTCCACACAGAAAGGCCCTCGCCGGCCACGGGGCTCGAACCCGGACCTTCTTGCTGTGAGGCGACAGCGCTAACCACTACACCACCGTGCCGCCCCTATTATTATTATTATTATTATTGATATGGTCAAGTTTTCTTAAAGGAGTCTCCAGTGCCAGCACTTTGCAACAGTCAGAGTTAAACTGAATCTTTACAGTTTCTGAGATGGGAAAGTCTTCAGGGTGGATGGATTTGTGGTTTCTCTACAAAAATAAGCTGCATCCGTTATCTGTAGCTGCTTATCCTGTAGAAGGTCGCAAGCAAGCTGGAGCCTATCCCAGCTGACTATGGGTGAGAGGCGGGGTACACCCTGGACAAGTCGCCAGATCATCACAGGGCTGACACATAGACACAGACAACCATTCACACTCACATTCACACCTACGGTCAATTTAGAGTCACCAGTTAACCTAACCTGCATGTCTTTGGACTGTGGGGGAAACCGGAGCACCCGGAGGAAACCCACGCGGACACGGGGAGAACATGCAAACTCCACACAGAAAGGCCCTCGCCGGCCACGGGGCTCGAACCCGGACCTTCTTGCTGTGAGGCGACAGCGCTAACCACTACACCACCGTGCCGCCCCTATTATTATTATTATTATTATTATTATTATTATTATTATTATTGATATGGTCAAGTTTTCTTAAAGGAGTCTCCAGTGCCAGCACTTTGCAACAGTCAGAGTTAAACTGAATCTTTACAGTTTCTGAGATGGGAAAGTCTTCAGGGTGGATGGATTTGTGGTTTCTCTACAAAAATAAGCTGCATCCGTTATCTGTAGCTGCTTATCCTGTAGAAGGTCGCAAGCAAGCTGGAGCCTATCCCAGCTGACTATGGGTGAGAGGCAGGGTACACCCTGGACAAGTCGCCAGATCATCACAGGGCTGACACATAGAGACAACCAACCATTCACATTCACACCTACGGTCACTTTATAGCCACCAATTAGCCTAACCTGCATATCCTTGGACTGTGGGGGAAACTGGAGCACCCGGAGGAAACCCACGCAGACACCGGGAGAACATGCCAACTCTACATAGAAAGGCCCTCGTCGAACCCAGGACCTTCTTGCTGTGAGGTGACAGTGCTAACCACTACACCACCAGGCCAACTCCATTTATTTATTTATTTATTGCCATATTAACTGCAAGAGAGTAAATTCAGAGAGGCTGCTTTAACGTATATGATAACAGTATCTAATTTGTTTTATGGGTGTGCCACATCAAATACAACTAAAAACTATGGAAAAAAAAAGTGTGACATTCTGTAATTATTATTATTATTATAATATGCGGCACGGTGGTGTAGTGGTTAGCGCTGTTGCCTCACAGCAAGAAGGTCCTGGATTCGGCGAGGGCCTTTCTGTGCGGAGTTTGCATGTTCTCCCCGTGTCCGCGTGGGTTTCCTCCGGGTGCTCCGGTTTCCCCCACAGTCCAAAGACATGCAGGTTAGGTTAACTGGTGACTCTAAATTGAGCGTAGGTGTGAATGTGAGTGCGAATGGTTGTTTGTCTCTGTGTCGGCCCTGTGATGACCTGGCGACTTGTCCAGGGTGTACCCCGCCTTTCGCCCGTAGTCAGCTGGGATAGGCTCCAGCTTGCCTGCGACCCTGTAGGACAGGATAAAGCAGCTACAGATAATGGATGAATGATGATGATGATAATAGCAGCAAATTGCCATGGTAGGAGGGGAATAAAACACTTTCCTCTCCATAGAAAATGTATTAAACTTCAGTGTGGTAACAGTAACTCTGCTTTGTGACCACATCACACCCCAGCATTGATTATTTTCTTAGAGCAGCACATCCCCACATGTTTTATTCCTCATTTAGTGTAATGCACAAGTTCCAGTTAGGACATTTTCAAGATTTTGATCCTGAAAATCCTGAAAACAGACAAACTGAATCTGTAACTCACCCCATAACACAGCAGAGGTACAGTATTTGTAATATGTGTGATGCACAATAAGGTTATTTGATTAATGCCATTTAGATAAAGTGATTACATAATAGATCATAGATCTATTAGTTTATTTTTAAGGCGCAAAAAAAGTAAATGTTGGTACGTTTTGTGAAAGACCTCTGACACCGAAATGTATTTTAAAGAAATGATGCCCTTCTACACTTCATAAGATCTTTGTTAAATGCATTTATTGTGCATATTTTGCTAATGCAAAAAAAAAGTACTAATAATTGTAAATTGGGATACAATATGCTGGCAAGGAAAAATAGTATCCTGGTGTGTTGCTTTCATGAATTCACTTTTCGTCAGGAGAAAAAAAAAAATACAAAATTCATATGTTGTAATTTTCCCTCAAAATGTCATTAAGGAGAAGTACAAAGTAAAGTGCATACATTAGCTAATAACCTACAAAACGATGGCATCAATACTATCACAATATTGAGTTTCAGAAAACAAACAAAAACAAAAATAATTGTGGCAAAAAAAGCATTTTCCTGTCATCAGCTAGATAAAACGAATATAAAATTTCTCAGACAAAAATTGACAACATGCAACAAAGCAGAAAGGAAATCTGCGATCACATCGATGCGCATAAGGCACAAAATGCTCATACAGGCACAGAGAATATACAGGTAGTGCAGAGGCAGTTCGGAAAAAGATCACGGCCTAACCTGAATAAAAAAAAAAAAAAACTTTGGTGTAGAGATTTTTGAAGTGTAAGGCTGTACTGTTCATTCCATTTATAATTTTAACTACCACAATATAAGCTACTTATTTTCCTGTGTACAATTCATTCCAGCTTAGGTAGAGACAATAAATACGATTCTCTTGCAATGTATATTTAAAAAAAACCCAACATAATTCCAGTTACATCATTACAGCTGGATAAAATCCCAATGTAAGCAAAGGAATGGCTGTTCAGACATTATTACCATATTAGACATTTGTCTAATTATAATAACATGACCGTTGATTTTAAGGCGTATTGGTATATATGCATACATTTAAACATTTTGACATTAAAATAATCATGGGGAAACAAATTGCACTTGGGTAATAATTTAAAGAGCTACACGAGTGCACAAGAGGAAACGTCGGGGTCGGGGTGGGGGGATCCGTTCATACACACTGTTTTGGTAGTAGTGTATATTGTTATTCCATACACTGTCTGTGGTGCTTTTTCAGTCAGCATCTTCGATCTGACTGCGTTACAATTGTGAGCTTTACAGTCGACTCTGCAGCACCCATGATGGTGTAATCAGGCTGTGTGAAGGCATGTTTTTGTTCAGCTTCAAAATGTCCATTTCTTCTGTCTGATTCACATCCCGTTGTCGCTATGCGTGGGTATGAACAGAGATGCTGGACAGGTCATTCCTTATGATCTCATTGACTGTAAAAGAACAGGAAAATTGGTGTTACTTTAGTATAGTTGTGCATACACTCACTGGCCACTTTATAAGGAACACTCATCCACCTGGGGTTTTATGCAGTTCTCTAATCAGCCGATCCCTTAACAGCAGCACAATGCATCAAATCACACAGCTACAAATCAAGAGCTTCAGTGCATGTTTACTTCAAACATCAGAATGGGAAAAACTGCGATCTCAAAGTGTGACTTTCTTTCACTGTGGCATGGGTGTTGATTTGAGCCAGATTTGAGTGTTTCAGAACTTATCAGCCACCTACAATGCAGTCCTTGGTACACTTCCCAGAAAACTGAATACACATCCACACCAAGACTCCGCTGACTTCAATGACTCACATGATGGCAGAGAGAGCCAACGACCCACAGATCACCCTAACGATTCTCGAGGCTGCTAACACCGTTCACATCTGGCCCCCAGTGATACTAATAAACCACAGGTACCCCTTTTCCACCAAATCAGTTCCAGGGCTGGTTTGGGGCTGGTGCTGGTTCACAACCCGTTCAACTTGCGAGCCAGCTGAGAACCAGTTTGCTTTTCCATAGCTCGCGGTGCTAAGGGAAGCCACGTCATTACGTCGCTGTGTTTGCATAAACCTTGGCGCGAATATTGAAGCAAAAACAACGCGGAAGAAGCAGCAACAGCAACAATAATAATAATAATGGATGACTTCGCGTTTGTACAGCTGCTGCTTCTCGTCGCTTAAAAATGGCGATCTTTCGCGGTCTTGTTATTGTTGTTGGTCTTAACAACGCCGCTCCCCCCCCCGCTGATGTAAGTGGTTCTTTCCTCTGGCCCAGCAGAGAGTTGGTGCTAGCCTGGAACCGGTTTTTCTGGCCCCAGAGCCAGTTCTTTGTCAGTGGAAACAGAAAACCCGGTTCCAAACTAAGCACTGGCCCCGAACCAGCCCTGGAACTGCTTTGGTGGAAAAGGGGCAAGGATGGCTGAGAGGATCAACGACCCATGTGACCTCAACGACTCTCCTTAGGGTTGCTTTTAATAATAATAATAATAATAATAATTACATTTTATTTATAGGCCCCTTTCAGGACACTCAAGGTCACCATACAAAGACAATAATAAAAGCAATCGATAAAATGAAAAACGTAATCAAAATAGTGCAAAACATAATAAAACAGAAATAAAGTGCAACGGGAGGGTCATTCCAGTCCCAAATTAAAGGGAATATGCTAGTCGGAAAAGGTGGGTTTTGAGGTGAAATTTGAAGGAGATGATGGAATCAGAGTGTTGTATGTCCTGTGGCAGGGAGTTCCAGAGGCGGGGGGGCCGAGCGGCTGAAGGCTCTCAACCCCATGGTGGACGAGCGAGCAGGTGGGAGGGTGAGTTGGATGGAGGAGGAGGAGGACCTGAGAGTACGGCTGAGTATGTTGGTGTGGAGGAGCTCAGTAAGGTACTGGGGGGCGAGGGTGTTGATGGCCTTGAAGGTAAAAAAGTAGGATTTTATAGATGATGCGAAATTTTATAGGAAGCCAATGGGAGTTTTGTCCACTTGAGGATAAATACCTGGAACTCCCCACTAGTCAGACAGAACTGAAGAAGCCTTTTGGATGAGAGGCGAAACATCTTCAAGAATTTCAAGCAAGTCCAGTTGCCTTCTTTAGCACCTATGATGTTTCAGAAACTGCTGATCTCCTGGGGTTTTCACACATAGTCTCTAGAGTTTACACATATTGGTGTGAAAAACAAAAAACTTTGAGTTTTTTGTGGGAATCTGACGTTGATAAGAGAGGTCAGAGGAAAATGGCTAGCGGTGGGTTTCCCAAAAGCTTCTCAACACTAAGAGCATCTTAACTAGGAGAGAAAGCATTCATTGTGCTGCTCACGCTACCGTTTAACGATGATCTTTGTGGAGCAATACATTTGGCAAACTAAGACCAGATTGGTTAGAGCTACCAGGAAGGCTATAGTAACTCATAGCAACTCTTTACAACCATGGTGAGCAGAAAAACATCTCAGCATGCAACAGCAGAAGACCACATTGGGTTCCACTCCTGCTAGCCAAGAACAGGAATCTTAGAATCAACAAGAAGTTTCTATTAGAGTGGCTGGTGAGTAGATATTAAACCAGACTTGTGTACAGTGAGCCTGTGTGTGAGAAAGGGAGAAAAGGAGGATGCTGTGCCATGCCCTCTGAGCAGAGGATCCGAGTACTCTGGTGTCCAGTGCCTTCCTGCCTGCTGTGTGTCTCGCGACATTCCCACAGCTGAGGCTTCTTTCTGACTCTATCAACTATGTTCTTTGGCTCTGATGTGGGAAGTGACAGTATATGGCTCTAACTTAAAACAACTCCAGGCCTTCCTAGTCAGAGCGATAGCAAGGACAAGCGGATAAGCTTGGTTTGTTTAGTTAGTGTGTTAGCATGTCAGCAGCAGACATATTATCTGACAGCATTCCCAGAGGAAGCATTCTGTGACATGGTTTTATTTTATCTAATCTTTTCTATCAGTGTTAAATGGGATGATAGACAGCTGAACTAAATCTCCATCTTTAAAACACCGTATCAGCTCGCACAACTGTTTTAAAACAACACATTCCTTTTCGGTTATAGACGGAGAGAAAGTTCAGCAGCAGCAGCTACATTCCACAGATTGCACATAAACACCTGAAGACGTCTCACACATCTGGTGCTTTCTTTTCTCATTTACAACGAGAAGAATTGTAGCTTGATGTGAAGTGTTACAACCCTTCTGCAATATACTAAATACATTTGGAAATAAATCTAGCAAATAAAAATGGGGTTTTAAGACATTCCGAAAACTTATAGGGGAAAATGTTCATCAAGGGTTGTTCAAAGGATTATAACTGGAATCTTTTGGAAAAAGGGAAATACTTGTGTAGTGATTAAGCAAAGCCTGTATGGATTTAAAGTGTACTTTTTGCACTAATGTAATGTATTGCACTACATTTGGGGTCAAATGATTTTATCGTTCTAAATGGGTTCTACTGGGAACTTTTTATGAAAAGGAACCTGTCTATTAAAGCATTCGACATAAAGTCTTAAGAGGGTTCCCCAGAGAAGCAACAGAAAACCCATTTATGGTGCCAAATGTAGCCATGTCCAAGTACTTGCTTTATGCCAGGGTTTGATTTGGAACCTTTGGGAAATGGCTGCATTCTGTGGTGAATGGTGCCATCTTTCGAAAGGGGTTCGATACAGAGATAAACCAATGAACCACAATAGATTACATTACATGGCATTTAGCAGACACGCTCATCCAGAGTGACATACAACATACCCAGAGCAACCTGGGGAGCAGTTGGTGCCTTGCTCAAGGGCACTTCGACAATTCCTGCTGGTCCAGGGAATTGAACTGGCGACCTTTTGGTCCCAAAGCTGCATCACTGACCATGAGGCCAGGGCTAGATGCTAAATTTAACCTGTTCTATCAATGTAGCAAACACCTTGTAATAATTCCTCATGGGGAAGCCATGGCCTAATGGATAGAGATGCAGCTTTGGGAGCAAAAGGTTGCTAGTTTGATTCCCTGGACCAGCAGGACTGGCTGAAGTGGCCTTGAGCAAGACACCTAAATGCTTGTAATGTAATGCTACACTCCTCATAAGGCTTCATTTTGTGCTTAATAGTTCCATCTTTTGAAAGGGGTTCTATTTAAAACCTTTCAGAATCTCCACTTAGGGACAAATCAAACAACCAAACAAATAACATTGCCAAATTTTACTTGTTCAGTAAATGCAGTTAAAAAAAATTAAAAACAAACATCTTTTTTTTCTTAAATAAAAAATACTGCAGGAAATGTGTTGTTTTGCACAAAGTGAAGAAAAAGAAAACCAGAGCCAGGGAAAAAAAGTGTGTGTGTGTGTGTGTGTGTGTGTGAGAGAGAGAGAGAGAGAGAGAGAGAGTGGGGAGCCACGTGAGCTGGAAGCTGTGGGTTTCCTCCCAGCCAAAATCGGGAAGCCTGCTGAGGAATTCCCTCCGAATGACCCGTGGCCTTGGCGCTCCCACCACAAAGCAGCCTTGGGGACCAAGAGGCAGTCCAGATTGCTGACATTCCCCATGAAACAATAGAGCCCAGGCTTCCTTTCATCTCCTGATGTGGTGTTAAGGAGACGCCCTACCTGACCGAAGCCTGACCAACAACTCAGTGCATCCTAACGCAAACTTCTCATCCACTTGCAAACGGACAGGGTGTGTACGACTACAGAACTCCAGGAAGGCCCAGCAAAAAAAAAAAAAGTGTTTACGTTTAAATCAAGAATTAGAGCTAAATATCAGAAATTGGCATCAGGATGAACATAAACCAAACAGAACCTTAAGCACTGTATTAAGATAACTAAAAAACCTCATTAATCATGAGTAAGAAAAAGCTGTGTGTTACCACAGATCTGTAAATCAAAACTCCTTTCAGAGTATCAAGAGGAGGAGTTTTCTCATGGCGACGGAGTCATAAATATTAAAACCTCACATTTCTTTTGCTCTCCGTCTACGAGCTACTGGATTTAATCGGCTGTTACTAATATTCGTGCAGGAAAAGTATTAGCGTGATGGCTGAATTATGGGGAGCGAATCGCACATGTTCATCTTTGAAACACCACACCATGCTGAAACAATTAGATGCCTTTGACAGTTAGGAGTCATTTGCAAGGATATGTCCTCGTGACAAATTCTGGCAAACCCTGAGAACGTTCATGGGAGCGGAATCAATACTCGGATCACTCAAAATGCTCCCATCTGTTAAAACACAGGAGGTGTTCAGAAAGAAATACCTGTCTGGGTGTCACTGTGCACTAAACTTTCATTCAGAGAATTTATTACAACCTGCAGGTCTCCAAAGTCATCACTTAGATATTAGTAATGGATGAATGGCCTGCAGGTGTAGATGCTTGAATCGAAGTAAAGCAGATGTGATACTGGTCACGGAAGTTTATAATAATGCGTTTAGATCACACTATTCTAACTATTCATGAAGCATCAGCGGGGAAGCAATGACAAATTAATCTCTACAGGCACATACAACATATTTTCATTCTATAATAATGACAAAACGTGCATTATTCTATTATTGCTAATTATTCTGAAATTCTACCAGTGATTTAGACGTCTAGGCCTGTGCACAGGTTCAATATCCATTAAACCTCTGCCACGTGTGTCCACTGAGCATTAGAATCAGTGAAGCTCAGTCTGCTCACAACGACGTCTGGCTTTCAACTCACTTGGAGCTGCTTGTGATCCGACGGTCATCCAAATCTCTTGGTGAAAATAATCCATTTGTACTCGAGTTACTCATGCATGCACTCATCAGGGTCTGCTCTTTGCTTTTGGCTCTATGCTTCTGCAAAGCAGACCTTCGTTAGGACAATTCCCCCCCCCCTTAACATCTACCATGTGTGTCCACTGAGTACTAACAGCAAGTCCGGTTGAGTCTGCTCACTGCTCCAGCTTTTCATCACAATCAATAGTATCAGTTAACGTGTCAATATACGTACAGAACCCCACTGGCTAGTTTAACAAAACCATACATTATATTGTTGCTTAATCAAGCTAGACATTTGGTCTCGATCTTTTAGTAATGTTACGTGCAAATATTTTATATGCCAATCCAAATTGGCATATAAAAAAAAAAGTTTTGGTAATGCTGATTTTTGTTGTACTCATTGGTGTGAATTGATAAATCTAAATCACTTGTATACTCCCAGAAAATAAAATTCATTATTGTACCTTTAGGGGTACAGTGATTTGTCACGGAGGCATTACCCACTAAGATACTTATTTGTACCCTTTATATACTCCTTGGGACCATATATAGTGGTGTTTGAAAGTTTGTGAACCCTTTAGAATTTTCTATATTTCTGCATAAATATGACCTAAAACATCATCAGATTTTCACACAAGTCCTTAAAGTAGATAAAGAGAACCCAGTTAAACAAATCAGACAAAAATATTATACTCGGTCATTTATTTATTGAGGAAAATGATCCAATATTACATATACGTGAGTGGCAAAAGTATGTGAACCTCTAGGATTAGCAGTTCATTTGAAGGCGAAATTAGAGTCAGGTGTTTTCAATCAGTGGGATGACAATCAGGTGTGAGTGGGCACCCTGTTTTATTTAAAGAACAGGGATCTATCAAAGTCTGATCTTCACAACACATGTTTGTGGAAGTGTATCAGATTTCTGAGGAGCTCAGAAAAAGGGTTGTTGATGCTCCACTGGATGTACCTTTTTGACCCTAAAAAGGTACACATAGTTACCTTGAGGTCTAATCATGAGCCATAGGGGGTACATTGGTGTAGATCATACCTTGAGGGACAGAAATGGACTCTTACTGTACACCTATTTCTAACAGTGTGAAACTGCCTTCATGACACAGCTGATTTATATTTAGTGAAGCCCACAAAACTTTATAAAAGGCAAAGAGGTAACAACTGCAAATTGACAAATAAATAGTGAACGAGTGTGTCCTAAGTGAGGCAAACCCTAAATATTCCAGTAATGCAGCTCAGCCATCATGGATTATTGATTACCACAATACACATGATACAAAGGCCACAGGCCATAATACAAAGACCAGAGTCGTTGAGGGGACAGTGGAGAGGGCGAATGAGTTGAATGACTTTTTCAATCGGTTCAACCAGCCCACGTCCCCCCCACCCTCTCCCTCACTGCAGCCATCTCTCCTTCTTCCCTCAACACACCTCCCCCCAGTCATCACAGCAGCTCCCTCCTCCCCCTCTTCCCCCATCTCAACACAGACTCCTCCATGCATTACTGCAGACCAGGTCAGAGGTCAACTGAGGAAGCTTCACCCCAGGAAAGCAGCAGGCCCGGACAAGGTGTGTCGCCGACTACTGAAGACCTGTGCTGCTGAACTGGGTGAACCACTCCAACGCATCTTCAACCTTAGCCTGCAGCTGGGGAGAGTGCCAACCCTCTGGAAGACATCATGTATCGTTCCAGTTCCCAAAAAGAATCGGCCCAGCGAGCTGAACGACTTCCGACCGGCGGCACTCACTTCACATCTGATGAAGACGTTGGAGCGGCTCTTCCTCAGCCTCCTCAGACCCCAGGTACAACTTGCCCAGGATTGTCTGCAGTTTGCGTACTGGGCAGGTGTCGGTGTGGAAGACGCCATCCTCTACCTGCTACACCGAGCCCACTCACATCTGGATAAGGGAAATGGCACAGTGAGGATCCTCTTCTTGGACTTCTCGAGTGCCTTCAACACCATCCAGCCTCTATTGCTTCAGGACAAACTGAACAGGATGCGAGTGGACCCCTGCCTGGTCACCTGGATCTCCAGCTACCTCACTGACAGGCCGCAGTATGTCAGGCTGAAGGACATCGCATCTGACACTGTGATTAGCAGCACCGGAGCACCCCAGGGCATGGTGCTGGCCCCTCTTCTCTTCACCCTGTCCACCACGGACTTCTGCTACAACTCAGAGCTGTGTCACATCCAGAAGTTTGCCGATGACACAGCAATCGTTGGGTGTATCAGTGACGACAGAGAGGAGGAGTATAGGAGCCTGGTGAGGGACTTTGCTGTGTGGCGCAACAGAAACCATCTGCAGCTCAACACCTCGAAGATCAAGGAGCTGGTCATTGACTTTGGGAGGTCCAGACCAAGGTCACGACCAGTTCTGATCGAGGGAGTCGAGGTGGAGGCTGTGGATTCCTACAAGTACCCCAGGCTGTGGCTGGACAGCAAGCTGGACTGGACTTGCAACACCAAACACTTATACAGGAAGGGACAGAGCAAGCTATACTTCCTTAGGAGGCTGCAGTCCTTTAACATCTGCAGGAAACTCCTGAGGATGTTCTATCAGTCTGTGGTTGCCAGTGTCCTGTTTTACACCATGGTGTGCTGGGGGGGCAGCACATCCAAGAAGGACACATCCAGGCTGGACAAACTGATCAGGCGGGCCGGCTCTGTGGTCGGCATGAAGCTGGACCCTCTGGTGACGGTGTCAGAGAAGAGGTCTATGGACAAACTACTGAACATCATGAACGATGCCAGTCACCCTCTGCACACCGTCATCAGCAACCAGAGGAGCCTGTTCAGTGACAGAATGCTCCTTCGCAAGTGCAGGACGAACAGACTCAAAAACTCCTTTGTCCCTCACGCCATCAGACTGTACAACTCCTCTCTGGGGGGGAGGAGGGGTAACAGGAGGACAGAGGACGGGAAGGAGCAGGAGCCTAACAATAAGCAATACCAGACAATGTGCAATATAAACTGCAATATCTTTCCTACCGTGGCCCCCCCTTCTCCCCACCTTTTTTTTTCTTCCCCCTCCTTCCCCCCGTAATTCTTTTTATATATTTGTATATGTAAATACTTAATTTATTTTAATTTATCTAGAAGTTTTCTCTATTTCTTTTCTTTGTTTATCTGTAATGATGCTGCTGGAATCTTAATTTCCCTGAGGGAACCCACCCAAAGGGATCAATAAAGTTTTATCTAATCTACAACCCCGATTCCAAAAAAGTTGGGACAAAGTACAAATTGTAAATAAAAATGGAATGCAATAATTTACAAATCTCAAAAACTGATATTGTATTCACAATAGAACATAGACAACATATCAAATATCGAAAGTGAGACATTTTGAAATTTCATGCCAAATATTGGCTCATTTGAAATTTCATGACAGCAACACATCTCAAAAAGTTGGGACGGGGCAATAAGAGGCTGGAAAAGTTAAAGGTACAAAAAAGGAACAGCTGGAGGACCAAATTGCAACTCATTAGGTCAATTGGAAATAGGTCATTAACATGACTGGGTATAAAAAGAGCATCTTGGAGTGGTTGTGATGACCTGGTGACTTGTCCAGGGTGTACCCCGCCTTTCACCCGTAGTCAGCTGGGATAGGCTCCAGCTTGCCTGCAACCCTGTAGAACAGGATAAAGCGGCTAGAGATAATGAGATGAAATGAGATCTTGGAGTGGCAGCAGCTCTCAGAAGTAAAGATGGGAAGAGGATCACCAATCCCCCTAATTCTGCGCCGACAAATAGTGGAGCAATATCAGAAAGGAGTTTGACAGTGTAAAATTGCAAAGAGTTTGAACAAATCATCATCTACAGTGCATAATATCATCAAAAGACTCAGAGAATCTGGAAGAATCTCTGTGCGTAAGGGTCAAGGCCGGAAAACCATACTGGGTGCCCATGATCTTCGGGCCCTTAGACAGCACTGCATCACATACAGGCATGCTTCTGTATTGGAGATCACAAAATGGGCTCAGGAATATTTCCAGAGAACATTATCTGTGAACACAATCCACCGTGCCATCTGCTGTTGCCAGCTAAAACTCTATAGTTCAAAGAAGAAGCCGTATCTAAACATGATCCAGAAGCGCAGACGTCTTCTCTGGGCCAAGGCTCATTTAAAATGGGCTGTGGCAAAGTGGAAAACTGTTCTGTGGTCAGACGACTCAAAATTTGAAGTTCTTTATGGAAATCAGGGACGCCGTGTCATTCGGACTAAAGAGGAGAAGGACGACCCAAGTTGTTATCAGCGCTCAGTTCACAAGCCTGCATCTCTGATGGTATGGGGTTGCATTAGTGCGTGTGGCATGGGCAGCTTACACATCTGGAAAGACACTATCAATGCTGAAAGGTATATCCAGGTTCTAGAGCAACATATGCTCCCATCCAGACGACGTCTCTTTCAGGGAAGACCTTGCATTTTCCAACATGACAATGCCAAACCACATACTGCATCAATTACAGCATCATGGCTGCGTAGAAGAAGGGTCCGGGTACTGAACTGGGCAGCCTGCAGTCCAGATCTTTCACCCATAGAAAACATTTGGCGCATCATAAAACGGAAGATACGACAAAAAAGACCTAAGACGGTTGAGCAACTAGAATCCTACTATAGACAAGAATGGGTTAACATTCCTATCCCTAAACTTGAGCAACTTGTCTCCTCAGTCCCCAGACATTTGCAGACTGTTGTAAAGAGAAAAGGGGATGTCTCACAGTGGTAAACATGGCCTTGTCCCAACTTTTTTGAGATGTGTTGTTGTCATGAAATTTAAAATCACCTAATTTTTCTCTTTAAATGATACATTTTCTCAGTTTAAACATTTGATATGTCATCTATGTTCTATTCTGAATAAAATATGGAATTTTGAAACTTCCACATCATTGCATTCCGTTTTTTTTTTACAATTTTTATTTTGTCCCAACTTTTTTGGAATCGGGGTTCTAATCTAATCTAATCTAATCTAATCTAATCTAATCTAATCTAATCTAATCTAATCTAATCTAATCTAATCATGGCCAATTACCACCAACTCTTCATTGGTTTAGAAGGTGCCATTTTATTTGACCTGATTGAAGGGTGAATCTTATTTATTTAAATGTTTTAATTTCTTTTGGATTGCTTTCTTTCAAATCATTAATATGAAGCCACAAACTTTTCATTAAATCCATGAGTGCAACTGAAATAAATAAATCAATTTAATTTTGACAATAGAATCTGTATATTTTAACAATTATTCCACAAAATCGAGTCATACATGAGCTGATAGCCAACGAGGCACATAGCTCTGAGTTGGCTATAAGCCATGCACAATGAGACTGAGTGGAATAATTGTTTTATTATATCCACATTCACTGGATTTTGAGAAACAGAGCATTTTTAATAATTTTTTTTTTTGCAAATACGATAAATAAAAACTTTAATACAAAAACGTCTGACAAACCCATTTCTGCTTAGGCGGACTTCTTAAAAACCCATCGATGGTTACACGAATTGAGTTCAGTGTTATTTTTTTGTAGAAATTGCCATCTTGTTGTCATGCTGAGGTATAGAATAGCTTCAGACATTTATTTAATTCTTCCTTGGACATTTCAGTTCTGTAATTTTCCAACTTCGAGTTTTTGAACCAGTCTAAAAAAAATCCAACTAAATTTAGATGAAGAATGTAAACAAACCAGCACAATGACAGTCGCAATTTGTGAAAAATGCTGTAATAATAATAATTCTTCAAAAATAAAAAAGATACATTCTTACCATCAAGTTCTTTTTTATTCTATATTTTGTTGCTTTTTTTGTATTTTTTGTGGTTTTGTTTTCGAGTAGAGTTTTTATTTCATCCTTGATTGGTTCAGCAACACGCTCCACCATTTTGTTTTTCTCTACTCATGGTATATGAGCTGATAGCCTAGTAGTAGAGTAGCCAATCAGAGCATGTGATTGCTCATATCCAGTGAATGTGGATATAATAAACACAATTCGCTGCAATTCATATGATTTGAAGCCTGTCAGTCGAGCTTCACATGAACGAGTCTCCTTACACTTGGTTTGTTGGATACGAACATTTTTCTCAACAAAGTGGATTTTCATGAGTACCACATTTGGTGTGCAAGTGCTCTTGTAAATGATTGACGAATATATTTGTTCGTATCCAGTTTGATAAATAAGGCCCATAAATGACTATTCTGGTTTGGTCAGAACCCAACATTTCTTCATGGGGTTTCTAATGATTCAGTGACTTCCCCTCATCCTGACTGCTCATGCTCGGAGAATGCTGCGTTTTGGGTCTAGAATAAATGATATCTGAGTCAGAAATATCCATTGGGTATGGGGTTTGGGCACCACACACTGTGCCTAATGAAAAAACTATGCTGCTGGCAGTTACCATGACATCTATCTTATTTTGCTGTGAGATTTCATATAAGGGGTCTAATGAAAAGCCTTCAGTGGCAGATTGGTAACTGAAGCCAGATTAATAACGCTGTAATATGAGAGAGAGGAAAAACAGAAATGAACAAGCTGTATTTCAAGCCAAACTGTCAGACTTTCAATAAATGTATTCACTTCGGCCATGTTTGATGGTCAGAGATCAGCTTCGAAAATGTATTTGTCCACTCACAGAGCAACTCAATGTCATGGAATTTCACAAGTCAACGTCAGAGGTCTGTCTTTATTCTGCCACCGAGAAACGATCATTACAACTTTAGAGATGATGCTTTTCAGTGACACTACAATACTTTGTAGCAGCAGGATGACTCATCCCATCTGGTGTTCATTTCCCAATTTGGTGTTCAATTTATGTGGGAAAAAAAAGACAACAAATAAGACATTTATACTTAATTTAAAAAAAAAAAGCCTTATAGTCATGCATTTATGTCTTCACAGTATCTTCATTATAGACACAACTATTTTCTTTCTCAGAGTGGAAAGATAAACAATGGCTTAGTTATTTGTTACTATTAAACTGTATTAAAATGGTACCATATTAGTGATAGAGCTGTTGTGACTCTGGGTTGGAAGTGAATAAGTGGATGTGAGGTAATCCAGGAACCTGCTTCCTGTATGTGGATAAGCAACAGCTGGGGCAGCCTGATAGAGTGTGGACAGCCTGCCTCGTCTCTGCCTCCAGGAAACGGTGAGAGAGTGAGGAACTTCCAAACAATCAGTCCAGCACTGCTGCTCGTCTCATTAAACAACCAAGAGCATCACTGTTCACCATCTCTGCATCTCACAAATCCATGGCTTGGATACACAACATTGAACTTTCATCTTAGGAACTTGTTAAAGACCACAATCATTGCCACAACAAAAAGCAACACCAAGATCCCATGACACTGGCTCTAACATGGGAACTGCAGTTAATACATGGCTTTCAATTTTGACTCATCGGTTTGCAAGGCTGCCTTTCATTTACTTCTAGTAATGTATAATGTTACCTGGGTGCGATTTGCTGGGGGGGATGGTGGGGATCATCCCCCCCCTCTGGTTTTTATCTCTGCTGAAAAAAAATCCTCGGGGACAACCCCATCAATAAAACAAACAAACCCCCAAAAAAGTTGATATGACAGGCATGTTGTGACACAGTTTTCTATGGTCTACATTGCACTCGCTTTCAAAATGACCCGAAGTGGCAGCTTTGATGTTCACGAACGTCCCCAGCAAATAGATACTGTACATTGTAGATAATAACAATATCTTTGCGTTCTCGCAGGGATGCAAACAGCGTGCCTTTTGGCGGATGCCGCCTTTTTTCACGGCCGATTTTTTTTTTTTTTTTTTTGGGGGGGGGGGGGGGGTTGGAGTGTCTGATTATAATTTCAAAGTAAATTCTGTATTAAAATTACTAAATAAGCAAATCCGTTACAGTCCATGAAACAGGAAGTATAAGGATGAGAAAAAAACAGTTTAAATCGGAAAGCTGCGCACAATGTGAACTGCGCCATCAGAGCAAACTGTTCATTTAGTATTCATGTATTTTAGTGATTTTCGAGTCACTGTCCATTTAATCCGGAGGGAGAGAAACATCACAGCAATGCGACAAGCAATGCGAACTTTGTTGTGTTAGTGTTCGTGTATTTAGTCAGAGAGATAGGAAGATGAATTTACTATCTCTGGTTTAGTGTTAGTTTTCATTTAGTGTTATTCATTTGATATCATCAGATGTTATTGAGCTGTTAGCCTATTGTTACCTTAATTTTGTGACGTTTCATGATTTTAAAAAAAAAACATCCCCCCCTTCTGGTTTTTTGACAAATCGCACCCTGAATGTTACAACTTGCACTGTCACATGTACTTGGAGAACTGGCGTCTGTCTGTCTGTCTGTCTGTCTGTCTCAGGATTTGGTCTCCTCTGTACACAGAACGTACAGATATGAACCAGCAGATCTAGAGCTGTACGGTACCTGTGCCAGTGTTTGGCCCACAAACCTGCAGCAAGCAGCCAACTCAGTGCGCTGTATCTCAGTGTTCAAGTCATCTCACTTTCAGGAACTGGACAGGACATGCAGCTAGTGATAGAAAGTGTTTTCGTGAGAAAACAGCACTCCAGCTTGCCCAAAGGGACCCCGGTGGATCTTATCAGAGAGAAGCCGAGAGGCAGATAACGATGATAAATATCGCGATAATAATAATAATAAAAAATGAGTCAAAATTAAAAAGGGGTGCACTGTAATAACAGACTGTCCATAAAATTTAAGGTATGTGACAAACAGGATTTAATGTCAGAACAATTTAAACACTCTAGGAGCATGCACGGCGTTGATGTGCGAGGGGATTACCGCCTGATAAGAATTTACATTAAATACAGACTCTCAGAGTGACGAATGTGTCCAAAGCACGCATTACCATATCTTAAGCTAACATGCTTCTGTTTTTCTAAATGTGATATAATGTGTGCAGATGACAAGTCCTTAAAGAAACACTACACCTGGAAGGGCTCAAGGAATCTGAAACCTTGCCAAAACTTTTAACAAGGACTAGATGCAGGAGCCTAATAAGCAGTACTAAATCGAAGAGCTTAGAAAAAGGTCCGGTAATAATTTGACGAGCCAACACGTAAAAGATCCTGCTCTGCGTGGCTGCATTATGGCTTGACCACACTTTCTCATCTTATCCAGGCCACATGCTTAGAACAGCACAGATAATATTTCAACTGCTTTCCAAGCAGTTCTAGTCTGATCATCTGACATGGCTGAGATGGAATCCAAGACTGATTAGATGACTTGATCTATTCCGTGAAGCAGGTGGAGCACTGTTTAGTATGTATACAGATTCTGCTCAAATAAAGGGTAGAAACTTTAAGCGGGAGTCACAAGTCCCAGTCTCTTGAAAGACCAGATGATATAATATGTGTCCTGTTCATTTCCAACCTCAATCGCACTAAATGGAGTGTTGAAATAAGACATGCTGCCAACAAATTAGTGCCAGATTGCTACAACAGATTCCTGTCTGGACATTGATAGGAACTTTTGTTCCTGACCTAAAGTTATAAAATCTATCAATTGAGCAATCTTATATAATATTATATATAAACACACACGCACACACACACATATATATATATATATATATACACATATATACACTCACCGGCCACTTTAATAGGAACTTGTTCTTGATTCTAAGATTCCTGTTCTTGGCTGCAGGAGTAGAACCCAATGTGGTCTTCTGCTGTTGCATGCTGAGATGCTTTTCTGCTCACTACGGTTGTAAAGAGTTGCTATGAGTTGCTATATCCTCCCTGGCAGCTCGAACCAATCTGGCCATTTTCCTCTGACCCCTCTTATCAAGACGTTTGTTTTCACCCACAGACCTATCATTCACTCAATATTTTTTGCACCATTCTGTGTAAACTCTAGAGACTGTTGTGTGCGAAAACCCCAGGAGATCAGCGGTTTCTGAAAAACTCAAACCAGTCCTTCTGACTCAAACCAATACCCATGCCACAGTGAAAGAAAGTCACACTTTGAGATCACAATTTTTCCCATTCTGATGTTTGACGTGAACATTTACTGAAGCTCTTGATTTGTATCTGTATGATTTTATGCATCGTGCTGCTGTCGAGGGATCGGCTGATTAGAGAACTGCATAAAACAGCAGGTGGATGGGTGCTCCTAATAAAGTGGCCGGAGAGAGAGAGAGAGAGAGAGAGAGAGAGAGCATATATTTGATAAATGTAAACTGCAACTGCTTTGATATAACAGCTCTATTAAAGTTTTGATTGTGATTGGTCAGAATGATGTACTGATTAATTTTCTACAATGGCAGCTCCAACAGTACTTCCAACTGCAAAACCAATCACAGACTTATACACTATTTATATGCTAGTTCGAATGCAATATTGTTTCACAGGGACTTGCATGGTGGATGCGCCACCAAAACAGATTTAAAAATGGGTGTAATTGTTGGTACGGTGAAGGCGTTATTCAGCATTTTGCAAGGAGTTTCCCCTGTGTAAAAAGGTAAAGGTGTTCCTTTAATTCTTTACATGCTGGAAAGTTTAAAGGATGGTGGGTTTTGCTCAGCAACAGGGCAGGCATTTATTTATTTATTTATTTATTTATATATTTTTGTCCTAATAACTTCTAGGCTGGTGAGGGGACAACTGGTTATAGCACCTACAATGTAAGAAATAACGACTAACATGTTCACCGGGCGGCACGGTGGTGTAGTGGTTAGCGCTGTCGCCTCACAGCAAGAAGGTCCGGGTTCGAGCCCCGTGGCCGGCGAGGGCCTTTCTGTGTGGAGTTTGCATGTTCTCCCAGTGTCCGCGTGGGTTTCCTCCGGGTGCTCCGGTTTCCCCCACAGTCCAAAGACATGCAGGTTAGGTTACCTGGTGACTCTAAATTGACCGTAGGTGTGAATGTGAGTGTGAATGGTTGTCTGTGTCTATGTGTCAGCCCTGTGATGACCTGGCGACTTGTCCAGGGTGTACCCCGCCTTTCGCCCGTAGTCAGCTGGGATAGGCTCCAGCTTGCCTGCGACCCTGTAGAACAGGATAAAGCGGCTAGAGATAATGAGATGAGATGAGATGTTCACCAGATATTACACATTGTAAGATACGATAACTATAAATTGATAAAAATGTGTCGTCCCACCCTCCCATTGTGTTTAATTCTTAACTACATACCATAAAGAAATACTTTTTTGCCCTCAACATTCGATACTGGTTTAGTTGTACCAACAAAGATTACTAGATGTACTAAATAGTATGGCTATTATGTTAGTATGAATATTGTAACACAGTAGAGTTAAACAGTAATACAAACACTACCAAATGTAAATTGGAGAACTTTTTGTAGAAATAAGCAACGCAAAAGATCAATAAATTTGATTTGATTGGCTTGGATCGTTGGTGCCCATGTTCTTGTTGCCACAAGCTTCCAGATAAATAGATATATAGATTTATTAAGGTAAAATTACATGTAAGTAGGACAATATACAGTTGAACTAAATACATGAAACTAAAACCAAGGACAGCACAACAAAGTGTAAAAGTCTTATTTCCATTGTGGTCCGAAAAAACTTATGAGTTAAAAAAAAAATTTAGATTATAATGTAACTGATCTGTTTGGAAAGTGAAAGAAAACTCAAGTGAAGAGAGATACTTGGAATTTTTTTTTTTTTTGTACTCCATTACCTCACACCTCAGGGTTAAACAGATCAGGCTGTCATTTTTTTTATTTTTTATTTTATCCCCTGGCATACTTCAAAAATTTTAACATAAAACTTTCTGGTTGGCTGACAAATTTTGGTTGTGACAAATTTTTAGTAATAATTCAAGTGTGAGGCAAATGAAACATGTACAGCTTTTGTCCTGATTGCTTGTAAAAAATTTTGCCCATGTATAGGTTTTGATCCAATTTGAACACTCTGGCTACTCACATGACGTGGTGCATTTTGGCGCCAAGTCACATTGAATTAAACTGCCTGTGTATATAGTAGCCTTTGCAATGAAGTAATGCATATTAAGCATTTTTCCCTAAGACTTAGGTTAACCCATAATAATGTGTTTATTTGTGTCTGTATAATATCTGGACTTTTTATGAGCTGCTAAAATTGAACCAAATGAAAATGTATTGAATGGCGTTCACAGTGTGTATTACAGACTTTATAGTTTCTGACAGCTCTGTAATTAGAAGCAGATGTGTACTTTTTCAATGATGAGGATGGGGCAGTCAACAAAAGATCCTTTGTCTTTGCTTAAAAGCCTTGCTTTGGTCACAGGTGCTTCTTCCAGAATTACAGTGACTCAAAATACATCAGAAAATTAACAAAAATTGGCAGAAAAAAAAAGTCAACTAAATTCATTAGACAAAATAGACAAAAAATAGTTTCTTCAAGTCAGTTGGAGTGTGCCATCCATCTGAGCAGATAATAATTTTCATAAATATTATGAAAATAAATGTTGAGTACAGCTATACACCGATCAGCCATAAAATGAAAAAACACTGACAGGTAAAGCTAATTACATCGATTATGTTGTTACAATGATATATGTCAAGGGATGGGATATATTAGGCAACAAGAGGACAATCAGTTCTTGAAGTTGATGTGTTGGAAACAGGAAAAATGGGCAAGTGTAAGGATCGGAGTGACTTTGACAAGGGCCAAATTGTGATGGTTGGATGACTGGGTCTGAGCATCTCCAAAATGGCACATCTTGTTGAATGTTCTTGGTATGCAGTGCTTAGTACCTATCAAAAGTGGTCCAAGGAAGGACAGCCAGTGAACCGACAACAGGGTCATGGGTGTCGAAGGCTCATTGATTCACCTGAGGCACGAAGGCTAGCCCATATGGTCCAATCCCACAGAAGAGCTACTGTAGAATAAACTGCTGAAAAAGTTAATGCTGACACCTTTTTGCTTGAGCCATCCTTAACTTTTTTCACCAGTTTGTGTGACAGTACAGGTTCATCGGTTGTCCTTCCTTGGAACACTTGGTAGGCCCTAACCACTGCATACCGGGAACAACCCACAAGATGTGCCATTTTGGAGATGCTCAGACCCAGTCATCTAGCCATCACAATTTGGCCCTTGTCAAAGTCGTTCAGAATCTTAAACTTGCCCATTTTTCCTGCTTCCAACACATCAATTTCTTGAACTGACTGTTCACTTTCTGCCTAATATATCCCACCCCTTGACAGATGCCATTGTAATGAGATAATCAATGTTATTCACTTCACCTCTCAGTGTATTTTTTTTTTATGGCTGACCAGTCTATATCTTATCTCTGAGCATCCATCCATCCATCCATCCATCCATCCATCCATCCATCTATCCATCCATCCATCCATCCATCTATCTATCTATCTATCTATCTATCTATCTATCTATCTATCTATCTATCTATCTATCATTTGATTGTTGGTTGTCTGCTTTCTAACTTATTTTATTTTAGCAGAAATTCTGGAACTCATTTTGTGTCCACTTTCAGTTTTGGAGTTAAATTAAAAGCAAAGTTTATGTAAGGTCTAAAAGTCAGTTAAGGGGAATAAAAAAATAATCACTGCATTTGAGAATGATTCATTGTCATTGTGCTAGTGCAGTGCTTTGCGACTTACCATCATCTAGATACATTTGATCCAGTTCTTGTGGTTCCTGTTTGATGCTGATGGCCAGCGTAGCAGGTGCTCCTTCATCCTGTAAAAGAGGAGATGCCCCACTCCTGACTGGAACTTTAGGCAGCTCTGTCGCCTCACCTGTGACTGGAGACTGGGTCAAACTGTGACTGGGAGTGAAGATGAGTTCAGGTGCTGAACTCGGGGTAGATGGATGGGAGCCAGGAGAAGAGGATGCACTGCCTGATGGGTAGAGGACAGACTGCTGGTAGCGGCCAGGCGTGGGCTGGATGGCCGAGACGTGAGGGATGGCACTTGGCTGAAGCCCAGGATTCGAGCCTGGAGAGAGGCACTGAGGAGAGAAGTGTGTGGGCGAGAGATCCTGCAGTTTAGGGCTGGTGCTGGGAGAGGAGGAGGAGCACGACAGGGACGAAGGCTTTGCTGTGAGTCTCTGAGGGCCATAAGTGGCTGTCACACAGGCTCTGTGTTCTGAAGGCATCATGGCAGGCACAGTTTGCAGAGCATAATATGGCTTGGTGAGGTTAGGGGAGTGCTGCTGTGCACACAGGCGAGGCAGCTCATAGTCATCATGTGGCTCTGTCTTTATGGTGGGAACTGTGAAAGAAAGACAGAGAGGTCTCAAATGAAAAAAAAAAAGAAAACATGAATAAACAAACACTGCTGGATCGTAAGGGGTCACATGAGCTGGTGCAAACGAGTGGGCTCGTGGCTAGGATACCCAGAGCCAAACAAACATTCTCATCAATGAGACTGTGTGTCTGAGGCGTCGCACTCCCGCCCAGCTGAAAATATTTAAAGAAAGACGGGGAAAAAAGGGATGAATCATCACCACATGAGCCTTCCAGCTGTTTCTATAATAAAAGAGACTATTTTCGTTGGAGCTTTCCCGAGCAGTAACACACTTTAAGCGTATATTATGAGAAACTTCGAGGCAGGAAGCTTCAGTTCCAAAAGAGTTTAATTAATTAGCAGTCAAGAAACTATTTAATATGTTACAGATACAGGTCTTTATGCCTATTAAAAAAAAAAAATAGTATTTCATGTGTTTGTAAAAATCAAAAAGCCACATTGCACTGCTCAACTATATATTCCAAGTTTTCATTATATATTAGATTAGATAAAACTTTATTGATCCCTTTGGGAGGGTTCCCTCAGGGAAATTAAGAAATATATATATATATATATATATATATATATATATATATATATATATATATATATATATATATATATATATATATAAATTATTTTTATTTAATTTTCACAATGCAAAGATGCCAGACAAGCTTGATTTCTTTAGAATCTATCAGCAAGGCTTTCTCACTCCAACAGTGAACTGAATGTTCATCAGGATTATTAAGCCATTGTTTATTTATGTGCTTTAAAGCTTGTTCTTGTTTATGGCACTCTAATAACTCTCTTCTGTGAAGATGGTCTTTGCATTGACAACATGCAGGCCACTTTTGTATAAATCTGATATTTATAGTGCTATATAGTTTATAATATTTCTTCACAGCTACTGCAACTTGTATTGTGTACAGTCCTGGGGTGCTATAAACAACCGTGCTGTGCAATCATTACCACAGCTGGAAAAGAAACTTTCTATATTTGGACATAATGCATAATGTACAACCCCATTTCCAAAAAAGCTGGGATGCTATGTAAACTGTAAATTTAAAAAAAGAATGTGATGATTTGCAAATCATGGAAATCATATATTTCAATGAAAATATTACAAAGACAACATTTTATTGTTTTAAGAAAAATATGTGCTTTTTTTTAATTTAATGCCAGCAACAATGTTTCAAAAAAATTTGGGACGGGGCAACAAAAGATTGGCAAAGTTGTGTAATGCTATAATAATAATAATAATAATAATCATAATAATAATAATAGGTGGCACGGTGGTGTAGTGGTTAGCACTGTCACCTCACAACAAGAAGGTCCTGGGTTCGAGCCCAGTGGCCAGCGAGAGCCTTTCTGTGTGGAGTTTGCATGTTCTCCCTGTGTCTGCGTGGGTTTCCTCCGGGTGCTCCGGTTTCCCCCACAGCCCAAAGACATGCAGGTTAGGCTAATTGGTGGCTCTAAATTGACCGTAGGTGTGAGTGTGAATGGTTGTTTTTCTCTGTGTCAGCCCTGCGATAACCTTGTCCAGGGTGTCTCTCACCCATAGTCAGCTGGGATAGGCTCCAGCTTGCCTGCGACCCTGTAGAACAGGATAAGCAGCTACAGATAATGGATGGATGGATGGATGGATGGATAATAATAGGCAACAGGTCAGTAACATGATTGGGTATAAACAGAGCATCCCAGAGAGGCGGAGTCTCTCAGAAGTAAAGATGGGGAGGGGTTCACCGCTCTGTGAAAGACTGTGTGGGCAAACAGTGCAACAATTTAAGAATAACGTTACTCAGTGTAAAATTGCAAAGAATTTGGGGATCACATCATCTATGGTACATGATATCATTAAAAGATTCAGAGAATCTGGAGAAATCTCTGTATGCAAGAGACAAGGCTGAAAACTGACATTGGATGACTGTGATCTTCAGGGTCTCAGGTGACACTGCATTAAAAGCAGACACAGGTCTGTAGTGGAAATCACTGCATGGGCTCAGGAACACTTCAGAAAACCATCGTCTGTATTACTGCATTCACAAATGCAAGTTAAAACCAGATATAAACAATATCCAGAAACACCGCCACCTTTTCTAGGCCCGAGCTCTTTTCCAATGGACTGAGGCGAAGTGGAAAATCGTCAGAGGTCTGACGAATTGAAATTTGAAATTATTTTTAGAAATCTTGGACACCACGTCCTCCAGGCTAAAGAGGAGAGGGACCATACGACTTCTTATCAGTGCACAGTTCAAAAGCTAGCATCTGTGATGGTATGAGGGTGCATTAGTGCACATGGCATGGGTAGCTTGTACAGCTGGGAAGGCATCATTAATGCTGAATGATATATACAGGTTTTGGAGCTACATGCTGCCATCCAGATGATTTTTATTTTATTTTATTTTATTTTTTCCAGGTAAGGCCTTACTTATTTCAGCAGGACAATGCCAAACTGTGTCCTGCATGTATTACAACTGTGCTCTGTTGTAAGAGTCTGGGTACTAAACTGGCCTGCCTGCAGTCTCGACCTGTCACCCATTGAAAACATTTGGTGCATTATGAAACATAAAATATGACAATGATGACCCTGAACTGTTGAGCAATTAAAATCCTATATCAGGCAAGAATGGGATGACATTTCACTGTCAAAACTACAGCAATTGGTCTCCTCAGTTCCCTAACATTTACAGTGTTGTTGAAAGTAGAGGTGATGTAACACAGAGGTAAACGTTTGTGAAATGTGTTGCTGGCGTCATGTTCAAAACGAGCATATATTTTTTAAACAACAATCAAATTTCTCAATTTCAGCATTTGTCTTCACTTTTTTAAAATTAAATAAATACTGTATTGAGTTTCCATGAGTTACAAAACATCACATTCTGTTTTTATTTACATTTTACACAGTGCCATTTTTTTTTTTTTTTTGGAAATGGGGTTTTAATAAAAGCTACTGCTGTCTTAAGCCTTGTGTTAAGAATAAGTAGAACAAGTCCTACATTCTACAGTTCCTGGTGAGGGAATGACTGTTTATAGTTGCATAAGTGATAGCAGGAACTAACTTGTTTTTTTTTCATGAATGTTCCACAAAATTAATCGCAACAGTAATGGGGGGACAAACGAAAATGTGCAGTTGTTTTATTAAATACAACATAAGAGGAATAAAACATTTTGGGATGTGTTGTTACTGGAAAGTAATCAATGGTAATTCAGGATGGTAACAGTAACTTTGCTTCAAGTTGGGTTGTATCGCACCACCCCAGTCATGATTATTTTCCTGTAACAGCATGCTTCATTGTTCAATTTAATAGTACCAAGAGAATGAACGAATGAATGAAAAATTATTTTTCTGGAATGAAAAAGGCGTCTGGCTAATATGCAAAAAATATTCAAATATGAATGCAAAAACCTTGTTCCTCTCAGATAAAATAGGTTTCGAAAGTAAGAAGAGAGGGCGGCATGGTGGTGTAGTGGTTAGCGCTGTCGCCTCACAGCAAGAAGGTCCTGGGTTCGAGCCCCGGGGCCGGCGAGGGCCTTTCTGTGTGGAGTTTGCATGTTCTCCCCGTGTCCGCGTGGGTTTGCTCTGGTTTCCCCCACAGTCCAAAGACATGCAGGTTAGGTTAACTGGTGACTCTAAATTGACTGTAGGTGTGAATGTGAGTGTGAATGGTTGTCTGTGTCTATGTGTCAGCCCTGTGATGACCTGGCGACTTGTCCAGGGTGTACCCCGCCTTTCGCCCGTAGTCAGCTGGGATAGGCTCCAGCTTGCCTGCGACCCTGTAGAAGGATAAAGCGGCTAGAGATAATGAGATGAGAAGTAAGAAGAGACACTGGGAATGATCTGTGTGAATATCAGAGGAATGTGGGACCTCAGAATAAAGTGTGCTGCCCATTGCTGTGTGGTATAAGTTATCACTTCCCTATTGTCCACCACCCACACATCTATAGACCACAATATTACAACACATAAGATCTTTCTTTGAGATTGGGCCATGATTCATCACCACACACACTTATACCCAGCAAATTAGCTGGCTCAGTAACCTATCAGCAGCATGCATTAGAGGAGCTGTTGAGGCAGGTCTGACTGCTCAAATTTTAAAATAAACCCTAGACACCTAGACCCAGCAGAAGGAAATGAGCCATCAGTCACATGATAATGTCTAGGAGATGCCTCAGATGTCTTTCCTTATGCTTTAGCCTCTACACAGTATGGTAACACTTTTTTTTTTTTGAAAACCACAAACTTGTCAACAAAGAAATCTTGGTTCGTCATTCATCAAAACAGCAAGTTTTCATTAGATTACACATCATGCACATGCCCTGATCACTGTTGATCATTTAAGGCAAGAGACTGTCTTATAACTTTAAGTGGTTTTGTTAGCTATTAGCTAGATAGCTTCATCTTCATGGACTATCCCTGCTTAAGACTGCAGTTTAGTCTGACCGCTTAGGCAGTTACCAGCTGACAAAACACTCCAAGCTGCCAAGCTAATCAAGTTTGCTAGCCAGTACAAGTTTCTGAAGTACACTCTAAGTTAGTTGTTTTTTAAGATAACACGACTGTAAGGCAATTACAAAATCTCAAACACTTGTTGATCAATTTCGTCAAGGAATAAGGAAGCTGGAAATTAACTTGCCAAATTGCACAGGTGCTCGGCTTTTAAGAATAATCACCAACTAGCCAAGTTAGCAGGTGCAATATGAACCCTAAATTAGTATCTACAGTCAAAACTGAAAAAAAAAAACAATATTTTAGAACGCAAAAATATATTGAATATGTTCGGTTTTAACTAGTATTTCCGATGATACTAGATAATAAATTGACATCATCTTGGTCTATCAGCAGATATTTCTTACTTTGAGATTTCTCATCTCATCTCATTATCTCTAGCCGCTTTATCCTGTCCTACAGGGTCGCAGGCAAGCTGGAGCCTATCCCAGCTGACTACGGGCGAAAGGCGGGGTACACCCTGGACAAGTCGCCAGGTCATCACAGGGCTGACACATAGACACAGACAACCATTCACACTCACATTCACACCTACGGTCAATTTAGAGTCACCAGTTAACCTAACCTGCATGTCTTTGGACTGTGGGGGAAACCGGAGCACCCGGAGGAAACCCACGCGGACACGGGGAGAACATGCAAACTCCACACAGAAAGGTCCTCGCCGGCCACGGGGCTCGAACCCGGACCTTCTTGCTGTGAGGCGACAGCGCTAACCACTACACCACTGTGCCGCCCACTTTGAGATTTTTATAATAAAATATAAGATTATTCACTTTGTTTTTAGATGCTTTTGTACATTTCAAGCTTTAAATTTTCTTCTGGCAAATAATCTTGAAATAAATGCTTAAAATTAGACAAATTAGCCAACAGCATGTGTTTTCAAGGTTAAATGATTACAACTATTCCTAGACATTGTTAATGATCATATATTTGGTTTATTCTTTATCTTAAGAAATGTTAGATTAATTCTAATGGACTATATTCAGTATATTTGCACTGGCCATATATTTTTTTCCCCCTGTGAATCAAAATTCTATTCAGTAGCGTCTTTAAAAGGACATATACCGTTTATCAAAGCTACACTATTCAGTAGGAAGTAATTATCATCATAAAGTGATATTATACTGCATTACCTAAGAGTATTATTCATTGCATTTCTGTTATTCAGCTTGTTGGTTGCTGTGGATGTACCCATGGCCTCTGTGGTGTGTCCAGTGTGTCAGCTAAGAGGACAGTGGAACACTGTCAGAGGGGACAGAGAGGCTTTACAGTGGCCAGAGCTGAAGGAGACAGGGCAGGGCTGGGTTCGGCAGCCTATGAATCATTACTTTGAACCACCCACTGGTTAGGCACCCTAATCCTGAGGCAATTAGTGGTGGTTTGGCCCTTTTTTAAACCTTTTCTTCTGGCAATCAGTTGGCATCTGAATAATAGCATTCACACAGTCAACTCCACCCAAGTGTCGCCTTTCCAGACCTTGTATAATGTAACAGGTATGGAAAAGAACATGTTTATTGAGATGGTTTTAGCAATGAGAAGAACTCTTTAGCTTAACCACTTTCACTGAATAAGACAGTAAAATGTCTGCAATTCAAATTGTTTTGAATCTTCAAACGAAGATGAGCAGCAGCATCACTGTTTTGAACTCTATAACATTTGAGGGCAAATCATTTTGAATTAGTTTGTGTGTTTGTAGATGTGTTGCTTAATTTCTTTAGAAATATGACTGAGACAGTGTAGAATTGATGCAGTAAATCCTTCCTCCCTTTATACTGTTTACAACACACACACACACACACACACACACACACACACACACACACACACACACACACACACACACACACAACTTTACGAAATAAAATGAGCTGGCATTATGATAACTAAAACCACACCAGTACCTCAAATAAACTTCCAGTTTTAAGCATGTTTAGCCAGCAAGGCTTATGTGATTAAGGGCAACAAAATTTTACTTGATACAACATTAAAATACTGAAAATTAATTTCGGGGCTGCTGCTATTTGCCAGGAAAACAGCTTGTGAAAGAGTGAGCTTGTTAACTAGCAAGCTAAAGGATCACCAGCTTCAGCTTTTAATTGAAATAAGCATTTAAAGGTAGACGGCCTTTCAGATTTTTGAAGTGTACGTCATAAAAAGAATTTTCCCTGACACCCAATTATTTTTGTTCAGTGGACCAAAAGTTACTGAATTCGAATCACAGACTTCCAACTTTATTAGTCTTCTTTAAAATAGAACAATTAATGAATTTAGGGCCATGTGGCCCAAAATTCTCCGCTATTTTTTCCTGCTTCACCATGACCCAATTCAAGATACCACATCATGCATCACGTGGTGGGCTTTCCCCATTTGTGCAAGGCATTGTGGGATACAAATTTGAAACCGGAGAGAAAAATGGAGGACGTGAGTGTGCGAATGAAACGTGAAAGATCGACTACAGTAACGGAAAGCGAGAAGAAAAGACGTTAAGGAAGTTTAAACTATGAGATATGAAATGGATTCACACATTAATGCAATTTTTTTTATTACTACATCTACTACTACTTTTTTAGTACAGTGTATTTCAAAATAAAGATTTTTTTAAATTTAATGTTAATTTAAGTTATTTATCTGAAATATACAAAGACTGACACTTTACCTAAACTATTATCTTTACTTTACATGTAATATCAGTCATACAAAAATGCCAGAACCACCAACAGATCTGAACAAGTGAAGCTTATGTGCTTTGATTTCATTAATTTTCATGAAGTCAGAAGAAAATACAAACACTATCCCCATTCCTAACCTTATTTGCAAGTTTAAGGTTATGTTGAGACAAATGTGTACACAGAGAAAGTAATGTTTTACCATTACATGGTAGGTAGGTGAATCGTTGGTATTGGCTTCTCTTCCGTTTGCCATTGCATATGTAGAAGTTCACCAGAACAGGGCTGGATATTCTTTGGCTTCGGTAAGTTGGAATCTCCACAAGCAAAGCTGTCTGTTGCGACAAAAAAGACAATATAAAAAGAATTTATATAAGGAAATACAAAATGCCCAATCAGAAGACATATTTTATTCTCCATTGACCTTAAGCACTACATTTCAGAGGCTCAGGTAAGGAATTTAAAATGTGAAAACATGTGGCTTCCACAGATATAAACATGGCTTACTGGCCACCAATGAACACTGACTGCATTGTGTCTGTGATTCAAATTCACACCATCACTGGGGTCCAGAAACCACAGGCACCCTGTGGCTATGGCTCAGTGAAATGGGGGTAGATGAGGTTGAGAGAGAGACTATGTAGCACACTGTTATTTTCATACCTTTCACCCTCGACAAGAGGGTTCTTCCAAGAACTCAAGACAACCCAGAACTCCTTGTTGTCTCCAGATGCTGCTGAACTTTTGACCGCTGCACTGTCTCTTGCCACTAGTCCTGCTCTAAAAGGGTCTTCACCCCCCATCCCTCCCTACCCTGAAATGAACCCCATGTGGCTGGGAGCAGACTGATGGAGGTGCTGAACAGTAGCCAAAGAGGAAGTCATCAGTCTTCTTGCAGGCTTTGGAGGCATGTGCAGGTGAGCTTACTGCCACTATTTATATTAGCACATCAGCATGGCTGCCGAGCAAAGCCAGATGCAGAGAATACTGCTAGAACAAAATTCATACCCAGCTTCATACTTAATGTTTTTTCTTGCTATTTTCTTCTCGATAACCTATTTTCTTACCAGAATAAGAATCTGTAGTTGAATTTATATCTACCAATAGAGTACAAAATGAACACTCAAATTTTATTCCCGTATTTGGCTCAAGTCATTTCCCATTTTGGTTTTAAATAATGGGTACACTCGCCTCATATGGCCCTCTCTGTAGGATAAGTACGATATTATACTCAGATGAAACCGAATGAGGCAACCAAGTGAAATCCCTTCAACTTCAAGGAGCTGAGTAAAAGTTTGGCATGGTGCATAGGGCAACTTATGAGACACAAGCAAGCATGTGGTTTCGAGTGAGTTACAAAATGTTTCATATTGAAAAAATATTGAAATACAGACAGAGGGTGAGGGAAGGGCAGAAATCTAAGTCAGCATTATAAAAAAAAGGTACACATTAATACAACTCCGATTCCAAAAAAGTTGGGGCAAAGTATAAATTGTAAATAAAAACGGAATGCAATGATGTGGAAGTTTCAAAATTCCATATTTTATTCAGAATAGAACATAGATGACATATCAAATGTTTAAACTGAGAAAATGCATCATTTAAAGAGAAAAATTAGGTGATTTTAAATTTCATGACAACAACACATCTCAAAAAAGTTGGGACAAGGCCATGTTTACCACTGTGAGACATCCCCTTTTCTCTTTACAACAGTCTGTAAACGTCTGGGGACTGAGGAGACAAGTTGCTCAAGTTTAGGGATAGGAATGTTAACCCATTCTTGTCTAATGTAGGATTCTAGTTGCTCAACTGTCTTAGGTCTTTTTTGTCATATCTTCCATTTTATGATGCGCCAAATGTTTTCTGTGGGTGAAAGATCTGGACTGCCGGCTGGCCAGTTCAGTACCCGGACCCTTCTTCTACGCAGCCATGATGCTGTAATTGATGCAGTATGTGGTTTGGCATTGTCATGTTGGAAAATGCAAGGTCTTCCCTGAAAGATACGTCGTCTGGATGGGAGCATATGTTGCTCTAGAACCTGGATATACCTTTCAGCATTGATGGTGTCTTTCCAGATGTGTAAGCTGCCCATGCCACACGCACTAATGCAACCCCATACCATCAGAGATGCAGGCTTCTGAACTGAGCGCTGATAACAACTTGGGTCGTCCTTCTCCTCTTTAGTCCGAATGACACGGCGTCCCTGATTTCCATAAAGAACTTCAAATTTTGATTCGTCTGACCACAGAACAGTTTTCCACTTTGCCACAGTCCATTTTAAATGAGCCTTGGCCCAGAGAAGACGTCTGCGCTTCTGGATCATGTTTAGATACGGCTTCTTCTTTGAACTATAGAGTTTTAGCTGGCAACGGCGGATGGCACGGTGAATTGTGTTCACACAATTCACCGTGGAATTCAGGAATATTCTGGAAATATTCCTGAGCCCATTTTGTGATTTCCAATACAGAAGCATGCCTGTATGTGATGCAGTGCCGTCTAAGGGCCCGAAGATCACGGGCACCCAGTATGGTTTTCCGGCCTTGACCCTTACACACAGATTCTTCCAGATTCTCTGAATCTTTTGATGATATTATGCACTGTAGATGATGATATGTTCAAACTCTTTGCAATTTTACACTGTCGGTCGAACTCCTTTCTGATATTGCTCCGCTATTTGTCGGCGCAGAATTAGGGGGATTGGTGATCCTCTTCCCATCTTTACTTCTGAGAGCCGCTGCCACTCCAAGATGCTCTTTTTATACCCAGTCATGTTAATGACCTATTGCCAATTGACCTAATGAGTTGCAATTTGGTCCTCCAGCTGTTCCTTTTTTGTACTTTTAACTTTTCCAGCCTCTTATTGCCCCGTCCCAACTTTTTTGAGATGTGTTGCTGTCATGAAATTTCAAATGAGCCAATATTTGGCATGAAATTTCAAAATGTCTCACTTTCGACATTTGATATGTTGTCTGTGTTCTATTGTGAATACAATATCAGTTTTTGAGATTTGTAAATTATTGCATTCCGTTTTTATTTACAATTTGTACTTTGTCCCAACTTTTTTGGAATCGGGGTTGTACATCATTCTGGCAGATGGTCCTTATTCACTGAGCGAGCACTGGAAACGGGTGTGGAAGCCTCGTAAAGTTATGAACCAACACAAAGTACCAAAAAAAAAAAAACTTGTTCAATATCATTATTCAAATTTACTGTGCCACTAAATGAAAATGGTGTTTTATCTCAAATCAAGAGGACAGCTTAATATGATTTATAATGACTATATATATATATGAATATATATGAACATAAATGAATGTGCTGAGATTTTGCGTTACTATTAAGCTTAATGCAAAACGTTCTGCGGTTTACATAATTTGCCCAAAAATAAGCCTGAAAACAGGTCAGTGCACAACACTGTAAAAGCAATCTGCAGTATAAGAGACTCGTGTTGTTTTGGGTATGAAGTATTCCATCCTATAAAACACAATTAGAAAGTCCTTTCAATATAAGAATTAGGAAGTGTTTGTCTCTGCTATAAACATGCTAAAATTATAAGACCAGTGCTTCAGATGGCGATCCGTTCAGTCACATTCCCAGACTGAGACAAAAGGCTAATAGTTCATTCAAGTCAAGCAAATTCCATGTTGCTTTGGACGCCACTGGCTAGGTATTGCCTGTGTTTAAAATGGGCCTGTTCCAACAGTCTATGCTTAAGGGCCTGTAGACAGACATGCTTTAATAGTGTGCATGTGTGTATGTGCGCGTGTGTGTGTGTCTGTGTTTATAGGGAGCAGGTGTACTGCCTCACACATAGACAGTGACTATTCCCAAAACCCAAACTGTGGCCACTAAGCTCTAGAAGAATGAGTCAGTCAGTCACTGAGAGGGCAGAGAGTGTGTGTACATATTTGAACTGAAGTGTATATGCCTGTTAGGTATGTGTGTGTATATTCAGGATGTATAGCCATTGCTAGACTCAGAAGTTAAATTGATACACTACCAGTAAAACGTTTCAGTACACTAGACTAGTAAATATTTAGTAGAATAGTAAACATGAAGAAAGCCCTTCTAAGGGTAGGGGTGTACAAACTTTTGACTGGTAATGTACATGGTATATATTTGTATGGGGCAAGGCTTTGGCTTGTCAGTTCTTGCAAACAGCTTTCATCATCTGGCATGATATTTTTAATGATAGATTAGATATGTAAAAGCTTTGTGTGTGTGTGTGTGTGTGTGTGTGTGTAAAGTTGTCAAATAGAATGACTTACAGGTTTAAAGGAGTCCTTTTCAACTTTGGCTTCCATCTCCCATATGTGATGGCCATCTGAAAATATAAAGAGGTATAATTTTATTTAAACTCTATAAAAAAAAGTCTAATTACATTAGTCTCTGATTTTTTTTAAAATAACTGTGATGCTGAATTAGGACCATGGCTGAAAGTTTTGGGACCAAAAGGTAACCGGCTCGATTCCTTGGACTAGCAGGAAAATGTGTGGGTGGTGGGAGTGAATGAACAGCACTTTCCCCTCCCTCTACACCAGGCCTGGGCATTTTCCGGCCCGCGGGCCGCATCCGGCCCTTTGGTTCATTCTGACCGGCCCGCGTAAGGTTAATTAGAAATTACAAAATAAACGTATTTTCTAATTTTACCTCATGCATGGACTGAATGTGCATTGCTTTTATTTTGAAGTTGTGTTCAACAAAAACGCAACGCGCGCGACATGAACATGACATGAAATCCCACGAAACCTAATCCCGCGATAACTACTTCCGTAATTTGTCCAGACCAACCACAAACTTGTACGTCATCCTTCAAACGGTCCAGCCAATCATATAGTGTGACGTCACCAGCAGGCGCCGGAGCCCGAGCCGATCTGTAGATCTGATACCTACACCGAATCGACTGATGATCATCTGTCAGCTGTGCTTCGCATCTCCACTTCAGACATTCAACCTGACTCTGATGCACTCGTTAAAGACCAACAGAGACTAGATTTCTCTCACTGAACAAATAAAAAACACCAAATGAGGTGATTAGACTACAAATGTGGGCATCATTATTATAATATGATGTATCTTGTTTGATATTTGGAGTAGAAAGACAATATTGTGATGTCTTTATTGTGTTTTGGGGTGAATGTGACTGAAAAAAATGGTACAAACGTTCACATTTTGTTAACCATTGTTTTGGGAAATTTGATTGAATAAATGACATTTTTTGTAAGGCAACCTCGTTTCTTCCATACTCTTACCAGTCTTAGCAGCTTGTAAAAACAATGATATTTATTGCTTTATATAAAGAAATACAATTAATATTATGCAGAATTTAGTTCAGCCTTTTGGTCCGGCCCTCCACAAAATTTTCTGTTTCTCATGTGGCCCTATGGAAAAAATAATTGCCCACCCCTGCTCTACACCCATGGCTGAATTGCCCTTGACCAAGGCACCTGACCCCTAACAGCTCCCCAGGTAATGACCTGCTGCCCACTGCTCTGGGTGTGTGTGTGTTCACTGCTTCAGATGGGTTAAATGCAGACAAAGAATTTCAGTGTACGCTAATGGTATGTGTGTATGTGACAAATACTGACTCCTTCTTCTATAAACAATAATATGCCAAATTATACGACAGATAATGTTTAAAACACAGGGGGATACAGTGACAGGGCAGCACTGTGGTGCAGTCGTTAGCACTGTCGCCTCATAGCAAGCAGGTTCTGGGTTCATAATTGACTGTGCATGTTCTCCCCATGCCTGTGTGGGTTTCTTCCAGGTGCACCAGTTTCCTCCCACAGTCCAAAGACTTGTGGATTAGGTCAACTACTCTAAGTTGCCCATAGGTGTGAATGGTTGTTTTTCTCTGTGTTAGCCCTACAATAGATGGTGACCTGCCCAGGGTGTACCCTGCCTCTCACCGGAAGTCAGCTGGGATTGGCTCCAGTTTCCCCCACAACCCTAATGGACAAGCAGTACAGAGGATGGATGGAGACAAAGCTTGCATAAGTATTGATGCCAGTTCAGTCAGGACCATTTTGTCAAAGAATTTTAATTTACATGCAACAGTTTATTTTGGTGGTGTGGTTCTGTTCTGAGACCTCCCTGCCCTTCCATGCGCCTATGTAGAAAGCCTTGAGGCAGGGAGAGCACACCTCCCTGCCCTTCCATGTGCCTACATGGAAAGGCTTAAGACAGGGAGAGCAGCAACAACAACAAAAAAAACCCATGGGGCACAGAACAGAGCAGGCACCAATGATAGAGATTACATCGATTAAGGTCGGAACATCGAACCTCCCTGCCCTTCCATATGCATACGTAGAAAGCCTTGAGGCAGGGACAGCACACCTCTCTGCTCTTCCATCTGCCTACATGGAACGGCTTAAGACAGGGAGAGCAGCAGCTAAAGACCCTGCCTGGGGTACAGAATGAGCAGACAACAGAGTGACATAAAGGTCAGCACAGTAAAAGGAGGCGCTGGGGTGGAGGTGGGTTGCAAAAATGGCTTGCAGAGGGAGCAGGCAGGTTACAGCAGCTTAAATAGCACCCTATGAGAGATATGCCAATAGAATGCTTAGAAGGGAATCGACTGAGCTGTCAGCTGATGTGGGCTGGCTTGAGACCGGCTGCAGTCAGCTGATGTAACTGCGATTGGCTGAGCCTGACTCCGTGATCTGCCTGAACTACGCTATGGTATGCTCGATTTGCACTCTTCAGCATTTTCTAGTGTTACAACTTGGAATTGAAATCAATCCAGTTAAGATTAAGATGTCTTAAATATACACAAAACAGCCTATAATACTAAAGTGGATGTACATCAGTATTGCTTGCAAAAAAAAAAAAAACAAGTCATCAATGTATTGTATTCACTGTGGAAGCACTGTGGAAGTACCAGTGAATTATTCATTGGCGTGGATTCCGTAAATTAGCTCAGGTGCAACAAGACGGCATCAGAAGTTGCATAATTAGTTGAATGGAGTCAAGCTGTGTGCAATAAAAGTGCGACATGATCTCAATGTAAATATACTTCTTCCTGGAAAGCCTGAGAGTTTGTTAGAGAACATAATGAAAAACAGCGTCATGAAGAACAAGGAAGTATCAAAGCAAATCTGGGACAAAGTTCTGGAAATATCAATCAAGGTTCCCCCCCAAAAAATAAATATACCAAATTTTGAACATCTTGGAGAACGTCATTAAATCCGTTATTTAAAATGGAAAAGAATAAGGCAAAATTGCAGCTCTGCTTAGAAGAGACTGCCCATGGAAAGTCAGTGAATGGATTAGGAAGACATTACTCAGAGAAGCAACCAATGGCCAAGCATAACTATGAAGGAGCTGGAGACTTCCACATCTCAGATTCAAGAAGCTGTTCACAGGATAACCATTTCCTAGACATGCAGTGGAGAGAAAAAAGGTATTATTGTAAAAAAAATAAATAAATAATCCATATTAAATCCTGTTTGGAGCTTGCCAAAAGGCATGTTGGAATGTTGTTCGCAAACTTGAGAAAAACGGTTCTCTAGTCTGATGAGACCAAAATCGAACATTTTGGCTTTGGCACAAAGTGCTGTGTTTGCCAGCAACCCAGCACTGCTCATCACCCCAAGAACACTATATTTGAAGCATGGTGGTGGTAGGGTAAATATCATTATATTGAGAGTTACCCTTAGCCTCTTAGTTGCTTCTGTGACTCATTCCATCCTTACCCTGTCACTGACTTCTGGTGTACATTTAAATCCATTTCATTTCCAGGTTGTACCACTACAAAATGTGGAAAATCAGCTAATCGGATTTTGGGCCTGATTTACAAAACACAAGAAAAATATTAACGCAAGAAAAATATTTCAATGGCACCATGTAGCTGATAGTTTTCTCTTAACCACATTTTAATGAGCACAACCATAACCATGCAGTTAGTAGAGCCAAAGCTCAAGCCTTAAGCTTACATCATATCCTGTCTGCCTCTGACCCAGCTGGGCCGTGAGAGAGTCTGATGTAACCCTAATGAGATGAGCAGAGCAAAGTGTGTGTGTGGCGAGCCTCCACTAAAGAGGAGCGAGACCCTTACATCATTCCCTTGTGGAATCCCAAAGCATATGACAAACAGTGTCTGAAACATTCAGTAAATGCAGTGATGAACTCCACTTCCATGATAACGATCAGTAAAGCTTGCGATGGAGAAGGGCAACGGGCATCTTGCGACAGTCATTTTGAAATCTGTGATCATTTGCTATCCTCATTAAAGAGTTTTATTGAACAGCAGGCGTTCTGAGACAAAAGGAATCTCATTTGCTATTTATATCGGAGAGATCACAGCTGAGACATTTTGACTCAGGGGGCGAAAACTAATGCAGTAATACTCAAAGCTTTGCTGTGTCAGAGATTGGGGGGGGAGAGAAATATTGAGTCAGAAAAAAGGGAAAGCCGTTCTCCTGATTTTTCCATTGGCACATGTTGATAATATATTTGGATAATTATGCATCGCTACCATAAAGTTCATGCCAATGTCGCCCCTGGGTTTAACCTGAAATAGAAAAGAAAAGGCAATTGTATTGGGTTTCCATTTTCATTTTCTCACTCAGACAGCTGTGATCACATGGGTTTGGAAAGCAAAGCTCGCCATGTGAAAGAGTTTAGCGAACGTAGAAAAAAAAAACATAACGTAAAAGATGATGGATTTTTTTAATATTACAATTAAAGTGGGCTTTCATTTTAAGGTTGACTTAAAGTCAATATCCAAATGCGTGACCAGTTAAGGTATCATGATGCTTAGCAAGACATCCTCAGCAGGGTGTAAATGATTCACAATTATAGCCTACATTTGGATACCAGATGTATTATTCAGACATGAAATTCCAGGTCTATTTTGATTTGCATTCAAAGAGTAAGGTTAGACGTTAGACTTGGGTTTAGTGGGCAGACAGTGAGGAGGACATCAGTCTGAGGCAGGAGGAGGCTGTGATGTGGCAGCCACCGAGACCAGCACTCTTTTATTAAAGCTCTTTCTCTTTCTAGGAGTTTTGCCAGCAGTGAACGTTAGAGCTCGAAGCCAGACTGCCAGGGCCAGAAATAAACATGCTTTGTAGATCTCCCCTCCAGTTTGTCTTTTATCTTCATGCCTCACATAAGTTCTCACTCTTTTTGCCTCACTTGTTATCTCGTATGATCTAGTCCTTTTTACTATATCTTCATTACTTCAGTCCTTTGCTCTCTCTCTCTCTCTGTTTTCGTCTCCTTCGTCCACAACTTCTCTCCTTTTTCACAATACAGAAGTAAATCCATAAATCGAGCAATTTCTTGGGGACGTACTGCTAGTAAAAGTGCTGCTGTAGACTGAACTGCTCCTAGTTATTATGGAAGCTTTCCTGGAAGGGAGCCATGTGAATGAAATAGTTCGCCTGTCTCGCTACGCTAGAAGAATGAGCACACGATGTTCCTTGGCAGATGGCGTCATCTTTAGTGGGCCCAATACAAGTTATCTTACTTCCCTTAAAGATTTAGTCACACAACAGTCCACAGAACAGAGCTAATTCAAACCACACCAGACCTCATGCTACAATATAAAGTGCCAAAATGAAACGCAAACTCTCTACATGACAACAGTATATTAGACATATTATTCTGTAGAGTTACTATAACATTAATAAATCAATCATTTTTAAATTAATTCTCAAAAGTCTATTTGAATGTCTTTCTCTAATTGTGACATCTTTAATTCAATTCATTTTTATTGGCACTTGTAACAATAGACAGTGTCCCAAAGCAGCTTTACAGGATACCAGAATTAGATCTAAATCCCTAATGAGTAAGCCAGAGGCCACAGCAGCAAGAAAAGAAAAAAAAAATCCTTGCGCTTACATAAGGAAAAAACCTTGAGAGAACCAGAGCCAAAAGGGAACCTATCTTCTTCAGGATCACACTGGATACCCCCATCACCTCTGAGAGAAAAGTATTTATCCATCGCTTTAATGATTCACCTTAAAGGTTTTCTAGGTATGTCAATCATTACAAAGTTTGTCGAAAGCTTTCCTCTTCTGGAAAAGTTCCAAGAATAACTTTGTCAGAAATCTAGAACCATTAATCATCCAAAGAATCCTGAAGGAAACCTTTCTAGAAGTCTAGTAAAACGTACATAAAGTCCATGGGTGGTTTGAACAGATCAGCAGAAGCTACAAGACTAACCGGGGTGGGGGTGGGGGGGATTCTCTCCAAATCCAGCATAAATCTACTGTGTTGCTCTGATGCTTCAAAGTCCTCAATCACACTTCTTATCGAATTTTGATTTATAACAACATCACACGCTGCTTGTGGATCTTGCCAGACTTCGCCCAGTGCTGCTCAGGCTTTAGGAATCAAAAAGCCTCTTGTGCTGTTGATTAGGGTGGGCCAAAGTGAAAGCCCAGCACCTCGGGCAGACATGCAGGAGGGCGGGTACACAACAGAGCCAAACTCCCTCCATTTATGTGTTGGACAGTAAATAAAAACAGATGCTGCTCTGCTCACTGTTGGCTTCTTAAAAGCCAACAGACTCAAAAGTCTGTCTTTCACGGCATATGGTTCAGTGAGCAGCATAAGAGAGAAGAGTGGCAGAAGGAGCAGATAAAAGGAAATGGTGGCTGAGTGGTTAAAGGCTTTGGGCAACTGATCAGAAAGTTGTGAGTTCAAATCCTTACACCCCCATGCTACCACTGAAGGTCCTTGAACAAGACCCTTAACCCTTTACTGCCCAGTTGTATCTTGTCACTTTGGATAAAAGTGTCAGCCAGTGAATAAATATAATTATTCTATCCACATTCACTGGATATGAGCAATCGTGTGCTCTGATTGGCTACTCTACTACTACTAGGATATCAGCTCATATACAGTGGTGCTTGAAAGTTTGTGAACCCTTTAGAATTTTCTATATTTCTGCATGAATATGACCTAAACATCATCAGATTTTCACACAAGTCCTAAAAGTAGATAAAGAGAACCCAGTTAAACAAATGAGACAAAATTATTACACTTGGTCATTTATTTATTGAGGAAAATGATCTAATATTACATATTTGTGAGTGGCAAAAGTATGTGAACCTTTGCTTTCAGTATCTGGTGTGACCCCCTTGTGCAGCAATAACTGCAACTAAACGTTTGCGGTAACTGTTGATCAGTCCTGCACACCGGCTTGGAGGAATTTTAGCCCATTCCTCCGTACAGAACAGCTTCAACTCTGGGATGTTGGTGGGTTTCCTCACATGAACTGCTCGTTTCAGGTCCTTCCACAACATTTCGATTGGATTAAGGTCAGGACTTTGACTTGGCCATTCCAAAACATTAGCTTTATTCTTCTTTAACCATTCTTTGGTAGAACGACTTGTGTGCTTAGGGTCGTTGTCTTTCTGCATGACCCACCTTCTCTTGAGAATCAGTTCATGGACAGATGTCCTGACATTTTCCTTTAGAATTCGCTGGTATAATTCAGAATTCATTGTTCCATCAATGACAGCAAGGTGTCCTGGCCCAGATGCAGCAAAACAGGCCCAAACCATGATACTACCACCACCATGTTTCACAGATGGGATAAGGTTCTTATGCTGGAATGCAGTGCTTTCCTTTCTCCAAACATAACGCTTCTCATTTAAACAAAAAAGTTCTATTTTGGTCTCATCCGTCCACAAAACATTTTTACAATAGCTCTCTGGCTGGTCCATGTGATCTTTAGCAAACTGCAGACGAGCAGCAATGTTCTTTTTGGAGAGCAGTGGCTTTCTCCTTGCAACTTGCCATGCACACCATTGTTGTTCAGTGTTCTCCTGATGGTGGACTCATGAACATTAACATTAGCCAATGTGAGAGAGGCCTTCGGTTGCTTAGAAGTTACCCTGGGGTCCTTTGTGCCCTCACTGACTATTACACGCATTGCTCTTGGAGTGATCTTTGTTGGTTGACCACTCCTGGGGAGGGTAACAATGGCTTTGAATTTCCTCCATTTGTACACAATCTGTCTGACTGTGGATTGGTGGAGTCTAAACTCTTTAGAGATGGTTTTGTAACCTTTTCCAGCCTGATTAGCATCAACAACGCCTTTTCTGAGGTCCTCAGAAATCTCCTTTGTTCGTGCCATGATACACTTCCATAAACGTGTTGTGAAGATCAGACTTTGATAGATCCCTGTTCTTTAAATAAAACAGGGTGCCCACTCACACCTGATTGTCATCCCATTGATTGAAAACACCTGACTCTATTTTCATCTTCAAATGAACTGCTAATCCTAGAGGTTCACATACTTTTGCCACTCACAGATATGTAATATTGGATTATTTTCCTCAATAAATAAATGACCAAGTATAAAATTTTTGTCTCATTTGTTTAACTGGGTTCTCTTTATCTACTTTTAGGACTTGTGTGAAAATCTGATGATGTTTTAGGTCATATTTATGCAGAAATATAGAAAATTCTAAAGGGTTCACAAACTTTCAAGCACCACTGTACCATGAGTAGAGAAAAATGAAATGGCAGAGCGTGTTTCTGAACCAACCGAGGATGAAATAAAAACTCTACTCGAAAACAAAACCCCAAAAATTGTTAGCAAGTATTTAAAAGAAACAGAAATAGCTCAAAGAATATAGTTTTTTGTTCCCTCCCCAACCCAATATCTCCTGTTTCACACTCCAACCCAGTCGGTGGTGGTAATGCACCTTTAAGTTGGTTTGCCAACTGCCAAAAAAGCCCTAAAGAAGAAGAAGAAGAAGAAAACTCCAAAAAAGTGAAAAAAGCAACAAAATATGGAATAAAAGTATTTCATGGTAAGAATGTATTTTTTTTTCAATAATTATTATAGCATTGGGGTGGCACGGTGGTGTAGTGGTTAGCGCTGTTGCCTCACAGCAAGAAGGTCCGGGTTCGAGCCCCGGGGCCGGCGAGGGCCTTTCTGTGTGGAGTTTGCATGTTCTCCCCGTGTCCGCGTGGGTTTCCTCCGGATGCTCCGGTTTCCCCCACAGTCCAAAGACATGCAGGTTAGGTTAACTGGTGACTCTAAATTGACCGTAGGTGTGAATGTGAGTGTGAATGGTTGTCTGTGTCTATGTGTCAGCCCTGTGATGACCTGGCGACTTGTCCAGGGTGTACCCCGCCTTTCACCCGTAGTCAGCTGGGATAGGCTCCAGCTTGCCTGCGACCCTGTAGAACAGGATAAAGCGGCTAGAGATAATGAGATGAGATATTATAGCATTTTTCACAAATTGCTCCTGTCATTTTACTGGTTTGTTTACATTCTAAGCAGAAATGATTCTGTCGGACGTTTAGTATAAAGCTTTTATTTATCGAATTTGCAAAAAATAACAATAAAAATGCTCTGTTTCTCAAAATCCAGTGAATGTGGATAGAATAAAACAGTTATTCCACTCAATCTCGTCGTACATGGTTTATACGTCGGCTATCAGCTCGTGTATGACTCGAGTTTGGGAAATGACTTAAATGGAGAAAAAGCCAGGAAAAGGGAGTGAGTCAGTGACAGAAGGTGTGAGAGAAACAGACAATAAAAAGATAAACAGAGGCTCTGTCCAAAATGTTACCCTTACTCACTTGTTCACTATTTAGTGTATGGAGCAAGGGGCACACAGGATTGAATTCAAATAATTATTATTTCAGGGTGACTTGCAATCACAAACGAGTTTACGTAGTCTAGTGCTGACATCACAGATAGTTCACTGATGCTTTCAAATTATGCCAACTGCAGGCTCATGCAACAGAATAGTGCTTGCCCTATCACCGAGAGATTGCGAGTTCAGATTCCAATGCCATGGGTATCTATGGTCGATATCGGTGGCAGCGATGTGGAAAAGATATGGAACATAGCAGATAGTGTTTTCCTCTGATTGTTACTTTGCACACGCAGCAGTTCAAACACATGGTGGCTTTATATGCCTTGGAGGAAGCTCATGCTATTGCTCACACACACATGCACGCATGCACACATGCACACACACACCACCCCTAGTTGTTGGCTGTTATGTAATAGGGGAAATGACGAAGTTGGTAAAAATAGGGGAAAAAAAAGGGCAAATTTCTACATTAAATACATAAGTCACAACTGGCTTTTGACTTTAGTGGTCATCCATTAATTTATCTTCAGAAACCTCTAGAGCTGTAGGACTCAAGTGCAGTCTCAAGATGATTTTTCTGTAGTGTTTTGAACTTGCCTCAGTTTCATTTGTCTCTGTTTAATTGACATTTGTATTTTAATTGTCTCAGTCTTGGGCTAAATACAGTCTTGGGCTTGACTAAGAGTTTGTAAAAAAAAATAATGATCATGTTGTTTTTGTATGGATGAAGCCAACAGGTTGAAGTAAAGGCTTAGCCTTAAAAAAAAAAAAAAGAAACCCACAACATTTAATGGTTTTCTGTCTTGATCTTGACTAGGTCTTGATTTCATTTGGACTTCATCTTGAATTGGCCTCAAGCTCCTTATGACTCTGTCTTGACTTGATCTTGGCTAGTCCGGGTCTTGGACTTGTCTTGGATTTGACAGTGGCAGTATTGACTACAGCCCTAGAAATGATATATATCCTGGTCAGGGTGGCAGTGGGGATGGAGTTTATCTTAGGAACACTCGGCAGAAATGACTGGGTGCAGTCCATCTCATGAACTGTTTTAAAGAGAAGAGTGGAAATGAGAAAATCTGGAGGAAATACATGTGGAAATAGGGATAATTTCATACAGACACTAACCCGAACTTGTGAATGCACCCCAGACTCTGGAGCTGTAAGTCTGCTCTGGTGTCTTCAAGTACATTACGATGCATTGTGGTACATTTCATAGTAGTGCATATCAATTTTACACTGTAAACTATTCAGGTAGGGCGGCACGGTGGTGTAGTGGTTAGCGCTGTCGCCTCACAGCAAGAAGGGCCTGGGTTCAAGCCCAGTGGCCAACGGGGGCCTTTCTGTGCAGAGTTTGCATGTTCTCCCCATGTCTGTGTGAGTTTCCTCTGGGTGCTCCGGTTTCCCCCACAGTCCAAAGACATGCAGGTTAGGCTAATTGGTGGCTCTAATGCCGCTTTTCCACTACCAACGTGGCTGAGTTGGGCTGAGCCGTGCCGTGCTGAGTTGGGCTGAGTCGAGCTGAGCGGGGCTGTTGGAGTTGCATTTCGACTACAACCGCGCTGAACCGTGCTGGCTGGAAGTGGGTGGACACATTGGGTGGAGTTAGCGAAAGTGGGTGGACGTCACATGATGTCGTTAGGCGGCGCAAACAGTGACATCAGTGATCTTTTAAGCGGTAGTCTCACAACCCGGAGAGTAAACAATAAACATGGAGGACATGGAGTCGTTAGTGTTGCTGGTCTTGGTGCTGTGGCTTGTTGTCACCGACAACGCCAACAGATACTGGCAAGAGCGTATAGATGAGGTGAGGCGCATAAGGCTTCATAATTCTCGTAATTCGTAATTCTTCTTCTTCCGGGTTTACGGTGTTTACAGATCCCAGCGTGCTCGCGGGGCATGTGTGGGCATGTGAGGACACTCCTCCTCACCAATCAGTGCACAGGGGAGTGTCTGCTCACGCCCCTAGCCTCACTCAACTCGGTTTGGCTCGCTTCAGCCCTACTCCAAAACCGTGCGAGTTTTGGGGGCTGAGCAGGGCTGAAGCGAGCTGAGTCGTGCTGTTCTTATGGCCCTTTTCCACTACCCTTTTTCAGCTCACTTCAGCTCGCTTCAGCTCACTTTAGCCCGACACGGCTCGCGTTTCGACTATCTAAGAACAGCACGACTCAGCTCGCTTCAGCCCTGCTCAGCCCCCAAAACTCGCATGGTTTTGGAGTAGGGCTGAAGCGAGCCAAACCGAGCTGAGTGAGGCTAGGGGCGTGAGGAGACACTCCCCTGTGCACTGATTGGTGAGGAGGAGTGTCCTCACACGCCCACACATGCCCCGCGAGCACGCTGGGATCTGTAAACACCGTAAACCCGGAAGAAGGAGAATTACGAGAATTATGAAGCCTTATGCGCCTCGCCTCATCTATACGCTCTTGCCAGTATCTGTTGGCGTTGTCGGCGACAACAAGCCACAGCACCAAGACCAGCAACACTAACGACTCCATGTCCTCCATGTTTATTGTTTACTCTCCGGGTTGTGAGACTACCGCTTAAAAGGTCACTGATGTCACTGTTTGCGCCGCCTAACGACATCACCTGACGTCCACCCACTTTTGCTAACTCCACCCAATGTGTCCACCCACTTCCAGCCAGCACGGTTCAGCGCAGTTGTAGTCGAAATGCAACTCCAACAGCCCCACTCAGCTCGACTCAGCCCGACTCAGCACGGCACGGCTCAGCCCAACTCAGCCGCGTTGGTAGTGGAAAAGCGGCATTAGATAGTCGAAACGCGAGCCGTGTCGGGCTAAAGTGAGCTGAAGCGAGCTGAAGTGAGCTGAAAAAGGGTAGTGGAAAAGGGCCATAAATTGACTGTAGGTGTGAATGTGAGTGTGAATGGTTGTTTGTCTCGATGTGTCAGCCCTGTGATGATTTAGCGACTTGTCCAGGGTGTACCCCGCCTTTCACCCATAGTCAGCTGGGATAGGCTCCAGCTTGCCCACGACCCTGCACAAGATAAGCGGTTATGGATAATGGATGGATGGAACTACTCAGGTAATATGATTATAAATAGAGAATTGGGACAACAATTCAAAATATCTGTGTGCGATATGGTAACAGGAACTGAATCCAGATACAGCTATGGTCAGAAAGAGAAAGTTAGACTCAGACAGACAGTCAGACAGGGATGACCCTAATTGCAGCTGCTTTAGACTGCCAGTTTTCCAGAGTACTAATGAGGTACAGCTGTGGACAAGTGAACCGCAAGCCTATTCTTCTATCTGCTCCTATCAAGTGCTGCCCAATGCTCTTTCTTGAACGATCCATTTAATTGGATTTAACTAAAAAAAAAATGTTGCACTTCTTCTTTGCTTGGTATTTGTCACGAAAGGGCTGGTTGAGGCAGGATGCATGTGCAGGAAGTGTTTATTAATCCCGGTAAACAGATCCAAAATGGCAGGCAGAAATGTGGTAAAACAGGCAAGGTTCGGGCGAGCAACAAACTACTCATCAAAGTCAGGGACAGAAACGGATACCAGGAAACAAGGACAGGGTCATAAACCAGAATAGCAAATGTAAACGAAGAAGAACTGAATGAATACTTCATGAAAACACAATGGGTATAAACAGACAAACTAATGAGGACTCAACTGAAACAAGTGAACGTCATGATGACAGAGTATGGAATTAACCAATAATAAGACAAGGGAGGAGACTAGACAGAAACAAAACAAACACACGTTAACAAAAACCCGTTCAAAGCGCTTAAGTGTGTGTGTGGGGGTGTGTGTGGGTGGGGGATTACTGACAGTATTGCATATGATTTGTGAAATACTATATGCTATTGTTGACCCATTAGACTCTTTAAAAACTGTGCTTATTGGGAAACTGTGCCTGTATTGTAAGTCTCATCTCATCTCATTATCTCTAGCCGCTTTATCCTGTTCTACAGGGTCGCGGGCAAGCTGGAGCCTATCCCAGCTGACTACGGGCGAAAGGCGGGGTACACCCTGGACAAGTCACCAGGTCATCACAGGGCTGACACATAGACACAGACAACCATTCACACTCACATTCACACCTACGCTCAATTTAGAGTCACCAGTTAACCTAACCTGCATGTCTTTGGACTGTGGGGGAAACCGGAGCACCCGGAGGAAACCCACGCGGACACGGGGAGAACATGCAAACTCCACACAGAAAGGCCCTCGCCGGCCAGGGGGCTCGAACCCAGACCTTCTTGCTGTGAGGCGACAGCGCTAACCACTACACCACCGTGCCACCCCCTGTAAGTATTTTGTTTATTAAAAAAAAAAAAAAAACAGGCTATTGTTTAAGAAAGTGTCAAGGGACAGATAATCTTTGGCACTATTTTAGTAGAGGACATTGTTTTCTAATATGGAGAAGGAGTGAGCAGTCACTGAAGGCTATTCATCAGATCGGGCAAGCCTCTTTCACAGACTTAAGCTCACACCCACACATAAACCTTCTCAACTTGGTTCTTGCAATCAGCCTCTGTAATGACCCTTCACTGCCTCAGCAGCTTTATGACAGGATGATTAATTCTGCAAAAAGCATTTTGCTGCCAAGTTTAGCATTTTCCTGAGCATATAAAGGTTCATATGAACAAAGTGCCGAAGTTAATTTGGCATGCCAGAATAAGCCTTAACTATGCAAAACTACAGCTAACACTTCACATATGTCTTTGGAACTTAATTCAATGGACTCCTACTTCACTTTGCCATTATTATTATTTTTTTTCTGGAGGCTTCCTGCTTTGATTATTTTATACTCTTTAGCTGTAACTAAAGCCACTGGTGGGCAGTGTGCCCTTTAGATTAGCCATAAAGAACTCATTTTGGAGCATTGTGGTAGACAGAAACAAAAGCCAAGATCAATGTGAACTGTCTAAGCTTGCCATCCATTCTATACCTGATCTCACTCAGCTAATGGATAGTGACTCACATATTGAACTTTGTGCATGCAAAATCTGTCCCAGGGCTGCTGGGATACACTGAATTGCAAGTTCATGAGTTACTACAGTAGAATTTTGGGGTTTTTTTTCCCCCCTTAATAAACTGGTAATCCAGTGTACAACAAAAGAAGTCTCAGTCATGGAACTTCTAATTTTTGTGTCCGATATTGATATCTGAATGCTATTCGTATTTCAGTGTTTATTCTATCCACATTCACTGGATATGAGCAATCGCGCACTCTGATTGGCTACTCTACTACTAGGATATCAGCTCATATACTGTGAGTAGAGGAAAAACAAAATGGTGGCGTGTGTTGCTGAACCAACCGAGGCTGAAATAAAAACTCTACTCAAAAACAAACCCCCCAAAATTGTTATCAAGTATTTAAAAGAAACAGACATAGCTAAAATAATATAGAGTGTGTGCACCCCTGGCGGCACGGTGGTGTAGTGGTTAGCGCTGTCGCCTCACAGCAAGAAGGTCAGGGTTCGAGCCTCGTAGCCAGCGAGGGCCTTTCTGTGCGGAGTTTGCATGTTCTCCCCATGTCCGCGTGGGTTTCCTCCGGGTGCTCCGGTTTCCCCCCACAGTCCAAAGACATGCAGGTTAGGTTAACTGGTGACTCTAAATTGACCGTAAGTGTGAGTGTGAATGGTTGTCTGTGTCTATGTGTCAGCCCTGTGATGACCTGGCGACTTGTCCAGGGTGTACCCCGCCTTTCACCCGTAGTCAGCTGGGATAGGCTCCAGCTTGCCTGCGACCCTGTAGAACAGGATAAAGCGGCTAGAGATAATGAGATGAGATGAGGTGTGCACACCCCCCCCCCCCCAAAAAAAAGCTTCTGTTCCACACTCCAGCCCAGTCGGTGGCGTTAATGCACCTTTAAGTTGATTTTCCAGCTGCCAAGAAACCCTAAAGAAGTAGAAGAAGAAGCAGCCGAAGAAGAAGAAAACACCACAATACAAAAAAAGCAACAAAATATGGGATAAAAGTATTTGATGGTAAGCACATATCTTTTTTATTTTTCAACAATTATTATTATCGCATTTTTCACAAATTGCTAGTCATTTCGCTGGTTTGTTTACATTCTAAGCAGAAATGATTTTGTCGGACGTTTTGTATAAAGTTTTTATTCATCAAATTTGCAAAAAATAAAAAGAAGAATACTCGGTTTCTCAAAATCCAGTGAATGTGGATAGAATAAAACAGTTATTCCACTCAATCTCGTCATACGTGGCTTTTAGCCAGCTCAGCTATCAGCGCATGTATGAATATTTTGTGGAATAGCTGTTAAATATACAGTAGACATGAGTAAAGGATAAAATATGGCTGTGCTTTTACTGGGGAAAAAAAAACAAATGATGCAGCTGATTCCAAAGTGATTTATTCCTCTTATACCACAGGATTTTACCAACGATTATAATTCATTTATGAATGAATGACAGGTTGTGCTTTTTAATCATTTATTGTTAGAGTTAATGTTGTGAAATATCCATGAGACACATAGATATCTCATATTGTCACAGCACCTTGGCATACAAACAGATTTGGCTGAAGGGGTTAGTGGAGAGTAAACAAGATATCCTGGCGTTTATGCCAGCAAGTTCTGGGAAAGGTCCGTGGGTGGTCATGAGCATGGTTAGTCAAGTGGTTTCTTCACAGTGGTGTCTTCACTCAAAGTCACAAACAGATACACTCTATTGACGTGTGCCTATCTTTCCAAAGAAGATCCTGCCTGTCCACATCAGACACTTTCACATATAGTAATCAGACAGGCAGAGTGCGACTGATAACAGAATGAGTCAGCTTAGTCCAAGTGTTGAACGATGTCAGCTGTGTCGAAAAAAAAACCCCAACAACTGCCTTTCCTTCCTACACTGTATATTCAAGGTCTGTATCTTCAAATTCTCAGCAAACAAACAGCAGCCTAGAATTTGGTTCTTTGTTTTAGCTCTAGATAGACTTGCAGTCCAGACTGTCTTCTTGGCTAGATTGGCCAAAAGCTATCTACTTTCTCAAAAAGGATTGAGCAAAAGACCAGCACAGACTTCTGCTCTTAAAATCAGTAATATATACAGTGGGGCAAAAAAGTATTTAGTCAGCCACCAATTGTGCAAGTTCTCCCACTTAAAAAGATGAGGGAGGCCTGTGATTTTCATCATAGGTACACTTCAACTATGAGAGACAGAATGGGGGGAAAGAATCCAGGAAATCACATTGTAGGATTTTTAATGAATTAATTGGTAAATTCCTCGGTAAAATAAGTATTTGGTCACCTACAAACAAGCAAGATTTCTGGCTCTCACAGACCTGTAACTTCTTCTTTAAGAGGCTCCTCTGTCCTCCACTCGTTACCTGTATTAATGGCACCTGTTTGAACTCGTTATCAGTATAAAAGACACCTGTCCACAACCTCAAACAGTCACACTCCAAACTCCACTATGGCCAAGACCAAAGAGCTGTCAAAGGACACCAGAAACAAAATTGTAGACCTGCACCAGGCTGGGAAGACTGAATCTGCAATAGGTAAGCAGCTTGGTGTGAAGAAATCAACTGTGGGAGCAATTATTAGAAAATGGAAGACATACAAGACCACTGATAATCTCCCTCGATCTGGGGCTCCACGCAAGCTCTCACCCCGTGGGGTCAAAACGATCACAAGAATGGTGAGCAAAAATCCCAGAATCACACGGGGGGACCTAGTGAATGACCTGCAGAGAGCTGGGACCAAGGTAACAAAGGCTACCATCAGTACACACTACGCCGCCAGGGACTCAAATCCTGCAGTGCCAGACGTGTCCCCCTGCTTAAGCCAGTACATGTCCAGGCCCGTCTGAAGTTTGCTAGAGAGCATTTGGATGATCCAGAAGAGGACTGGGAGAATGTCATATGGTCAGATGAAACCAAAATAGAACTTTTTGGTAAAAACTCAACTTGTCGTGTTTGGAGGAGAAAGAATGCTGAGTTGCATACAAAGAACACCATACCTACTGTGAAGCATGGGGGTGGAAACATCATGCTTTGGGGCTGTTTTTCTGCAAAGGGACCAGGACGACTGATCAATGTAAAGGAAAGAATGAATGGGGCCATGTATCGTGAGATTTTGAGTGAAAACCTCCTTCCATCAGCAAGGGCATTGAAGATGAAATGTGGTTGGGTCTTTCAGCATGACAATGATCCCAAACACACTGCCCGGGCAACGAAGGAGTGGCTTCGTAAGAAGCATTTCAAGGTCCTGGAGTGGCCTAGCCAGTCTCCAGATCTCAACCCCATAGAAAATCTTTGGAGGGAGTTGAAAGTCCGTGTTGCCCAGCGACAGCCCCAAAACATCACTGCTCTAGAGGAGATCTGCATGGAGGAATGGGCCAAAATACCAGCAACAGTGTGTGAAAACCTTGTGAAGACTTACAGAAAACGTTTGACCTCTGTCATTGCCAACAAAGGGTATATAACAAAGTATTGAGATGAACTTTTGTTATTGACCAAATACTTATTTTCCACCATAATTTGCAAATAAATTCTTTAAAAAACAGACAATGTGATTTTCTGGATTTTTTTTTCTCATTTTGTCTCTCATAGTTGAGGTATACCTATGATGAAAATTACAGGCCTCTGTCATCTTTTTAAGTGGGAGAACTTGCACAATTGGTGACTGATTAAATACTTTTTTGCCCCACTGTACTGTGTTATACATACAGAACACTTTTTCGATGGAATAAAAACGTGTGTTCTATTCCCTTCTAGTGGGTTTCATTCACTTGGTTCAGTAGCATGCAATATTTTTAGCATATCGCTTATCCTACGTGTATTACATCACTCTACCCAATGGAGAATGAGCGTTGAATATGGTTTACAGTGTTGCATGGTTGTCAAGACAACATGACATCACACATCAGAGACGTAAAACTTCCGCGCTAGTGAGCGACTGTGACAATTTGTAAACAAACATGGCCGCCAAGTTTGCTTCATTAAATACAGAAGATTTTGAGAGAATTTTAAAAGACGCGTTGAACACCTGAAAGGAATGTGTATGAATAATAATAATAATAATAATAATAATAATAATAATAATAATAAAAATATTTGCTTTTTTTCATGGCACATCAGATATATTCCATTCAGCTACTTATCTTTGATTCATTCAGTATCATGCTAGCTGAATGTAATATATCTGATATACCACTTAACGCCAGCCAATATTATTTAAATATAATACACAGTCTAATAATGCATACTATATAGATGAAGGGGTGGAGCCAGCAAAGTGTTTGCAATATAAAATTTGACTGAGTTGCAATTGGTCATTTCTGTTTCATGTGAAACATTAGGGTTCAATGTCAAACCTTACTGTCCTGCAAAAATCAGGGACATGTACATAATGTACTCGAGTACATACATAGATTTGAGCACACTTGTAGTACTCGAGTCCAGGACTCGGGCTTGAGTCCAACTCGTGCCCTAATTGTAAGGACTCGTGACTCAACTTGGACTTGAGCACTGATGACTCGGACTCAGACTCGTGCATTAACTGCATTAGGACTCGTAAATTGGAGACAGGGACTCAGATTTATTTTTTTTTTTGTAACATGCCATAATAATTTGGCATAAGATATTTATATCTACATTAAGTTTTGTACTAATTTCGTGCAAGAGTGTCACACCTGTGCGCCTTGGCGCGTGCATCAGATAGACTCTCAGGCGCGCTCCGGACAGCGCGCACGCCAAGCGGACTCTCACACACCCACCATAAACGACTCGCACTTGCACAGGATTAAGGCACAACCAAAGCACCTATATAAAAACTATGAAAACGCACTTAACTTGCGAATTATTGAGCTGCATTGCTGACACATTACCGAGCCTTATTTCCTTGTTTGGTTTCCTGATCCCTGATTTCCTGTTTCTCGTCTTTGATTCTGCTGAGTCTACGATGGCCTGTTTATGCCTCACTCGACCTATTGCCTGTTTCACTGTTTTACAATTTTGCCTGCCGTTCTGGATTGTTTACCGTCTTCACTTGTATTAATAAACACACCTTCTGCACTTACATCCGTCTCCCAGCCATCTCTGACAGAATACTTCACATTCCCTGACAAAGAGAAGCACGTTCACCTGTTCATACGTCATGTTCAGGAACAAACTAATGTTAATGGTGCTGAAACAGCCACCGTCAAATGGTGCAGCTGGAGTGTTCTCGGACTCGACTCGGACTCGAAATTTTTTTTAATGACTTGGACTTGACTCAGACTTGAACACTGGGGACTCGAGACTGGACTCGGACTCAAGGTTTAGTGACTCAGCTACAACACTGGATTTGAGATGCAGTTTATATCTTACTCATGACAGCTCACATGTCTCATGTGGTCCAGAGTCTGCAATTACACGCTAGCTAAAAAGTGCTCTAGCTAAAAATGCTTTATTAATCAGACAGCAGGAAAGATGTTTTCATGTGACTCAACAGAAATTCAGCCAGAAAATGAGAATAATCTTGTGTTCTGACTGAGAATTTCATAAACAGAATTAAGTAGGAATCATGAGGTTTAGAAAAACAAAATCTGCTACATACTGCCATTTTTCATTCACCTTATCAGGTTAGAGAGTTTGATATAGTAAGTTTATTATAGAAACTGTTATACAACTAATCTGTCTGAAGATTAATTTGGTTTTAGATGTTGAAGATTTGTTTGCTCTGATTCATAGATAATCATCACAAAACCATTAGTCGGCATTTAGATTAGTAACAGCAAACCAGACTGTCTCAGCTGAACCAGTTCCGACTTGCTTTAATAATTACTGATGGTTCTTATACAACAACTACAATGGCAAGATCAACCATCATCACATCACATACTCGTACAGACTTCAGAGAATCTCTTTTAAAAAAATGACTATGGTGGATTTAATGTAAATTCACACTTAATAAACAGTATAACTGCTAGGTCTTCAGGAAAGAGGGCTTTCTGGTGCTTTCTGGTTTATCTGTCAAGAGGTCTGATTTCAATGACAAGCTTTTTTTTTATCTTATCTTCAAGAGAAAGAAAAAAGAAAAAAAAGCTGGTTACAGAACAAGTGTTTATAGCTTCTACAATTTAATTGATAACAGGAACCAACTTCTTTGGCTTACATTTGACAACATTAAATGCAACTGTAAATGATACAAGATGCATCATTCTTTCGGCTATGGTCACACTACAGCTTGCCATGCTTTGCCATGGGTTATCCATGAAAATGAGGCGTTTGGTGGCGATGCTTTCCCGAGCCTCAGGAAATATTCCCAAACCCATCTCTGAGTATTCAGTACTTGGCTTGCCAACGAAAACATCACTACCAAATTTCAATGCATGCACTGAAATTTTTCGTAATGTTTTTGGCCACTCACGAGGCAGAGACGCACCAAAAAGCAACTCATGAAGCTCAGAGATCATTCACCATGCATCGCACGACTGGTGGTGATGTTACCAATTTTTCAGCGCCAAGTATTCACAAACCCATCGCGAACTATAGTGCGACCAGGGCCTTACTTAATTACAAAATGTAATTGTTGGCAAATTGCTGTGGTATAAGAAGAATAAAACACTCTGGGACATATTGCAATAGGTCAGTAACCCAAGTTTGATTTTATAACACCATGTCCCAAAGTGTTTTATTCCTTAATTCTTGCATGTGTTTTATCAGTGTTGGTACAGCGAATGTTAATATGTAGGCTACCTTATTTATAATTATCCCTACATTGCACAAAGTTATGCACGTCCCTAAATGGTTGAATTCTACTCTGCATTTTATTCATAAACAAAAGTTTTAAATGCTTTTCAATAGCGGAATGTTAAAGTAGTTCAGCAGCTGGGCAGCCAGTGAAAGATCCAACGAGTCCAGATGTGAAAGCACTCCTTCTTCATGAGGGAGTTTCTTTGTGTCTGCCTTTTTCTTTCTCTGTTTTTTCCCTCTGTAGGAATCCCCACTGATCCGTAATATACCCACCCACCCACGCATGCACGCGTGCGCACACACACACACACACGCACGCACGCACGCACACACACATACGCACGCACACACACAGAATTTTCTCCCAATCAATGGAAAAAGGCTGCAGGCTACCTTAGAAGTCAGCCTTGGCTGAAGTCATACAAAGTCAACAAATGTGTGTGCCAAATATTTTAAGAACTATTCAACATTATCGCTGATAGCCATTTAGGAATGCCAACTTAGAGCGATGAAGAATAAAGTAAACTCTAATCTCTCGACTGGGTCTTATCATAACCATCAGCTTGGCTGGATAGAAAGAGAGCTAAAGGACGGCCTGAGATCTGATTGCACTCTGGGTTCTAAGTGCATAGAAGCCACACACACACACACACACACACACACACACACACACTGTAAAGACTGGTGCTGATGTTATCTTCAGCATACATGTGGACTAAAAGTTGAATGCTCTGTGTAATGCACTGTACATAAGCCACATTCTGACTTATGGAGTCCCTCTCAAGTGTCCATTTACACCCATTTATTTGATTTTATTTGGTCAACCCAAACACTGTGTGACAGCAGTAGCTGCACTTAAACACACTGATTTTTATTTGTTTAAAAATCACACAGGAATAAAAGGACCAGTGTTATATTTGTAGCATTTGCGATATAAACTATACTGAAAACCTGACTGCATTTTACTCACTTTGGACCCTTCTCTGATTACACTAAAATAATCTCGGATTTATTTATTTTCTATAATCAGGAGCTCGAAACATTAAATCGTTATTAATTCATCTCAGTGCTCAAAGCCGTGTAAACATCAGAAGTCAGGTTTACATTTGCTCATTCCAACTCGGCCTCTTTACTGACAAACATGACGAACATTTGCAGGAAAAGCATGCCTCTGTTTTTCTCTTTTTGGCCATACTTTTTTATTTTTTTATTTTTTATCATTACCCAAAACCCTTGTGAAGATATATTCGCTGTTTGTGCAGCTGGTATCCTGCTGGATGTCAATTTGTCCACTTAGAACTGCGAGAGAAAGATATGGAGGGAGGTAGAAAGATTCCCGAAGTATGAGTCAGACTGTAGGAGATCCCTCTTCAGTTAGTTTTAATCAGGATTTTTTGCTTTGCTGTGGCTTATCCAGTGATGCACACTTGCGTTTATCTTCCTGCTATCATTATGTTCAGCAGATGTGGCCAGCTAATCTGTTTTACCTCAGAATACCATATTTATTTACTCTAATAACATTAGCCACACAGCTATTTTCACCTTTAAGTGCTCTCTCTCTCACACACACACACACACACACACACACACACACACACACACACACACGTTTTATTTACATTAAGAAAAGTTCAGCCAGCACTATGCTAAGTTTAAAAAGCTTACAAGATATCTGTGATCTCTCACTGAGTGTTTAGCATAACAGTTAGCCCTATTTGCTTAAAAATAAAATAAAAACCCTAGCTAAAGTTAGTAAATTGTTTACTTAAACCCACCAGTAATAGAGCTCATTAATAGGCTTATTGACATTAGCACAATGCTGTGTAGGTTGCTAAACTATTATGTATAAATCCAGTAAAAATAAGGCTAGTGAGGATGTTGCAAATAGTTGAAAATTGCTAGGCCTGTTTGCTAACAAGCTAGCTAATGTTAGGTTATTCATCTCTCATCTCATCATCTCTAGCCGCTTTATCCTGTTCTACAGGGTCTCAGGCAAGCTGGAGCCTATCCCAGCTGACTACGGGCGAAAGACGGGGTACACCCTGGACAAGTCGCCAGGTCATCACAGGGCTGACACATAGACACAGACAACCATTCACACTCACATTCACACCTACGGTCAATTTAGAGTCACCAGTTAACCTAACCTGCATGTCTTTGGACTGTGGGGGAAACCGGAGCACCCGGAGGAAACCCACGGGGAGAACATGCAAACTCCGCACAGAAAGGCCCTCGCCGGCCACGGGGCTCGAACCCGGACCTTCTTGCTGTGAGGCGACAGTGCTAACCACTACACCACCGTGCCGCCCCTTGTTAGGTTATTGTATTGTATAATTAAAAGCAGTAGCCAGGGTCTTTAGCAAAGCTAGCTATAATTTGGCTAACTGTATATTGTATAGAAGATACTTTTTAATACGTAAATTATACATGAATAATTACTCAAACATAACCTAACTGTATAACTGCTAACTGAATTGTCTTGGCCAGCCCTAAGGGTCCCATCTGCATCTCATCATTGCTGAGGAGTGTGCTCCCATCACCCAATCAAGCATCCAGCCAGAGCAGGTCATGATATATTTTTTACCATATTAACATGCCATTGTGTGTTATGCCTGATGTAAAGACTCTCGTCTCTGCGAGCCTACCACACAGATTTAATACTTGTCATTTTTAGGGCATACCTAACAACGTGTTTTCTTTCTCTCTCTCTTCCCCCCCCCATCTGTCCCTCTGAGTTACATGTTGGTCCTGGGATTGAGATGCTGGCCTCTTCTGCCACTCGGACCTGCCTGATCCATCCTGGTGCCCTGTGTCTGGTCGGAGTTTTATCGCCCCACTCCTGTGAAGGACGGCCCCATGAGGACAGTTGAGGGTTATACCTGTTAAAACTGTTAATATTATAGTCAGGCTGTCTGTTGTTGCCCAAATGAGGATGGGTTCCCTTTTGAGTCTGGTTCCTCTCGAGGTTTCTTCCTCATGTCGTCTGAGGGAGTTTTTCCTTGCCACCGTCGCCACAGGCTTGCTCATTGGGGATAGATTAGGGATAAAATTAGCTCATGTTTTAAGTCGTTCAAATTCTGTAAAGCTGCTTTGCGACAATGTTTATTGTTAAAAGCGCTGTACAAATAAACTTGATTTGATTTGATTTGATATTTTGTGATTAAAACAGTAGTTAATTGATGTATTCTAAATAAGTAAACAATCGAACAAATACCAGGTTGTTGGCAAGCTTTCTATTTGGCCAACTGTCATTTTTTTTGTCGTTAAATCCAGTAGCTAAGTTCATTTGCAAGCTACTTTGCATCCGAGTAAGTACTATACTTTGTAATTAAAGCCAGTAGACAGGTTTGTTAGCGAACCAGTAAAAGTTTGCTAGCAAGCCAGCAATGCATAACTTCTAAATGTCCTGTCATAGAATGACAAATTGAAGAAACCTTTAGCGCGCTAGATGAAACCTTTCATTTGTTGTTATTGTATATCTTATTGTTTTCAAGCAAAATCCCATATAACACCCTAAGAAGTTTTTCTGTATATCCACCTAATAGGAGGAACCTTTAAAAGTTTTATGTAGAATAATAAAATGGAGGTTTCTATTTTAGGAAAGGTTCTATGTAGACCTCCTTCAGCTACTATGTTGCCACCAAACACAGATGTTGGTTCAGGCACAAGCAGAAATATTCCATGCTGGACTGCAGAAGTGAGAGAAAGAGAGAGAGAGAGAGAGAGAGAGAGAGAGAGAGAGAGAGCGGTGCCATGCTTGATCATGTTAGATTGGCAAAGCCGAGTTTCCATGTGAGGACTGCCCAAAAATCCACAATAAGTGCCAGACACAGGGAAGCCCTCTGCACAAATAAGAAGCGCACACACACACACACACCCCTCATCCGGTTAGTGAGCACACTTACACCATAAATAAGCTGCTGTATCTCATTAAAATGCTAACAACATGCAGTTTGAACCATCATGTATATTCCTGACTGTAACTGACTCATAAGCCAAAAACAAAATTTACAATTCCAAGCTTTCCCTTGCTTCAAATGCAAATTCATCACTGACTGACACTGATGTTTTGAGTCAAAAATTAGATTTTTTTTGGGACCTTAATGCTACTAAGAGGAGAGGATTATAGTTAACAGCAGGGCTGGCTGGTATAAAGGGACTAGCAGGACTAAACCCTCTCTCGCTTTCCAGGGGAAAAAAAATACATTAAAATAAGTTTCAACATCCACTTTGCCTTATTGGCTGTTAATAAACGTCTTAAAGTAAATTACATTACAGGCACTTAGCAGACGCTATTATCCAGAGCGACATACAACACGACCCCAACATAGTTAGGTTAACATGGGGCGGCCTTGGGCTGAAGTGCCCTTGAGCAAGGTACCTAACCCCTAAATGCTCCCCAGGTGCTGTAGTATGGCTGCCTACTGCTCTGGCTATGTGTGCGTGTTCACTGCTTCAGATAGGTTAAATGCAGAGGATGAATTTCACTGTGCATGTGACAAATAAAGGCTTCTTCTTCTTCTCACAGCAGTGGGCAGCCCACGAAGCAGTTGGGGGTTAGGTGCCTTACTCAAGGGCACTTCAGCCATTTCTGATGGTCCAGAGAATTGAACCAGCAACCTTTTGGTCCTAAAGCTGCTTCACTAACCATTAGACCATGGCCTCCTAAAGGTTAAGTAGATTATTATTTTTTTTAAACTTTTGTGGAACCGGGCGGCACGGTGGTGTAGTGGTTAGCGCTGTCGCCTCACAGCAAGAAGGTCCTGGGTTCGAACCCCGGGTCCGGCGAGGGCCTTTCTGTGTGGAGTTTGCATGTTCTCCCCGTGTCCGCGTGGGTTTCCTCCGGGTGCTCCGGTTTCCCCCACAGTCCAAAGACATGCAGGTTAGGTTAACTGGTGACTCTAAATTGACCGTAGGTGTGAATGTGAGTGTGAATGGTTGTCTGTGTCTATGTGTCAGCCCTGTGATGACCTGGCGACTTGTCCAGGGTGTACCCCGCCTTTCGCCCGTAGTCAGCTGGGATAGGCTCCAGCTTGCCTGCGACCCTGTAGAAGGATAAAGCGGCTAGAGATAATGAGATGAGATGAGATGAGACTTTTGTGGAACCAACAACCCCCTCCACCACCAGCAGGGATAAATAAAAAATACACAGAATGGTATGAAGTAGAGGCTGGAGCTGATTTCTTTCTAGCCCAAACTGTCCAATGTCAAGTGTCAAGTCAAACATTTTGTGTTCACTGTTTTTTTTTTAAACTCGCATCACTGACACATCTGTAGTACATCATCAGAAGTGTTTGAGAAAGCACATGTGAAATACAATTATGGTTGTAATAAACATACAGTATAGATGAATTACTTCATCTATATGATATATGAGCGAGAGAGAGAGAGAGCCTGACACTGACAGGCGAAGTGAAGCATGTTAAGGATCTGAGAGACTTTGACAAAGGCCAAATTGTGATGGCTGGACTACTGGGTCTGAGCATCTCCAAAACAGCAGGTCTTGTGGGGTGTTCCAGGTATGCAGTAGTTAGTACCTGGGCATGTGAGCATCAGAATTGGACCGGAGAGCAATGGAAGAAAGTGGACTAGTCTGATGGATCATATTTTCTTTTATTTACATCATGTGGATGGCCTGATGCATGTGCGGTGCTTACCTAAGGAAGAGATGGCACCAGGATGCACTACGGGAAGAAGGCAAGCCAGCAGAGGCAGTATGATGCTCTGGGCAGTGTTCTGCTGGGAAACTTTGGGTCCTGGCATTCGTGTGAATGTTAATTTGACACGTACCACCTACCTAAACATTGTTGCAGACCAAGAATCCCTTCACGGCAATGGTATCCTCTAATGGCAGTGGCCTCTTTCAGTAGGATAATGTGCCCTGACACAGTGCAGAAATTGTTCAGAAATGCTTTGACAAAGAGTTCAAGGTGCTGACTTGGCCTCCAAATTTCCCAGCTCTCAATCCGATTGTGCATCTGTGGGACGTGCTAGACAAACAAGTCTGATCCAAGACCTCACAATTTACAGGACTTAAAGGATTTGCTGTTAGCATCTTGGTGCAAGATACCACACTGAGTGGCACCTCTTTCAGGGAGTGTGCTCTTGTGTGTGTGTATGTCCAAAGCCAAAGTCCTTCCCACACCATGTGGCAGTGCCGATTTCCGTTTCCGTAGCCCTCGGCCTCTCGCCTATTACATAGCTAGGGTGGGGGGCTAGTCCTCTGGTAACCACGAGAGTTTGACTCCCCACTCAAAATGGTACCTTGCCAGATGGCACCATTTTTATGATGGTCTTTGGTATGACCTGACCGTGAGCCGAACTCGCGGTCTCCCGATCGGGAGGCGGACATGCTAACCACTAGGCCATTCGCCGGTTGTGTGTGTATGTGGCTCAACCATAACGGTTGTGTGGCTGAGGCTCAAACATAATAGTAAGGTGAGTTCCTAATTCAATTCGCATCTTCAATCTCAGCCTGCAGCTGGGGAGAGTGCCCACCCTCTGGAAGACATCATGCATCGTTCCAGTTCCCAAGAAGAACCGGCTCAGCGAGCTGAACAACTTCCAACCGGTGGCACTCACTTCACATCTGATGAAGACGTTGAAGTGGCTCTTCCTCAGCCTCCTCAGACCCCAGGTGTAACATGCCCAGGACTGTCTGCAGTTTGTGTACCAGGCAGGTGCTGGTGTGGAAGACGCCATCCTCTACCTGCTACACTGAGCCCACTCGCATCTGGATAAGGGAAATGGCACAGTGAGGATCCTCTTCTTGGACTTCTCAAGTGCCTTCAACACTATCCAGCCCATTATGCTTCAGGACAAACTGAACAGGATGCGAGTGGACCCCTGCCTGGTCACCTGGATCTCCAGCTACCTCACCGACAGGCCGCAGTACGTCAGGCTGAAGGACATCACGTCTGACACTGTGATTAGCAGCACCAGCGCACCCCAGGGCACGGTGCTGACCCCTCTTCTCTTCACCCTGTACACCACGGACTTCTGCTACAACTCGGAGCTGTGTCACATTCAGAAGTTCGCTGATGACACAGCCATCATGGAGTGTATCAGGGACGACAGAGAGGAGGAGTATAGGAGCCTGGTGAGGGACTTTGCCGTTTGGTGCAACAGGAACCATCTGCAGCTCAACACCTCGAAGACCAAGGAGCTGGTCATTGACTTTGGGAGGTCCAGACCAAGGTCACGACCAGTTCTGATCGAGGGAGTCCAGGTGGAGGCTGTGGATTCCTACAAGTACCTCAGGCTGTGGCTGGACAGCAAGCTGGACTGGACGTGCAACGCCAACCACTTGTACAGGAAGGGACAGAGCAGGCTATACTTCCTGAGGAGGCCGCGGCCCTTTAACATCCGCAGGAAACTCCTGTGGATGTTCTATCAGTTCGTGGTCGCCAGTGTCCTGTTTTACACCGTGGTGTGCTGGGGGGGCAGCACATTCAAGAAGGACACACCCAGGCTGGACAAGCTGATCAGGTGGGCCGGGTCTGTGGTCGGCATGAAGCTGGACTCTCTGGTGACGGTGGCAGAGAAGAGGGCTATGGACAAACTACTGAACATCATGGACAATGCCAGTCACCCTCTGCACACCGTCATCAGCAACCAGAGGAGCCTGTTCAGTGACAGAACGCTCCTTCCCAAGTGCAGGACAAACAGATCCTTTGTCCCTCATGCCATCAGACTGTACAACTCCTCTCTGGGGGGGAGGAGGGGTAACAGGAGGACAGAGGACGGGAAGGAGCAGTAGCCTAGCCTGACCAAAAGCAATATTGGACAATGTGGAATATTTCTCCTACTGGACTTTTTTTAATTTCCTTTTTTTTATATGTAAATACTTAATTTAATTTATGCAGAAGTTTTCTTTATTTTCTATTCTCTGTTTATCCTGTAATGATGCTCCTGGAATGTTAATTTCCCTGAGGAAACCTCCCAAAGGGATCAATAAAGTTCTATCTAATCTAATCTAATCTAATCTAATCTAATCTAATCTAATCTAATCTAATCTAATCTAATCTAATCTAATCTAATCTAATCTAATTCAATCCATGGGTTATGAATTGTGCCATCTCCAGGTTAAATCATCTGCGACAAATCCCATCGGGTGGTTCAGTATCTCAAACAGACTTGCATATGTGGCTTCTGGCAGTGTGTAATACACCGTTATCTATTAAAAAAAATTAACAAAAGGGTGTCATAGAGCCAGTAGAGCTGAATCACTTGCTTTCTCAGCATATAGTTTTGGCATCACTCCACCAATTCAAACCAACTTTGAATTTGCAATCAATGACCATCTGTATTTTTCAAAATTGAATCAAGTTGTTGGGTTGTTTACTATTTGTAGTGAGTAGAGGAAGAAATTGTATTGCTGTCAAAAACAACAAGTCTGTGTTTAAAAAAGACCAGTGGCCTAGCATGTCTTTCTTCACAGCTTAAACAATAAAGAGACTTCCTCCAACCTTGTTCTCCAGGCTGTAGGAAATCCAGCATGTTTACACGACTCAACCGAGTCCTTTCCTGTCCCTCCTGCTCTTTTTTTTTCCACCAACTAATCAAGGAAATTACTGTTTGTAAACCTCAGGTATCAACAGCCAGAGGCTACCGCTGCTATTTTCTGTATGGAAAAAGATGGAAAAAAAGACTGGCAGGAATAAATGGGAGTGAAAGACAGAAAGAAAAAAAAATCAAAACAAACGCCCAGGCACAAGGGACAGTAGAGACTGCCACATTCTGTGTTTGTGCTTCATTCCAGGCCTGTGCAGGCAATGGAAACTTCTGGAAATGTAAATCTGTTGGGTTAAAAATACAGCACATTAATGTGCTCCACATGTGGCTCTCTGGCAGCGAGAAGCATATTTTGACGGCAGAGAAGGGAATGAGGGAGAGAGGGAAGCAGGGAGGTGGTGGTCTGAGGGGTTTTCTTCTTCAAGGGGTGTGACCAAGCGTGCAGACAAACACTGGTGTGTGAATACACACTTACATATAAAAAATAGCATGATACTATAAAGTCAGCTTTAACCTCATGTCCTGGTTTTAAAGGCACAGGTTTTTCAGGGCACAAATTTGATGTCTTGTATACGACCAAGAAATTTTTTATTGTTTGTTCGTCTTTGAAAAGACATTAAAACTTTCATTCTGAAAATAAATAAATAACTAGACGTCACATTAATATGTCTTTCCCTATGTGTGCTCAAATTAAGAAAAAAAAAACCCGAAAATGGAAAAAAAATGAATGAATTAATGAATGAAAAATTCTATATGATATTCAGATGTGCTTTAGTATTAGAAATAAATTAGACAAATAAATACATTGATTTTTAGAGGTAAAAAACATTTTTGAAGCATTGGATTTATAATGTTCTATGTAACATTAATATTATTTTAACATATTGAGCTATAAGTAACTCCATAATATTTAACTATTAATCTTTAATAAAGTCAGAGCAGAGACAACTTTTCAAATTTTGATTGATGTGTGCCTTTTTGCAGCATTTTGGTATCAAATATCTCATCTCATCTCATTATCTCTAGCCGCTTTATCCTGTTCTACAGGGTCGCAGGCAAGCTGGAGCCTATCCCAGCTGACTACGGGCGAAAGGCGGGGTACACCCTGGACAAGTCGCCAGGTCATCACAGGGCTGACACATAGACACAGACAACCATTCACACTCACATTCACACCTACGGTCAATTTAGAGTCACCAGTTAACCTAACCTGCATGTCTTTGGACTGTGGGGGAAACCGGAGCACCCGGAGGAAACCCACGTGGACACGGGGAGAACATGCAAACTCCGCACAGAAAGGCCCTCGCCGGTCACGGGGCTCGAACCTGGACCTTCTTGCTGTGAGGTGACAGCGCTAACCACTACACCACCGGTATCAAATATTTCTTATAATATTAAATGATTTAGGGGGGAAAAGTCATTTAAAAGTTACCTTATAAGTACAAGGTGTTGATTTGTTTAAAAAAAAAAAAACCCTGTCTATTTGTTCTGTCTAGTTTTAATTAGTGTCATAATTTGCGCTTAATTTAATTAAGTATTTTAGAAGAGCTATGAGTCACATGATACATTTCATATATTTAAAAAAGTGTATCATGACATGATTGATCACAATAACAATATCATATAATATAATCACATTGCCCATTTCTATTAGCTGAATTTATTTCCACATCCTCTTGAGGACTGATATATGATGAGATCACGACTCATATACACTCGTATCCATGCACGCACGCATTCTCATCTCTATACCTACATAATCTGAACAGATTATAATGGCTAAGCCTATCATAACACACGTGTTTCTCCTGGATTAACTTTAAGTCGCATAGAGCCTCATTTGATCTCAGCGTATCAATGGTTTACACAATAAAGGCTTGATCAGGACCGTGATTATCAATTTCCTACCTTGTCCTTTCTCCACAAACACCACCTTGGAATCGGGTTGGAAGTTATGGCCACTGATAAGCATGCGCTCTCCTCCTGTGGCAGGACAGCTGTCCACACTCTGTCTGTCCACCAGAGGCAGCTCCTGTGCAGAACGCTGGGCTAACAACAAAAACACACACAAAAACGGTTGAACAACAACAACAACAAAAATCCCAAATTATGGAAAAACTGGTCAATAATATCGTAATAATATAGGATTGTCTCCTACAACATGTTCCTAAAAAGTACTAAATGCATCTTTAATTTGCCAGAAATTCCATTTGATTAATTGAGAAATCCAGCTCATGAGGGAAACGATAACAATCATGACCCATATACTGCTCTGGCAATGACACAATGCAGCATAATGATCTATCTGTGAGTCTTTAAAACTAATGATGCAAAAGTCGGCATCATGCAACAGCATTATAAGCTTATCCTATACAAATAAAACACGTAACCTCTGAAAGAGGCTGTAAATGAATCCTGTTTCATATTGCTGCTGTTTTCGGTAAGTATCTGGCCACACACCAGAACCCCTCCTATTTTATGAGCTGTACTCATTCAGTGCGTTTACATGCATATCCAAATCGAGCTACTGTCGGTAATCGAGCAAAGGGTCCCAGCAGGGGTGCCAGAGAAATCCAATCCTACATGCACACAAGGAAATCGAGCTATTGTGTGAGGTACATTGTGCACCCGAGCCACAGGTGGCGCTACACGCCCCATCGTGTTGGTACACTTCCGGTTGTCGTCATGAAGAAGAGCTATTCAAGAGTATAAACAAAGTTATCAGTTCCGTGTTCACAAGAAGAACGACGACGAGGACAGCAACATCGATATCTCCTCATTGCTCCAGAAGTGCACATTTCTACTACTGTTGTCATGCCGACCGAGGCTGTTGTGTTTCCCGCTTGTGGTCTCGTCACTCGTCACTTCCGGAAGGGGCAGTGCTGAAGTAAGTAGCTCGACTACGTAGCTCGATAGGGTATACATGCACTAAGTAGCTCGGCTACAATCGCATAATCTAGGTCGCGTAGCTCGATTACGAGAAATCCAGTTCGGTTCGATTTCAGCCGAGCTAAGGTGTTTCCATGGCATTTAGAACTTCGATTTCAGTCGAGCTACGGCAGAAATTCGATTTTCTTTATGTGCATGTAAACGCACTGATTGTGAATTGCTCCTTCTCATTTACTTCACAGTATTTCACATCCTCTGGCAAACAACAGAGCCAGAACCTGAACCAGAACCATTAAAAAAAAAAATCCATGATAAGCTTTCTTTTTAATGGTCTTGAAAGTCATGCTTAACTGCCAAAAAGGATATCTGTCCAAATATATATGACTAGTTATAATGTTACAACAATAATGTTGTATCTTCTATCATATTTAGTATGTTTAATATGCAGTCAGGGGAGATACTGCATCGTCAGTGCTATATCCAGTGTCCATGGATGGCTAATATAAATGAGCTACACAGCAAATTCCTCAGTGTTGAATTAACACTTTCAGAGTTAATTTGTGTCCAATTGGACCTATATAAACACAGTAGGGTGTTAATTCAACACTGGGGATTTTGCTGTGTAGCAAGGCTAAGCCTGGCTTGTCTTTCAAAGAAAAGAAAAATTACATTTTGGACATCCACAATGTCTTATTAGCTCTTAATTAGCAAATGCCTTAAAACAAACACCGCCAACAACAACCCCATCCATCCATCCATCCATCCGTTATCTGTAACCACTTATCCTGTACAGAGTAGCAAGCAAGCTGGAGCCTATCCTAGCTGACTACGGGCGAAAGGCGGGGTACACCCTGGACAAGTCGCCAGGTCATCACAGGGCTGACACATAGACACAGACAACCATTAACACTCACATTCACACCTACGGTCAATTTAGAGCCACCAGTTAACCTAACCTGCATGTCTTTGGACTGTGGGGGAAACCGGAGCACCCGGAGGAAACCCACGCGGACACGGGGAGAACATGCAAACTCCGCACAGAAAGGTCCTCGTCGGCCACGGGGCTCGAACCCAGACCTTCTTGCTATGAGGCGACAGTGCTAACCACTACATGACCGTGCCGGAAAAAAATACACAGAATGAGGCTGGGGCTGATTTCTTTCTAGCCCAGACTACATTCAGACATGAAGAAAGTGGATTACTTTCTTGATAAGCCATTTTCTAAATGCCTTTGGAGAAACTAGGAGTAAATAGACCAGGAATATGTTGTCTATTAAATGTACAAATCACACAATAAAACAAACTATTAAAAAAAAAAAAGTTTGTGCATCTTGGTTTGAACAAAAGCACCAGCTCAGCATTTTGTTTATCATTTGGAATAGTCATGAAAAGAAAAAAAAAGAGGAACTACGAATGGTATTGCCTATATGTTTTTCAGTTTGCCTGTGTGTATGCGTATTAATTTTAGACCTATACCGATAATGAGATCCTGTGCCATAAGGTTACGCCTGTGGTTTCATAATTGTAAAGGCAAGATCTTGATATCATTTTAATCCATCCATTCAATATTACAACCAGCTATCACTGGCTCTTCTATTTCCTTTTTAATCTCATCGCTGTGGTGTATGCAATGTGGATGAAAGCTGAAAGCATCTCATGGCTATAGTCAGTGACGGCTGGTGGTGATATTAGATTTTCGCCTCCCACATAATATCAATCATTATTCTATCCACATTCACTGGATATGAGCAATCGCACGCTCTGATTGGCTACCCTACTACTAGGCTATCAGCTCATATACCATGAGTAGAGAAAAACAAAATGGCAGAGCGTGTTTCTGAACCAACCGAGGACAAAATTAAAACTCTACATGAAAACAAAACCCCAAAAAATTACAAAAAAGAGCAACAAAACACGGAATAAAAATATCGCTTTTTATTTTTCAAGAACTATTATTATAGAATTTTTCACAAACTGTTCCTGTCATTTCGCCGGTTTGTTTACATTCTAAGTGGAAATTATTTTGTTTGACATTTTGTGTAATTTTTTTATTTATCGAATTTGCAAAAAATAAAAATGCCCTGTTTCTCAAAATCCAGTGAATGTGGATAGAATAAAACAGTTATTCCACTCAATCTCACTGTACACGGCTTAGAGATGACTCGGTGCTACGTGTCTCATCAGTTATCAGTTCATGTATGACTCGATTTCATGGAATAACTGCTAAATAGCTTCACAATGAAATTGTTAGGATTGAGAAATACATTGTAGCACAAAGTCTCATTAACGGCATAATAAGAACGATGTGGGACAAACTATTATACACGCTACGGAAGCCGAGAGAGGCCCTTCATATAATCCTTTTTTTTATTCACCTTGTTATCCCGAGATAATGACATAATTAATTCAGGATCTCGAGAAAACAACGCAACTAATTCGAGATCTCGAGAAAACAAAACCGTTATCCCGAGGTAACGACATAATTAATTCAGGATCTCGAGAAAACAACACAACTAATTCGAGATCTCGAGAAAACAAAACCATTATTTCGAGATCTCGAGAAAACAGCTGAGAAATGGTTTATTCAGGTGCGCCAAGAGACTTGTGATGTGCTGACTTTGGGGCTATTTCTCATTCTGTATAGACGCAACTTTGGTCGTTAGAATGTCTGGAATAATCGATCACCTTTTGATCAGGGGTTGACACAGGGAGAGATTGCATTAAGTCTTTTAATAAGGGATAATTTCAAAATTAGTCCGCGGCACCTCCGCAGAAGACTGGCCCGGCTTCGTCTCTACCGACGGAGATACAGTGATCCAGCTGAGATCATGAAATAATTGTTTTATTTTCTCGAGATCACAGAATAATTGTTTTGTTTTCTCGAGATCTCAAAATAACGGTTTTGTTTTCTCGAGATCTCGAATTAGTTGCGTTGTTTTCTCGAGATCCTGAATTAATTATGTCGTTATCTCGGGATAACAAGGTGAATAAAAAAAAACATTATATGAAGGGCCTCTCTCGGCTTCCGTATACACACACTTAAATCATGAATATATAAATACGACTGTTCATTCTTTGTTTCTTACAAATAAACATTGTAAACTTTCATTAAAAAAACCTCTAAATACTTCTAAACTAACGGTGCTGTTGCTTGTCCTTTTCTATAATTGTGTACTTTGGACAATGTGTCTTTAGTCTATTTTCAATTTCTCCTCTAAAGGTATTTGAGGGGAAAAAGGCTGATTGAGTAAATAATCCACCTTGTTCACATTCATTCAGCCACGACTATATTTCACAGCATTGCGATCGCTGCTGCTGATGTGTTACAGATGTGTCAGGGACATGGGCTGAAAAATATCAGTGTAAATGGAGTAATGACTGTTACTTAGAGGCTGAATGAGTCTACAGCCTGGGCTAGAATGAAATCAGCCCCAGCCGCACTTCTTGCTTCTTTGTACCGTGCTGTGTATTTGATTCCACAAAATTCCAAAATAATCCACTAAGATATTTGTTAACTGCAAATAATCTGATATACAGGCCAAAAATTAAAATGTACACACAGTACTGTGTAAAAGTCTTTGGCACACACTGTAAAAAATGTCCGTAGAATTAACAGTGAATTTATGTAAAATCATGACATAAAAAACTGTAAATACAAAAACAATGAAGCAGTGTGTAATTTACATCAATATACTGTAAAACTCCTAACCAAATACCACTGTTAATTTAACAGTAAGAATATGTTGAATTGATCATATTTTTTTGTAGAATTTACAAATTGTTGTAGTTTAAACACAGACAAACTGTAATACTAAAACAGAATGTGATAGTTAAAATTACATCATTGCCCTGTTAAAAAAATAAAAAAAATGGTCCCCATCGTGGCTCAGTCGACTAAGGCGCCATACCATGAATCCAGGGACCCGGGTTCGATTCCGACCCAAGGTCATTTCCCGATCCCTCTCCGGCTCCTTTCCTGTCTCTACACTGTCCTATCCAATAAAGGTGAAAAAAGCCCCCAAAAGAAATTCTAAAAAAAAAAAAATATCTGTCTAGTAGATCATTGCTTGTAACCATTTTGAATCATTGTTTAGTGTACAATGAATATCCGTAAAATTAACAGTTATGTATTGATTATTGTACATTGAATACCTGTAAAATTTACATTTAGTTATCATTAATTGTACATGGAATCCCAATGAAATGTACAAGTTATTCTGTAATGTTGTTTACATTTCGCTGTATTTTTAACAGGATTATTCTGGCAACCACAGCTGCCAGTATTTTTCCGTAAAAACAACGGATTTTTTTTTTTTACAGTGCATGTAAAGAAATGCTGTAGACCAAAAATGGCTTAAAACTAATGAAATTAAATGAAATGTTTCAAAATTAAAAAAAAAAAAATCTGTAAACAGCAGTAAGCTTTAATAAATGAAACAAAGTCAATATTTGGTGCGAGACGACCCTTTGCTTAAAAAAAATCGTAGTCTCAGGTACAGTGAGTGCAGTTTTATGCGGAACTGAGCTGTAGGTTTTACTGAGCATCTTACAGAAGCAGCCCCAGTTCTTCTGGACACTTTGACTGTCACACTCGCGTCTTCATTTTGCACCAAAACCCAGCAGCCTTCATTATGTTTTCTTTTTTAATCTGAAAAGTGCTCTCTTATGGAATACGCTGCTCAGATACAAACTTTTTTTTTTGTAACATTTAATTTTGTGCTGGAAAACGAACGTTTGGACTCTAAAATGTTTTTGTACTGACTCGATAATGTAGAAGTCATAAAATAGAAATCTATAACAAAGTTTGTATGAAAATTGTTTGCCCCCTTCCTGATTTCTTATTTTTTTGCATGTTTGTCACACTTAAATGTTTCAGATCATCAAACAAATTTAAATATTAGACAAAGATAACACAAGTAAACACAAAATGCAGTTTTTAAATGAAGGTTTTTATTATTAAGGGGGAAAAAAAATCCAAACCTACATGACCCTGTGTGAAAAAGTGATTGCCCCCCGTTAAAACATAAATTAACTGTGGTTTATCACATCTTTGGAAAGCTGAGTTCAATTTCTCTAGCTACACCCAGGCCTGATTACTGCCACACCTGTTCTGTTCTCAATCAAGAAATCACTTAAATAGGACCTGCCTGACAAAGTGAAGTCGACCAAAAGATCCTCAAAAGCTAGACATCATGCTGTGATCCAAAGAAATTCAGGAACAAATGAGAAACAAAGTAACTGAGATCTATCAGTCGGGAAAAGGTTATAAAGCCATTTCTAAAGCTTTGGGACTCCAGCGAACCACAGTGAGAGCCATTATCCACAAATGGCAATAACATGGAACAGTAGTGAACCTTCCCAGGAGTGGCCGGCCAACCAAAATTACCCCAAGAATGCAGCAACGACTCATCCAAGAGGTCACAAAAGACCCCACAACAACATCCAAAGAACAGCAGGCCTCACTTGCCTCAGTTAAGGTTAGTGTTCATGACTCCACTATAAGAAAGAGACTGGGCAAAAATGGCCTGCATGGCAGAGTTCCAAGACGAAAACCACTGCTGAGCAAAAAGAACATAAAGGTTTGTCTCAGTTTTGCCAGAAAACATCTTGATGATCCCCAAGACTTTTGGGAAAATAGTCTGTGGACTGACGAGACAAAAGTTGAACTTTTTGGAAGTTGTATGTCCCATTACATCTGACGTACAAGTAACAGCATTTCAGAAAAGGAACATCATACCAACAGTAAAATATGGTGGTGGTAGTGTGATGGTCTGGGGCTGTTTTGCTGCTTCAGGACCTGGAAGACTTGCTGTGGTAAATGGAACCATGAATTCTGCTCTCTACCAAAAAATCCTGAAGGAGAATGTCCGGCCATCTGTTCGTAACCTCAAGCTGAAGCGCACTTGGGTTCTGCAGCAGGACAATGATCCAAAACACACCAGCAAGTCCACCTCTGAATGGGTTAAGAAAAACAATGAAGACTTTGGAGTGGCCTAGTCAAAGTCCTGACCTGAATCCGATTGAGATGCTGTGGCATGATCTTAAAAAGGCGGTCCATGCTCGAAAACCCTCCAATGTGGCCGAATTACAACAATTCTGCAAAAATGAGCGGGCCAAAATTCCTCGACAACGCTGTAAAAGACTCATTGCCAGTTGTCGCAAACGCTTGATTGCAGTTATTGCTGCTAAGAGTGGCGCAACCAGTTATTAGATTTAGGGGGCAATCACTTTTTCACACAGGGTCATGTAGATTTGGATTTTTTTTTCCCTTAATAATAAAAACCTTCATTTAAAAACTGCATTTTGTGTTTACTTGTGTTATCTTTGTCTAATATTTACATTTGTTTGATGATCTGAAACATTTAAGTGTGACAAACATGCAAAAAAATAAGAAATCAGGAAGGGGCAAACAATTTTTCACACCACTATATATATATTTGAAAGACAGTTCTGCTAGCCCATTTATCTCAGCTGTCCCGGGGTATAACAGTTAAACACGTGTACAGCATTGTTTGTCAACTCACAGCATTCGATGGGGTTGGATGCAACCTGCAGAGACACTGTCCTGCCATTGGGCTGGTTAATATGGACGCGGAACACCATCCTGACTCGTGTGTTCTTCCTCCCGATATCCGTCTCACCTTTCCGCAGCTCAATGTCGGAGTTTCGCAGCTTCAGAATCCCAGCACAGTCAATTCTTTATTAAAGAGAGAACACAGCCTTCACAGTTATGAATAAATCAAATGAAACATACATGCACTGTGGTACTAGATTATTATCATAATATTATAATAAACTGGCAACACTGTGTATACACTATGTATAGAGTATGCATACACAGGCGGTTTATTAGACATGCCAGTCCAGTAACCAATAAACTGGCAACTTAGTGTGTTATTATTTTAAGTCAATAAACAGTTTTATTTGATACTTTGCAGAATCAAAGCTAAATATACAGTACGCTGTTGTGTTTTTCAGTTCATTTTACTGCCAAAACGCCACTTTTGGACATAGTTGGGATTTTCACAGCACTTGAGCATTTATTACAGACTTTATTACAGACTCTATCCTCAACCTCCAATATTCATAAATATACTATTATTCTCATCTCATCTCATTATCTCTAGCCGCTTTATCCTTCTACAGGGTCGCAGGCAAGCTGGAGCCTATCCCAGCTGACTACGGGCGAAAGGCGGGGTACACCCTGGACAAGTCGCCAGGTCATCACAGGGCTGACACATAGACACAGACAACCATTCACACTCACATTCACACCTACGGTCAATTTAGAGTCACCAGTTAACCTAACCTGCATGTCTTTGGACTGTGGGGGAAACCGGAGCACCCGGAGGAAACCCACGCGGACACGGGGAGAACATGCAAACTCCACACAGAAAGGCCCTCGCCGGCCACGGGGCTCGAACCCGGACCTTCTTGCTGTGAGGCAACAGCGCTAACCACTACACCACCGTGCCGCCTATACTCATCTCATCTCATCTCATTATCTCTAGCCGCTTTATCCTGTTCTACAGGGTCGCAGGCAAGCTGGAGCCTATCCCAGCTGACTACGGGCGAAAGGCGGGGTACACCCTGGACAAGTCGCCAGGTCATCACAGGGCTGACACACAGACACAGACAACCATTCACACTCACATTCACACCTACGGTCAATTTAGAGTCACCAGTTAACCTAACCTGCATGTCTTTGGACTGTGGGGGAAACCGGAGCACCCGGAGGAAACCCACGCGGACATGGGGCGAACATGCAAACTCCGCACAGAAAGGCCCTCGTCGGCCACGGGGCTCGAACCCGGACCTTCTTGCTGTGAGGCAACAGCGCTAACCACTACACCACCGTGCCGCCGCCGCCTATACTATTATTATTATTATTATTATTACATTTCCAACTCATTTTTGACTCTCAAACATACAGTACAAAATCATTTGTCAGCTGAGCTTACAATGAATACAAACCTTATTGTAATTAGATCTTAGTAAGAGTAAATGATACAGCTAATAATAATAATAATAATAATAATAAAATTAAGCTATCTAGAAAACTATGGTGATCCTTTCAGATCGATGAAAATCTAGTACCCTAACTTTTTTCAGCTAAAATTTTCATGAGAGTTAGCTGAAAAAGTGTATAACAACCGTGCCGTGGCCTACAGGCATTACCACGACATGCTTAGTGGTTCCAAATGGCAAGAATCAAAGACAGCATTTCCCCACGCTAAATGCCCTCCAAAAATCATGAAATACAAGACATTATTCAAATATAATACGTATAACAACCGTTATATTACTCAAAAGTCAGCATAGGAGCTTTCCCCCCTCTTTGCAAAAGCTTTAGAAGTACGCTGGCTGATGCACAAGCAAGCGCAGTGGAAGGCCTTCCAACAAGGCTGAAAATGGATATGAGGAGGTTTGGGTTTTATATAAGCTGAGTTAAGTAATCCATCCATTAAACAGTGAGAGAAAAAGTGCTGAGCTGGGCGGCTGCTACTGCAATGCTCACACAGCAGACCCTAGTGCCCTGTTAGACGCTCCCCACACATCCTGAGGCCTCGTGTAACATGAGCTGTACGGCTCCTGGGAGGGAAACCCACTGTGCTGCGGCTCCACAAAACACAAAGCACCACACACACACACAGAGCATCCTGTACCAGGAGCTGAGTAGGTGTCATAAAACTAGGAACGGCTTTAAATTAGATGTATGTACTTTCTGTTTTTATTAAAAAAAAAAACCTTGGATAGTAATAAAACCAGACTAAGAATTATGCACATGGTCAATCTTTTTTAATACTGTTCTTAATCACAAGATCATGAATTTACAACCTTTCTTATGCCATCTATTATCACCATAATAAAAGTAGTGCGCGCACACACTCACACTCAGACAAACACACTCACATGGCTCTCATGTTGCTCTCGGGCAGGAGTGGAATCTCCAGCACTTTGGTGTTGGCCTGCATGATCTCGTGGCTGGGTGTGGACACGGTCTTGCCTGTGATGCGGTGGACCTGGTAAAAAGCATGTGGCCGCAGGAGCCGGTCGTCTGCCGTCCCGATGAACAGCTGCAGAGTCAGAGGCTCACTCTCCATGTAGCCGTGAAGCTGAAAGGCATGACCCATTCGTTTACAGTTACAGTAGACTCTTTTACAAGTATTAAACTATTACTATAAAAATCAGGCCATGCCTTACAACTTCAACTACTACACAAATGACAATTTCTGTCAGTGTACTGGAAATCAACATGGTCATGCTCTACGATTATCCCATAATACTGTCAATCTGTGATCTAAATATAAAACACTATTTGACTACAAGTTCTTGGCAAGTTCATGCTGCATTAAAAAATAAAAAAAAGTGACTGGCACACAGTGTTCTTAAAGGAAGGGAGGAGCTGGAGGTTGTGAAGTTTGTATATTTATTCATGTGGGTATGTTTAAGCCTGGCATTTCAGTTTAGACAGGCAGAGGCAAGAGCAAAGGAGGGAGAGAGAGAGAGAGAGAGAACGAGAAAGAGCATCTCCACCCTTCATTACATTATCACCTACTATAGGAATGCCAAGATTGTGGGTTCATGACTCGGAGGGCAGAGAGTACCTCATCCACACCTCCAGGCACTGTGTTCAGCTCTCAGCCTCACATGCTCTCAGATGCACTCTAACTATCTCGGTGGAATAGACAGAAGGGTGCTATATGGAGAGCTCAGACACGTGTTCTCCACTGACTTGTAAAAAGAGGTATGTAGGGCACTGGGAGAACGTAAAGAGAACTATGTGTACCAAGAAATTCTCAAAAAAAGGTTTCCAGCAATTATTATTTCAAAGTAAAATGGAAATTTGGGTGTTTTTTTTTTTTTTTTAGTTATACCTAATTTGGCATAATGGAAGAATTATTGTTAGCAGGCAGCTTACTTAAAGGAAAACTCCAGTGGGGTTTTTGGATGTAAATTCTTTCTACAATACTTGTTGCATAGATGTGATTACAGACAATAATGACAATAATTTCAGCACATTTCCCTGTAAGGATAAACAAACAGAAGAAAAAGGTTTAACTCAAAAATCATTTAAGATGGCAGTCAAAGGGCAGTCGTCGAATTCTGTCAATAAGCATTTAAAGGGGGCGGCACGGTGGTGTAGTGGTTAGCGCTGTCGCCTCACAGCAAGAAGGTCCGGGTTCGAGCCCCGGGGCCGGCGAGGGCCTTTCTGTGCAGAGTTTGCATGTTCTCCCCGTGTCCGCGTGGGTTTCCTCCGGGTGCTCCGGTTTCCCCCACAGTCCAAAGACATGCAGGTTAGGTTAACTGGTGACTCTAAATTGACCGTAGGTGTGAATGTGAGTGTGAATGGTTGTCTGTGTCTATGTGTCAGCCCTGTGATGACCTGGCGACTTGTCCAGGGTGTACCCCACCTTTCGCCCGTAGTCAGCTGGGATAGGCTCCGGCTTGCCTGCGACCCTGTAGGACAGGATAAAGCGGCTAGAGATAATGAGATGAGATGAGATGAGACTTTAAAGGTAGACGGCCTTTCAGTGTAGGTCATAAAATGAATTTTCCCTGACACCCAGTTATTTTTGTCTAGTGGACCAAAAGCTACTGAATTCGAATCACAGACTTCCAATTTTCTTAGTTTTTTTTGTAAATAGAACAATTAATTAATTGGGGGGGGGGGGGGGGGGGGGCGGCACGGTGGTGTAGTGGTTAGCGCTGTCGCCTCACAGCAAGAAGGTCCGGGTTCGAGCCCAGCAGCCGGTGAGGGCCTTTCTGTGTGGAGTTTGCATGTTCTCCCCGTGTCCGCGTGGGTTTCCTCCGGGTGCTCCGGTTTCCCCCACAGTCCAAAGACATGCAGTTTAGGTTAATTGTTGGCTCTAAATTGTCCATAGGTGTTAGTGTGAATAGTTATTTGTTTCTGTGTCAGCCCTGCGATGACCTGGCGACTTGTCCAGGGTGTACCCCGCCTCTCGCCCGTAGTCAGCTGGGATAGGCTCCAGCTTGCCTGCGACCCTATAGAACAGCATAAAGCGGCTGCAGATAATGGATGGACGGATGGATGAATTTAGGGCCACGTTGCCCTAAATTCTCCTCTATTTTTTCCTGCTTCACCATGACCTATCCATCCATTACCTGTAGCCGCTTATCCTGTTCTACAGGGTCGCAGGCAAGCTGGAGCCTATCCCAGCTGACTATGGGCGAGAGGCGGGGTACACCCTGGACAAGTCACCAGGTTATCGCAGGGCTGACACAGACAACCATTCACACCTACGGTCAATTTAGAGCCACCAATTAGCCTAACCTGCATGTCTTTGGACTGTGGGGGAAACCGGAGCACCTGGAGGAAACCCACGCGGACACAGGGAGAACATGCAAACTCCACACAGAAAGGCCCTCGCTGGCCGCTGGGCTCGAACCCAGGCCCTTCTTGCTGTGAGGTGACAGTGCTAACCACTACACCATGACCCAATTCAAGATATTACATCATGTATCATGCCATGGGCTTTCCCCGTTCGCACAAGGCATTGTGGGATACAAATTTGAAACAGGAGAGAAAAATGGAGGATGTGAGTGTGCGAATGAAACGTGAAAGACCGACTACAGTAACAGAAAGTGAGAAGAAAAGATGTTATGTTATATACGAAGGAAAGGAAACGCAGGACCAAACTAATAAATATCGGCGGTCAGCGAGCACCTCGGTGTGACCAGCTGTCAATTTAGTGACAGAATGATGTAACTGGGCGGCACGGTGGTGTAGTGGTTAGTACTGTCACCTCACAGCAAGAAGGTCCCGGTTCGAGCCCTGTGGCCGGCGAGGGCCTTTCTGTGTGGAGTTTGCATGTTCTCCCCGTGTCCGCGTGGGTTTCCTCCGGGTGCTCCGGTTTCCCCCACAGTCCAAAGACATGCAGGTTAGGTTAACTGGTGACTCTAAATTGACCGTAGGTGTGAATGTGAGTGTGAATGGTTGTCTGTGTCTATGTGTCAGCCCTGTGATGACCTGGCGACTTGTCCAGGGTGTACCCCGCCTTTCGCCCGTAGTCAGCTGGGATAGGCTCCAGCTTGCCTGCAACCCTGTAGAAGAATAAAGCGACTAGAGATAATGAGATGAGATGATGTAACTGTCAGTGCACGGTCAAAGTAAACTTCCGCATGCGCACACGGACTTCCTCTGTCTGCTTGACTGTGCAAAGTGAGCGATTTAATGCATATTATTTGCTCAGGAATCCCCTCAAATTAAATAACTTCCCAGCCTGGAATTGTTTTTAGATATTACAGAAATAAACATATATCACAATGGCCAAATTTCAGAGGGAACTAAATTTCACCGATTTTATGAAATCAAAAAAGCAATCTAAAAACTACAACTGTTGACATTAACAAAACAGACATGAGTGAATATCTTACCCGAGCTGAGTTGTATTCAACTTAAAAGGTGCAATAGTCTGTTTTATTTCTTACTTGTACAAAAAAGCCTGTTAAATATGTAGAACATGATTCAAAACTAATGGTTTAAACCATGGTATCAACACAAGTGTATTCAGTTGCAGAGTAAAACTCGTTTGGAAAACTGACTTCCGATCTGGAATGCTTGTGTGTGTTTGGATTGGCCTCCTGTCAGTCATTTTATAGACATGACTACTTTATGGGCCCTTGAAGATTTGATTGAGCTGCTATACCCCTATACACCCAGCCGAGCTCTCAGGTCAGCTGATCAGCTGCTCCTGAGAGTTCCCAAGACTAGGCTGAAGCTCAGAGGGGACCGGGCTTTTTCGGTTGCAGCTCCAAAATTATGGAATGCATTGCCACTGCACATTAGACAGGCCTCCTCACTGTCTAATTTTAAAACTCTTCTTAAAACGCACCTTTTTTCTTTGGCTTTTAACACCATGTAGGTTGTTGATTTTATGTACACAGATATTTTATTTGGAGTGGACAGCCTATTTAATTATTTATTTTTTACGTTCTATGGTGTTATTTTATTGTATAGTTTTCATCTCATCTCATTATCTGTAGCCGCTTTATCCTGTTCTACAGGGTCGTGGGCAAGCTGGAGCCTATCCCAGCTGACTACGGGCGAAAGGCGGGGTACACCCTGGACAAGTTGCCAGGTCATCACAGGGCTGACACATAGACACAGACAACCATTCACACTCACATTCACACCTACGCTCAATTTAGAGTCACCAGTTAACCTAACCTGCATGTCTTTGGACTGTGGGGGAAACCGGAGCACCCGGAGGAAACCCACACGGACACGGGGAGAACATGCAAACTCCACACAGAAAGGCCTTCGCCGGTCATGGGGCTCGAACCCGGACCTTCTTGCTGTGAGGCGACAGTGCTAACCACTACACCACCGTGCCGCCCTTGTATAGTTTTATTGTGTTTATTTATTGTACAGCACTTTGGAAACCTTTGTGTTTATTTAAACTGTGCTTTATAAATAAAATTGGATCGGATTGGATTGGATAGGTGGAGCTTGAGTATGAACATGGGTGGGATTAAAACATCATCTCATCTCATCTCATTATCTCTAGCCGCTTTATCCTTCTACAGGGTCGCAGGCAAGCTGGAGCCTATCCCAGCTGACTACGGGTGAAAGGCGGGGTACACCCTGGACAAGTCGCCAGGTCATCACAGGGCTGACACATAGACACAAACAACCATTCACACTCACATTCACACCTACGGTCAATTTAGAGTCACCAGTTAACCTAACCTGCATGTCTTTGGACTGTGGGGGAAACCGGAGCACCCGGAGGAAACCCACGCGGACACGGGGAGAACATGCAAACTCCACACAGAAAGGCCCTCGCCGGCCACGGGGCTCGAACCCGGACCTTCTTGCTGTGAGGCGACAGCGCTAACCACTACACCACCGTGCCACCCTTGTATAGTTTTACTGTGTTTATTTATTGTACAGCACTTTGGAAACCTTTGTGTTTATTTAAACTGTGCTTTATAAATAAAATTGGATCGGATTGGATTGGATTGGATAGGTGGAGCTTGAGTATGAACATGGTTGGGATTAAAACATCATTTAAACGTCAAAACAACTGACTTCACTGTTCATTTTATCTATTACACCTTTAAATTGCACTTTTCGTAAGGTTTCATTTTGACTATTTTCTACACAGTAGAACAATACTGAAGACATCGAAACTATGAAATAACATATAGAGCATTTATGGAATTAGGTGGTAAACAAAAAAAAAGTGGAATTTTTTCCATACTTCAGATTTTTCAAAGTAGCCAGCGTTTACCTTGACAATGCTTTATACACTATTGGCATTATCTTAACCAGCTTCATGAAGTAGTCACCTGGAATGTTTTTCAATTAACAGCTGCCTCGTCAAAAGTTAATTAGTGCAATTCCTTGCCTTCTTAATGTGTTTGAGATCAAACAGTAAATAATAAATAATACAAATACAGTAAATAACCCAATTCCATAACTGCAGTAATCCATATTATGTCAAGAACCGCTCAACTAAGTAAAGAGAAACGTCATCCATCATTACTTTAAAGACGTGAAGTGTCTTGAAATGACTAAAAATAATGAAAAACATTGCACCAGAAGGGATGGCATGGTGGTGTAGTGGTTAGCACTGTTGCCTCACAGCAAGAAGGTTCTGGGTTCAAGCCCAGCAGCCGGCGAGGGCCTTTCTGTGTGGAGTTTGCATGTTCTCCCCGTGTCTGCGTGGGTTTCCTCTGGGTGCTTTGGTTTCCCCCACAGTCCAAAGACATGCAGGTTAGGTTGATTGGTGGCTCTAAATTGACCGTAGGTGTGAATGTGAATGGTTGTTTGTCTCTATGTGTCAGCCCTGCGATGACCTGGCGACTTGTGTACCCCGCCTCTCACCCATAGTCAGCTGGGATAGGCTCCAGCTTGCCCACGACCTTGTACAGGATAAGCGGTTACGGATAATAGATGGATACATTGAATTAGAAGGTGTGTCCAAACTTTTGACTGGTACTGTATTTTCTGTTCTCTTTACAATACAGGAAACGAAGTTGAAATTCTTGCTTGTGGTAAATCATATACACCCTACAGATGCAGTACATTGAGATGAGTTTAAAATTCTACTCTGTTAATCATGTTGTCATATTTTCACCTTTACTTTGTCATGATTCTTCATCAAATCTGCTAGAATGATTTTGTCATTCTTTCCAGTTATGACAGAGCCAATATGATGGATTTCCTGAGTGAGTTAAGGGGAAGCTTTAAAGGTCATAATTGTGGTTGGACAGAGAAATTTCAGTTGTGTACGTATACCATCCACTTGATGAATCTTGTGGTAAGATGTAAGCTGTGGTCGAAAAAAAAATCCCTTGAATAAGAAGCTGAGGAAAGAGAGAGCTCTAGAATAGGATGAATGGTGAGCCTTAGAGAAAAGCTTACGTGGGAGGTGCCATCAAGGCCAATTGGAGAGTGCGCACAGCAGAGTGCACTCTCTAATCTGGAGGTTTACGGGATGGGACAGCCTTGTGTGAGGCTCCCTTGAGAACACCCCCATCCCACACACACACACACACACACACACACACACACTTTTTCAGCAGCCAGGGGCCAGGAGCCAGAAACGTGTGTGGTTCAGACTGGCCGCCTCCACTGCGTGCTGGCCCCCATGATGTCAGCGCTGCACTGGGAACTTTACTAAACAAAAGGCAGCCTGTGCACTGGGGCGGAAACTGCGGCGAACGTGAAAAAACATAGGGGACGAGTGAGAGAAAAAGGCATGCTGGGTTCTTCATAGGAGAGAAACCCAATGGCATGTGTTTGGCATCATTAGCACCTCATGAAGCTGAACCGAACGATTCAATCAGCACAGATGTGAATTTGAGTCAAGCATTTAAGCAGATGTGGGCCAGAGCCAAGTGTCATTTCTCCTCTTCATGTCTCCTCTGTGTCACATGACTAGCTAGGTAACATGATCCATGAGCTCAGGTTATGAGAGCATTAAATGTGTGTGATCATGCCGCAGTTAGTGACTGGTAGTTACATTTGCTTCTGACCACTATGACTTATGCTCATTCATGATATTTGTCCAAGCAGTAGATTTAGAGAAGACGGGTGAGTCACAAACGTCTGTTGCGGAACTGACTAGCCTGTGCTGTCGTCAAGACTTTGTGGTCTTGTGTAATATCTTAAGTATTTCACCTAATCCTCTGAGATTTAGCATTGCGTTATAGCTAAACCATACAGCCAGCTTCTGAACAACCACTGCTGATTGGGAACAGAGTTGCCAAGACAATTATCTGTCTATTAAATCTGTCTTTATTTCAAATAATTAGTCCATAAAACACGTATCTAAAATATAAGAGTAGTACGAACCAGAGACCAATGGCAAAATTCAGACTGATCAAACACTGATTTCTGCTCATTACAGCATAATGGCAAAGGGATGTTACCAGTCTGATTAGTTTACAAGACAACCTTCTTTTGTACAGGAGCCTGCCTGGAAACAAGCCAAGTAGGATTAAAGGATACTTCCAAGGTTGCTACCACTGTTACCACTGCATGCTACAAAGAGGAAGAAAACGAAACCGTAGATGGAAGCCAGCATTCAGAAAGATATGTATATAGATAAATACCTGAACTACTGGATGTCCTCCGGCAAGCGCTTTCACAGCCCCTCTGCTTCCTTCTGTTTCATAGTGAGCACGATGGTGAGATTTAGGTTGAACCTCAATCTGCAGGCTGTATGGCCCAGAACTGGAGGGAAGCTGCCAGTCAAGAGCTGGCAAAGATGGGCTAGATAAAAAATAAAATAAAATAAAAAAAAAGAGAGACAACAAGAGGTTCTTGGTTTAGTAAACTGTTGTTGACAAAATAAAAACAATAAAAGATTTTGTGGATTCGAACCCATGAATGGCTTAGACCTAAAGAATCAATTGGTACAGACTTTACCTGATATAAGGCTTTGGTTTAGACCAATATGGATGATGTGGTACATCCAGAAAGCTAGTGTAGCCTTCCTTCTTAAATGCTAGGCGTGATGTGGAGTACTCCTCATGACAGAGCTCTGCAGAGCCTGTCTCCTCACCTCCAGGCTCAATCTTGAGGCTCACAGAAGTGCTATGCTCCATGCTGGTTTTCCTGGTCTTGAGTGGAATCCCTTCTCCAATATCAGTCATTCCATCTGTGCTGAGAGCATTAATGGCTGCCACAATAGCAGAATTGGTGTACTGGTTGGTGTTGGGCAACCATGTGTCTTCAGTCATGCTGAGGCGAGGTGAGGTTTGTGGAGACAGCCCTGGTGACTGGTTAGGTGAATATGGATGGTACTTGTGAGAGGTGTTGCTGCTAAAGCTGTACTTCCGTTTCCCACCACAAGGGGAGTTGGAGCGGGAGCCACGAGGCGCTGTCCAGCTTTCATCAGTCACACTGGTGCGGGGAGATCCAGTAGGTGATTGGCGAGGCGAGGGGCCCAGGGTTCCAGACAGCAATGAAGAGGAACCTTTGGGTGAGACGCATGGGGACTGCCACGGCGAGTTCTGTGGTGAGTTGTCATAATTGCATGAGTAGCCTGACTCATATGATGAAGGCTCTGAATGACAGCTACGTGACGAAATGCTGCTAGCTGGGCTCAGGCAGCTGGGGTCACGGTAACCTTCACCACTGGGCAATGTTAAAGTCACGACAGAGTTGACACGTTTAGCTATAGGTGCATTGTTCTCTTCTACCTCATCTTCAGGGAACTGACCATAAGCTGTGATCTCGATGCGTGGGCTTTCCAGAGCAGGGGCTCCATTGGGGCCAGATGATTGGTAGTATCCCATCGTGCCCATGTCTTCACTTGGGGAGAATGATGAAGGTTGGCTGATAGAAACAGAGATGGAGGGACTGGTCTGAAGGTTGTGGTACTGGGTGGGAAGGCATGGGCTACTCAGTGGAAGGGATAAGCTGACGTTTGGTGTGTAGCTGTATGTTTCTGCAGAGAGAAATGCATGGTAATTCACTCTCTTTTCATATGGCAGATCTAAACCATGAACTGGTTTGATAAAACATATTTACATTGCTGAAACTTATTGAATCTGCAAAGGAAATTCAACAACAGAAACCAAAAGTACAAAGCCAAAAATAACTTTGTATTAAAAATACCTCATCAAATACAAAAACAGATGGAAAACCAATCTATTCACTCAGTCTAAACACAAGGTCTTTTTGTTTAATATCAAAGGTATATGATCCGGACAACACAGAGCAAAACTTTTGGTTGATTTTACTGAAACCACAAAATAATGAAAGGGGGGAAAAAGATTTTAAAAAGCCAGTAACCATCTCGAAATCTAAATCACAGACTACACTATGTACACTGAGTCGACAGTTTATCGGTTACCTAAAAACGTCGTCTAAATATGTACACATATACATATTGAATCTAAACTAGCAAATCTAAAGTGAAAAAAAGTGTTTGTATTAAAAATACCTCATCAAATACAAAAACAGATGGAAAACCAATCTATCAATCTATCTACCAATCTACCAATCTATCTACCAATCAGGGTCGCAGGCATGGCACATGGCAATTTCACAGAGGCTCTCATTACCACGTGGAAATTGTCTGTGGTGAAATTTCAGGCTAGCCCTGTTGTATAAGAACTTCTCATCTCATTCATCTCATTATCTCTAGCCGCTTTATCCTGTTCTACAAGGTCGCAGGCAAGCTGGAGCCTATCCCAGCTGACTACGGGCGAAAGGCGGGGTACACCCTGGACAAGTCGCCAGGTCATCACAGGGCTGACACATACTGTAGACATAGACAACCATTCACACCTACGGTCAATTTAGAGTCACCAGTTAACCTAACCTGCATGTCTTTGGACTGTGAGGGAAACCGGAGCACCCGGAGGAAACCCACGCGGACACGGGGAGAACATGCAAACTCCGCACAGAAAGGCCCTCGCCGGCCACGGGGCTCGAACCCGGACCTTCTTGGTGTGAGGCGACAGCGCTAACCACTACACCACCGTGCCACCCACTACACCACCGTATAAGAACTTTTTTTGGGAAAAAAAAAATACAACCAGTGATTGGCGAGACATCAAAATCGGCATTTAGCATCATTTCAGGTTCTTTGGTTTTCCCCCTATGAGGAAACTCTTCAAATCTATAGATTGGACCATATTACTGTATGTATATACGGTATGTTCAATTTCAGAAAACATTCCAAGTAGTACACCTTTCAAAAGCTAATAACCCTTAACTGTCCAAAGAACCCATGAAGAACATTCCTCCCCCCAAGAGTGTAGAGTGTAGACAGACAGGGTCCTCAAGGGGTCGAGACTCAAAACTGCATACCCTGTGCTAAGTAGCACAAAAGGTTTTTAGTTTGTCTCTCTATTGAGGAGCGTTGAGATTTAGAGCTATACAATAAAGAAAGAGATAGCAAGAAAGAAAGCGTGAACTCTGTTATGTAACTGGAATGGTTAACCATCCAATTAATCCTGGAGAAAGCCTCCCCCAATAAAATGTGTGTGAGACACCTCTTCTCCAGACAGGCAGGAGAGCTTTAGTCTGTAAGAAATTATGCGCTTTCTTGTGTGCAAGCCTCACAAGGAAATTAAGAACAGTCTCTTGTGAAAGCCAGTGCCACGCAGACCCTGAAACCATAAGCTCTACTAGGTGAAGTCAAAGAAGTGAGCAACAAGCCCTGTATCTGAATCACTGAAAATAGGAGGACTGGGATATTTGAGCAAAAGACCAACACACACACATACTCTGCACTGACTAACAAAGTGCTCAGGATAAATGTTTTGTCTTTGATTTCGATAAACATGAACCACAGAGTCATGCAAACTCATCTTCATGAGGCAATAGGTGCTGCTCTAACAGAGCTAGAAATCTGTATAACGGTCTGCTTGGGAAGCAGGAGCCACGCCCACCCAGACTCAGCTCCAGGCTCCTTCAGCAAACTTCATCAAAGACAACGCCTTTTACTATTGTACTAGTTTACCTTAACTTAGAAGAATTCCAGCCAGCATGCACTGGTTAAAAATAAATAATAATAATAATAATAATAATAATAATAATAATAATGAAAAGTAATAAATAAGGCTATATGAGTACCTTCATCTGCTGATTTCATGCTTCCGAGCTCTTTGGTGAAAATCCAAGTTATTTATTATAACTCCAGAAACTTGAGTGGAAAAAAAAAAAAAAAGTTAAATGTCACTTAAATTCTGGCATAAACGCTGTCACGAAAAAGTGCGCATAATTTATAAAGGCGCTTATGCAAAGTCCAAACTGTAGATATGCGCCTTATTGATGAGGTTTGTTTGTTGTCAGAAATCCCGTTGCGTCGTTTTTATTCAGGAGTTGTAAATGAAGTGCCGGTCTGCTCGGGGTCTTCGTGACGCACTAGCTCACGCGGTGAGGTCTCCGCCGTTTTACAAAGCCGGGAAATACCTCCGTTCAGTCACGCCCCCTGTCTGACGTCACAAACCACGGCTCAGCAGACCGCAAGAGGGATTCTCTTCAGTGTTGCCAGATCCACACTTTTCAACATTCAAGATGAAGACTTAAAGTGCCATTCCACCATTGGATGTATTCTCATCTCATCTCATCTCATCATCTCTAGCCGCTTTATCCTGTTCTACAGGGTCGCAGGCAAGCTGGAGCCTATCCCAGCTGACTACGGGCGAAAGGCGGGGTACACCCTGGACAAGTCACCAGGTCATCACAGGGCTGACACATATGGCCCTTTTCCACTACCCTTTTTCAGCTCACTTCAGCTCGCTTCAGCTCACTTCAGCCCGACACGGCTCGCGTTTCGACTACCAAAAACCAGCACGACTCAGCTCGCTTCAGCCCTGCTTAGCCCCTAAAACTCGCACGGTTTTGGAGTGGGGCTGAAGCGAGCCGAAGCGAGCCGAGTGAGGCTGGGGGCGTGAGCAGACACTCCCCTGTGCACTGATTGGTGAGGAGGAGTGTCCTCACATGCCCACACACACCCTGCGAGCACGCTGGGATCTGTAAACACCGCAAACCCGGAAGAAGAATAATTACGAGAATTTCTGAAGCCTTATGCGCCTCGCCTCATCTATACGCTCTTGCCAGTATCTGTCCGCGTTGTCGGTGACAACAAGCCACAGCACCAAGACCAGCAACACTAACGACTCCATGTCCTCCATGTTTATTGTTTACTATTCGGGTCGTGAGACTACTGCTTAAAAGCTCACTGATGTCACTGTTTGCGCTGCTTAACGACATCACCTGACGTCCACCCACTTTCGCTAACTCCACCCAATGTGTCCACCCACTTCCAGCCAGCACGGTTCAGCGCAGTTGTGGTCGAAATGCAACTCCAACAGCCCCGCTCAGCCCCACTCAGCCCGACTCAGCCACGTTTGTAGTGGAAAAGCAGCAATAGACACAGACAACCATTCACACTCACATTCACACCTACGGTCAATTTAGAGTCACCAGTTAACCTAACCTGCATGTCTTTGGACTGTGGGGGAAACCGGAGCACCCGGAGGAAACCCACGCGGACAACATGCAAACTCCACACAGAAAGGCCCTTGCCGGCCCCAGGGCTCGAACCCAGGACCTTCTTGCTGTGAGGCGACAGCGCTAACCACTACACCACTGTGCCGCCCTGGATGTATTCTTTGGCATAAAATACAATATATTTTATGACAACATGACTAGATAGAGAAATCTTTTAGCTTCAAAATGATATATCAAACATAATTTTTTGACAACGACAAGTATATTAATTTTGCGACCAAAGTCACCTACCCTTTTAATTTCCGCGCGTGATGTCATCGGCAGGTTCCCCTTCTTGTGTACCACGTGTCGGTCTATTTTTAGACCAGGAAACCCCCAAAGTGAGAGAGTCATTTCTCCTTGTATATGGGGGCCAAAAAAATTGCGAAAAATTTTGAGTTAATCTTTCAGTTAGCTAGATTTATTGGTATTAGCTAGATTTATTGGTATTACTTTTATCGCGTTCTATCCGCCATTGCTGATAATATGTGCCACGTCACGTGGTACACAAGAAGGGGAACCTGCCAATGACATCACGCGTGGAAATTAAAAGGGTAGGTGACTTTGGTCGCAAAATTAATATACTTGTCGTTGTCAAAAAATTATGTTTGATATATCATTTTGAAGCTAAAAGATTTCTCTATCTAGTGATACCATTTATATATGTTGTCAAAATATATTGTATTTTATGCCAAAGAATACATCCAATGGTGGAATGGCACTTTAAGGGCAGTATCTCACTGGGCAGAGGCGATTCTAGAGTCTGTTGTGGCCCCAAGCAAAAATTTCCAGGGGGCCCTTCTGACCAGTGTTCATCACCATTATGTTATAAATAGTCAAGTCAAGTCAAGTTTATTTGTATAGCGCTTTTAACAATAAAAATTGTCGCAAAGCAGCTCTACAGAATTTGAACGATTTGAGCTAATTTTATCCCTAATCTAGCCCCAATGAGCAAGCCTGTGGCAACGGTGGCAAGGAAAAACTCCCTCAGACAACATGAGGAAGAAACCTCAAGAGGAACCAGACTCAAAAGGGAACCCATCCTCATTTGGGCAACAAGAGACAACATGACTATAACATTAACAGTTTTAACATGAAGACAGTTTTGTTGATGTCGTAACTCTTCATTGATGGAAACTTGAGTGCAAAACTGTTCATGACAACTGCAGTCCTAAAGTTAGTAGTCCTCAGCCATAAAAGCATTACTGTAAGAGTCCAGAGCGTCCTCCAGGTATAACCCTCAACTGTCCACATGGGGCCGTCCTTCACAGGAGCGATGCGATAAAACTCCGACCAGACACAGGGCACCAGGATGGATCAAGCAGGTCCGAGGGGCAGAAGAGGCCAGCATCTCGATCCCAGGACCAACATGTAACTCAGAGGGACAGATTGGGGGGGAGGGAGAGAAAACACAGTTTATATGTTATAAATAATTTATATGTTATAAATAATCTGACACCAACAAAAAAAATGTATGAAACCAAAGTTTTTTAGATTCCAAATGTGAAAATATACTACCGTTCAAAAGTTTGGGGTCACCCAGACAATTTTGTGTTTTCCATGAAAAGTCACACTTTTATTTACCACCATAAGTTGTAAAATTAATAGAAAATATAGTCAAGGCATTTTTCTGGCCATTTTGAGCATTTAATCGACCCCACAAATGTGATGCTCCAGAAACTCAATCTGCTCAAAGGAAGGTCAGTTTTATAGCTTCTCTAAAGAGCTCAACTGTTTTCAGCTGTGCTAACATGATTGTACAAGGGTTTTCTAATCATCCATTAGCCTTCTGAGGCAATGAGCAAACACATTGTACCATTAGAACACTGGAGTGAGAGTTGCTGGAAATGGGCCTCTATACACCTATGGAGATATTGCACCAAAAACCAGACATTTGCAGCTAGAATAGTCATTTACCACATTAGCAATGTATAGAGTGGATTTCTGATTAGTTTAAAGTGATCTTCATTGAAAAGAACAGTGCTTTTCTTTCAAAAATAAGGACATTTCAAAGTGACCCCAAACTTTTGAACGGTAGTGTACAATGGTAAAGAACAATAAAAACAATAAAAAACAAAATAAATTAAAGCCGCTAGCGGCCTTGACGGGTGGTTCTGCAACCCAGGACATCCCGCCACCCAACAAAACAGTCACATGTCATATATTCATCAAATGTTCGTCAGACAGGCCCATAACGGCTAAAGAGTATCAGAATCAGAGTCATATTACAAGATATCGAGTTCAACATTCAGCAATATCCTACAGATATCAAATTCAACATTCAGTAATATCTTGGCATATTATATGTTATAATATTTCAACATATTACAATATATCAAAAATCATTGTGCATTTTGTCTGCGACAAAATGCACAATGATAGAAGGTCACCATTATTGTGTGTGTGTGTGTGTGTGTGTGTGTGTGTGTGTGTGTGTGTGTGTGTGTGTGTGTGTATGTGTTCAATTATTTGGTCTGCACCAGGCAGTAAAATTGTTACATTGTAGCATACAGACTGCATGTGGTCCGCGTTCACACATGCAAACAAACCAATGCATCAGAATCAGAATCATATTACAAGATATCAAGTTCAACATTCAGCAATATCTTGCCATATGTTATATTATTTCAACATATTACAACATATCAAAAATCCCTTAGCAGTTCAACTTCAGCAATATCTTGGCATCATGTTTGCCAAGTTTGACATGAATTTGATAAACCGTCTAGGAGGAGTACATTAAAAATGACCATGTGTAATTTCACTCCAAATGGCCTTATGACATCATCATTTCAAAGTTCTACCCATTCATTTCAATGGGAAATGGAAAAAGGGGTGCTATGAAGTCCCTGGGCCATGCCCGGGGCCAAAAGTCTGTGGCTGAGTAGCGAAGACAATGACTGATGTGTGTATCAAATTTCATGAGTTTTTGTGAATGGGAAATGTCTCAAATAAGGCCAAACACGGCATAATAATAATAATAATAATAATAGGCGGCACGGTGGTGTAGTGGTTAGCGCTGTCGCCTCACAGCAAGAAGGTCTGGGTTCGAGCCCCGTGGCTGGCGAGGGCCTTTCTGTGCGGAGTTTGCATGTTCTCCCCGTGTCCGCGTGGGTTTCCTCCGGGTGCTCCGGTTTCCCCCACAGTCCAAAGACATGCAAGTTAGGTTAACTGGCGACTCTAAATTGACCGTAGGTGTGAATGTGAGTGTGAATGGTTGTCTGTGTCTATGTGTCAGCCCTGTGATGACCTGGCGACTTGTCCAGGGTGTACCCCGCCTTTCGCCCGTAGTCAGCTGGGATAGGCTCCAGCTTGCCTGCGACCCTGTAGAAGGATAAAGCGGCTAGAGATAATGAGATGAGATGAGATAATAATAATAATAATAATAATCCTTCGAAAAACAATAGGGTCTCGCACCGAACGGTGCTCGGGCCCTAATAAGCCCTCGGGCCCTGACTCTTGGGGGGCCCCTGGGCCAGGGGGCCCCAAGCAGTTGCCTGCCTTGCCTGTTCACAAGCTGCACGTCTGTCACTGGGCTGCGACAGCCTGCGACTAGTTAGAGACACAACAATTGTGATAAAATATGTGAATTAGCAACAATTTTCACTTGGAATCAGACTGAATTGATATTCGCATATTTTACCACAATTATCTTGTCTCCAACTAGTCACAGGCTGTCGCAGCCCGGCTTTCCCTCGGCAGGCAGGCAGGCAGGCAGGCAGGCAGGCAGGCAAGGAAGTAGAGAAAGCCTCACGGAAACTGACTTGAGAAGGGTTTGCGACACATTTGCGGCTATTTTGAGAGAAATTTTGTCACACGAATTTTTTGAATACGTTCAAAATTTCAGCGACAAAATTGAGAAGCCCCGCAAATGTTTCAAGACACTTTTGAAACTCTCTCACGAATGACGTTCGCAATTTGTCGCAAGCTGTCGCAGCCCAGTGAGATACTGGCTTCAGGCTCCCAATAATGCATCCATCCATTATCTGTAGCCGCTTATCCTGTCCTACAGGGTCACAGGCAAGCTGGAGCCTATCCCAGCTGACTACGGGCGAAAGGCAGGGTACACCCTGGACAAGTCGCCAGGTCATCACAGGGCTGACACATAGACACAGACAACCATTCACACTCACATTCACACCTACGGTCAATTTAGAGTCACCAGTTAACCTAACCTGCATGTCTTTGGACTGTGGGGGAAAACGGAGCACCCGGAGGAAACCCACGCGGACAAGGGGAAAACACGCAAACTCCACACAGAAAGGCCCTCACCAGCCGCTGGGCTCGAACCCAGGACCTTCTTGCTGTGAGGCGACAGTACTAACCACTACACTACCGTACCGCCCTCCCATCGTGCATTTATAGA